>NC_137131.1:2332001-2514501 GCF_949319135.1 Squalius cephalus | reverse complement strand
TCTGAAAATGTAACAACAAAATGTCATGCTAAATCTACACTGAGCTCTCGGCCTACCAGGCTTTCGAATGACAGTTTCTGTGATAAATCAGAAGTGCAAGGCGAAGAAGTTGCTGTCGCAGTGTGAGTGGGTGTACTTGTGAGAGGCATCGGGCCCAGTTACTACATTAGCCGGTTTGCGAGACAACAGATGGAAGCGTTTAGGAGGGCGGGAGGAACAGAGGCTCGGGAAAAAGAGAGGGAGTGGGCGGCACTTCAGAAAATCCCGCAAAAATTCCCATGTTCTCTCGTTGCTCATTTCTCATTACACGGTCATCAAAAGGCTCGCACGCCATTTAAGTCAATTTTTAGGGAGGAGGTAGAAAATCCAAAAGTGTAATTAGAGAGAGAGGAGAGAGGAGAAAAAAAAAAAAAAGTAAATTAAAATTCTTTTTTCAAAGTCTTTCCTGCTCCCTAAAGTACAAATGAAGTCAGAGAGGAACACTCAAGCTTCCTCGGATTGGAAAATGAAAAGGAAACGCGCGCGCACACACACGGAAAGTGAAAGCAAGGACAAATGCTTGAGACGCACAGTAGTATACTCAAAGGAGACCTCACACTAACACTGATGTCTTCCCTTCAAAATGATTAAAGCTGGAGTTTCCAAGAGTGGTAAATGCTTGTCTTTAAGCCTCAGTCCTCCAGGACGCGCTCGGTTTGACGGGGTCTGCTTTGACTCTACCGCCACGGGGAACCTAACAGTCGCTGAAGCTTTTAAAGAAATATTTCACCTAAAAATGAACATTCTGTCATTGTTCGCTCATTCACTCGCATCGTGCCATTTCAAACCTGTATGCTGTTTTTTTTGTGCAACACTTTTTCATGCAATAGCTCTCAAGCTCCAAAAAACTGATATAAAAGTGGTCTATATTTATGCACTTGTGCACTATATTCCATGTCTAATAAAGGCATGCGATAGATTAAGTCTCTCAAATAGCATGCATAATTTTGCATTTTGAAGTGGTGCACAGAAACCATGACTTTTGGCATCAATACATAATATTGACTTTTATACATTTGGCAGATGCCTTTATCCAAAGCAACTAACATTGCAGTCAATCTATAAATAAATATACATATATAAAAATATATGAATAAATAAATACAGTATAAATAACATCAAAGTGATGCTTTCAAATGTCATTTTAAAAATCTTAACATGAACACAATTAAGATTTGGCAGAAGGGAATATTATCAGTGAACATCAACTTAAATTTCAGTCTGTTTTTATATAGGTATTATGTAGTATAAGCGAAGCATATATTATATAATACTGTATTTTTATTTACTGTATTTTTACTGTGTTTTTGATCAACATAAACTCTCTTTGTATGCAAAAGATTCTCCAAATGTTTTATTTATTTTATTATTATTATTATTATTATTATTATTACTGCAATCATGGGAAACAAATAACAGACTCAAGGTTGAGTAAAAATTAGAACAGAATTTATATTTGTGTGAACTACTTCTTTAAACAGTTGAAATGCTTATATCTAGCAACATCTAACGGCACACATTTGAAGGAAACTATCTCCCATTGTGTACTGATGTTTTTGTTTTTACCACTGCAGTAAGAAACACACACACACACACACACACACACACACACACACACACACGCTTGTTTAAGTATGTTATTTACAGTATGTTTCTGCCCTGAGGTGCTGATACCCATGTACTGTATAAGAGCTGGACTGCACATTTACTCATGCTGGTTTCAAGCCCACTGACTGTCAGTCACGCTCACACGGAAACATTCTGGCACGGAAACAGACCTTGGTGTTAACATTCATTCACGGCAGTGCTGTTATCACAGGCTGTGAGCTGCAGGCAGGCTTGCCAATCATTACCAGAGGAAGTTAACGTAAAGTTAAGTTAAAAAAGCCTAGTGTGAAATCCTACTTCTTGTCGTTTGGTGTTAAACACAAGCAAACTTCGGCTATACATTTAATCCTTTAAAAAGGTGGCTTCAAATTTTATTTTCTGTCAAAACAGTGGAAGTGTGGACGGCTTAGGAGTTCAACCTCGGTGTAGATGCTATTCTCTCTCTCTCTCTCTCTCTCTCTCTCTCTCTCTCTCTCTCTCTCTCTCTCTCTCTCTCTCTCTCTCTCTCTCTCTCTCTCTTCTTTCATTCTTTGGGAGTTGGTCATTATAGATATAGATATAGATATAGATATAGATATAGATATATTATACAGTGTTTCCTTATCACTTTTAACTTCAAAGTAAGAAACCTGGTTGCCTTCACATTTTGCACTACAAATTTGAGTTAATACAAAGTAAGAGATTAGTTTAATTAATGGAAACTCAAAATATTACGTTAGCTAGACAACATTAGTGGATCTAAGTTGAATTGACAAAAGAAAAAAAAGTTGTGGTAACAAATCATGAAAATATGTTTTATAGTGAATGAAAAACACTTACAGTACAGCACACATCAATCTTGATTAAAAATGATGTCCACATATATTAACTCATTTGTTTAACAGTAAAAGTTATATATGTGAACATTAGTTGATGCACAATGAATTAACAAAGTAACAAGATAAAAAATTATATTTTCTACTTCTATTGTCAATAATAGCTAATGCTTTTCATTGATGCAACTTTTCCACCCTTATTGTAAAGTGTTGGCAGTTATAAAATAACTCATTTTCATGGAGGGACAAATGAACAATTGAAGGATAGTGATCCAACATCAAAATTAACCAGCTGTGACCAGCACAGGCATTCATTTGGGATATAATTAAACCACCAGGCAATGAACCCTGAAATTACAAATGTTCTGGATACTAGAGTAAAATTCCAGGTGCTGAAACTCAAAAGCATATTTCATAACTCGCAGCTGATAATGTTTATGGCTGATTCCATCCACAGCAGCTTTAAACTAAACTCTAGCCTATTCTTCCCTTGCGCTTCATTATTTGCAGCGCTCCACTTCTGTCTGCGGATGATAATGCATACGCTACAGCGACGGCAGGTCACGTTTAAGGCACTTTAATCAACATGCTCCAACTCCAGTGACTGCTGGCATTGTCTGGGGTGCAGAAAACTCCATAAAGAGCCTTACACAAACTCCAGCCACACGACTGAGAAGCAGGGAAACGGGGCATGTTATATTTTAAAGATGTTTGTTTATTGGCCTCTTCCCAGCGTGAAAGAGAAGTTTTGCTGAAGTCCCGCTGAGCGCCTCCTTCCAAACATCCCTCATCTACTGCATCGGTTTGCACCAGTGCTTGTGGATAAAATGCTGCCCGTGAGTTTGCAAGGTTGAGAATTGGGAAGCGGGTACTTTTTTTCATAAAAAAGCCGGATCCAAATTATTTTCATGGTGTTTGGATTCGTTAACACTTCTTGGGCCTTATTACTTCATTGATGCACCACTCTTATGAACTGCCTTTTCTAGGAATCAGACAAAACAGAATATTTAAGATTTCAAATATTTGCACATAGGCAAAATTCATGCATTTTTTACTAAGCGGATACATATCTGATCATGAAAAGATCCAGTTTAAATGTCTTCCAAGATGCATTCATTATTACTTGAGGCTTTTATATTTTAACTTGCATTTATATATATTGAATGTTTTAGCATGCTATTGAATATGGCAATGTTAATGTATTTGGTCTTGGCGGACAGATAGATAAGTAAGTATGTATGGACATGCATAAATAGACATGCATAAATCCTGTAGCAGATCTAGGCAGGTGGAGCTGGGGGAGGTGGAGGGTTATAGCAGGCTGCAGGACTAGACAAGCAATCTCATTGGCTGCAGGATCAGCAGAGGCCAATCAGCTTGCGCCATGCGGTAATGGTGTGATTGCTTGCAGATTGCATGTAAAGAAGATCAGCCTGCGCCCTCTAGAGTTTCATGACTGAACTATATGTGTAGAATAATGTGGTGAATCACAGAAGACAATTATTCCACTTACACTACAGTTAACACACCTCAAGACATTGTTCAGGTTTTTGTCCTTAAAACACTGTCCTACTGTGTAGAACAAATTTGTCAATCATAATAAATACTATAATAGTATATAAATAATGCTAATATTATATGACCACATTTACATGACCAAGTATACACTAAGCATGAACGTGCATGTATCGGACAGCGATCTGATCCATCAAAGCGCAAAGTGACCAATTGTACAATTATTCAGAAATCGATTTCGTACTTAAGAGAGCGTAACAAATTACTTGCTTAAATAGTCACTGGAGTCGTATTGCTTCCTAATAATTTCAAAAGAATCATTAATTGATTCTAAAATGTAGGACGGTCTGGCGGAGGAAAAATAAGAGCAAGTAAGCAACTAAGAGGGCTAAGAGCAAAAAATAAGAGCAGAGCAAGTTTTACACGTTGAAAGATGAAGACAAAAAAGTTTTTCTTTTGAATAACGTGCACTGATGAATCATTCACAATAAAACCAGGAACATGCATTAAGAATTAAACAGGGTCAATTCTTCATGTTGACTTTAAGGAACCAGAGCTGTTAATTGGAACGATCCCATCCCTCCTATTTTGTGACCCTCATTTGTTTAATGAGTGGTTGTTGGGTTGGTAAAAAAAAAAAAAACACAGTAAACAAGGGTAAATGAGAAAATATAATATATGAAAAGGAATAAATGAATGCACAGACCACTGTTTTCTTAACAAATGTTAATTGCAATGCCAAGGACAGAAACAAGGTCATATTATATTTCCAATTTTGAGGGCAAAATGAATGCCTGAGGGGGTTTCTGGAGGGAAAAGAGGGAGGGATGGAAAAACAGAGACTTCTGAGAAAGATAGACAGAGAAAAATAATGTGAAGGAGGGGAAGATTGTGAGAGAGAAGCACTGTGTGGGAGTTTATTGAGTGGCAAACACAGCTCCCTCAAGCAAAATCATCTAATTAGATTTCCATCCAACAGCCCCCTCATGACCTCTTAAGCTGAGAGAGGCTCGGGGAGCGAGAAGCCAAGAGTCTCCCAAACGTCTTCACGTTCTCCGGAGGCTTCCAGGACCAAAGGTCTTCCTCCTTCACACAGAGGAGGAGGACGTTGACCTCCGAGATGAAGTTCAAGGATAAAGAGTTTTAATTCCACAAGTTTAAATTTGCGTGAACATCCACCAGCGATGAGGAGACTAACTAATTGTAAGCAGTTAGCGGAGGCCATAATTAAATACACACAGTGCGTGGAAAACCTGGAAACATCAGGTTGTGATTTCTAGGCCAGGAAAAGTCAAAGAAATAAAGACTATAAAGAAATCTCTAATTATGCTCCACTTCAAAATAGTTAATTGGCTAGAAATTGAGTGCAATCCGTGTAAAATAGTTTCCAGTAAAAAAAAATACATGTCCAGTAATCACAAATGATTGCATGGAAAATCAGTGATTAATCGTTTTAGAGAATCAATTCATTTCATTAAACTGGTTCAAAAAAGATTTGAGTTCCTGTACAGAAAACACAATGAGGAACTCAATTATCTGTTTAGCAATTCAATTAATGCATGCATTTTAAAAATGCAATAAAACACTTAAAATGTATAATTTTAATTTAATATTTTATTGTACTGTATGTATAACTCAATACATGCAGATAACAATAAAAGATGTATTTTTCTTTGACTTTAACCGCTACAGGAATGTCAGAACAGGTTCACTGCATGCAGGCTCCTCTCATTATTAAATCAGAATGGATATTCAAATGAAAAAGCACCATTAACTATCATCCAAAATGTGGCCAGAAAGCAAAAGGGAGAAGCAAAAGTGTAATTTGCCCTCTTCCACATAAATAACCCTCATTATCACAGCTGACCTTTCTGTTACTCTGCATTTCACACTTCACATTTCAGCCTCCTCAGAGGAACAGCGCTGCAAATATATATATATTTATTTGTCAATTTAACACACGATTTATTTATTTATTTCTATTTTTACTTTTGAAATAATACATTGAAAATGAATCCCTTACTTTTTAAAAGTGGCACTCATAGTTCTCCATACACAGTGTACACATAATTTTCACTCGGAAACTGCTAAATTTCACAAACTATCACAATGAAACTGCAAATTACACGTTGAAGTGAATTTTTGAAAGTAGAAAAACTGAAATTTTTTATATTCTTGTAAAATGCACTCCAGTAATCTGTTTTATTTACAACTCTTAAAAAATATCTTTATAGTGTTCAGAGCACAAGTCCTGTGTTATTTTGTAACACTGTATAATATTATAGTTTTTTATTAATATTTTGAATTTTGTTTTATTTTAATATTTTCCATTTTCATTTTAATTTTAGTTAAACTTTAGTTATATTTAATCATTTAGCAGTGTTTCTTTCAAATTTTTTATTAGTTTTTCATGTCTATAAAGTTTTTATTCATTTTTATTAAATTTTTTTAATTATATTTAAATGTATTTAATTTTAGCTATTTTAGTACATCAAGTTAAATGTTATATATATATATATATATATATATATATATATATATATATATATATATATTATTTTTTTTTTTTATTATTTTTTTTTTTTTTTTTGAGTCATACAAATAAATTATGAACGCATGCAAAAGCAAGAGAGAACCGATGAAATATTAATAATTGATTCATATTTTTGTCAAATAAATACCTTCACCAAGTTTGGTGTTTTGTTCACTACGGAGCCCCTAAAGGGACCTTTTTTAAAATAAAAATATATAGACTTTCACATGCTCACGAGAAACCTTTTGTAAAGGTCCCTTTAGGGGCTCCGTAGTTCTCCCCTCATATTTAAAATGTATACTTTCCTCATATTTTGAATGGCTAATCAAACTTGTAGGTTCGTTAAAAACAAATATCCCCTCTGGACATCACTTTTGGCCACTGTGTTTTGAATGAAATAACCCGTCTGCAGGAGTGGATTGAACACTGGTACAGTGTGTGTGTCATCATATGAGCGCGATCCAATCCATCTACATGTGCATGCGTGTGCATGTGAGCCACAGTGTACTTCCCCCCTCAAACATTAATCATCTAGCCGGGACTGTCCCGCGGGAGGACCAGACCCTTGTGATCTGTCACAGTGAGCCGCTCTGTGTCGTTTGATGTCTTGTGTGGAGTCGACAGGCCTCTCGTCCCCGGGCCGTTCTTAGTATTTGCCTTTCCACCCGGCCTTTCCCTGCACACGCCACACTATATGATATCTGTCTCTTCTCATCCGATCAGGCCCGCGTGCACAAATACCACAGGGTTACGAGTCGAATGCCACACGCTCAGACTGCTTCACATGTCAATCTGAACAAGGGTCAGGCATGTAGATGATGTCGGAAAACCAACGAGATCATGAATGGGACACAGCGTGAATCAGAGACCTCTGGGAGGAAGCTTCAAATGTCTCTTTGTTCATTTGTGTCTTTAGTAAAGGCATCTTAGGTAACTGTAACTGTGGGCAGACATGCGAGTTTAGGGGGGAAAGACAATGGGAACAGTTTACAATAAGTTAATGCATTAACTAACATTATTAACTAACAATGAGCAATGCATTTGTTGCAGCATTTATTAATCTTGGTTAAAATTGGTTAATGAAAACACAGCTAGTTCATGTCAGCTGAGGTCCATCACATAATATTAACAACAGATTAGGAAATGTGATTACTCAATGCTTTAGAAGTATTTTTCAGTGTTAGTTCATGCTAACTAATGTATTATTATCAGCTCTGATCTGTTCTATCAGTAATCTGTATGATCAGCCCTAATTTTTGTACCAGGGTATAAAAAAACATGGTAGTAACAAAAGCAACACAATATGGTATTATCATGGTATTTTGGACATGCACCATTGCACCTAAAAATGCACGATAGTACCATGGTACACGTCTTAAAAATATACGATAAATACCATGGTACTACAATGAAAATAAAAAAAGGTGATGGCTTTACTTAGAATTCCCTCAGAAATTTCTAGCAAAGTTCATACAATAATTACAAAGAAACTGCAATATGATTTTCCAAATCAAAAGTTGTATCTTTTAACATTAGTTAATCAACTGTGAATTAACATGAACGGACAAACTAAAATAAATAACTGTATTTCTATTATAGCATTAACCAGCAATAATAATAAATTGCTCATTCTAAGTTTATGTTAGCTAATGCATTAACTAATGGTAACAAGTTAGACCTCATTGTAAAGTTTTACTGATATTTTAGATATGCTACAATAATAATAATATCAAGCATTTTTGGACAAAACCATGATAGCAATACTAATGTGTGTGTTGTTGTTTTTTAGCGCTACCCAACTATAAAAAAATGAATTTTTTTTTTCATTCCCATGGATACCGCGGCCTGACACATCTACCTGACACTTAAATCCGCGTGAGCTCATAAACACTTTCTCCTTCCATGTCTAACAACGGTGTGACATCGCTGGAAGGGGAGTCGTGCCCCCGGAGCCAAAGCTGCTTATGAGCGATCGGCTAAGTCCTTTTTCATGTCTCTAGCCCTCTTTCTCTCCCTCTGTCTGATTTATTCACCTTTTACACACAAACAAATACGCTGTGTTGTCATCCTTCAAATGGGATCAAACTCCATGCATTTAGCGGCTTAAGCTAATCTGATTTCACTGTTGTTCTATCAGAAGTGCAAGCGGTGACGCTAGCGAGCACGAGAGCAGGGAAAGCCAACGCTAGTGTGGCACACCAACAAAGCTTGATAACTGGGCTAGCAGTAGAGCGCAACATAATGTACTGTAAAATGTGAAGTTTTTGAATCGGACGAGAGGCCATATGAAGAGAATATGACACGGTTTGCAAATTATACATAATACACAATAAGACTTTAATTTTATAAGGAATTTCTATAGGGGATTTTCGAGGCACAATCTTCTGAAGTTTGTATTGCGCAATTCAAACGGTCAAAAAACCTGTATACTAAAATTGTGAAAAATGTTAATCTATTATAAAAGTTATTTTTTCTCTACAATAAGTTTCATTGGTTAATGCATTAGCTAATGATCTATTTGTTGCAGTATTTATTAATCTTTGTTAACATTAGTTAATAAAAATACAACTGTTTTTAGTTAGTTCATCTCAGCTCGAATCCATTAAACAATATTCACAGATACAACGTTTGATATTAATAATGTGTTCGTAAATGTTGAAAATGGAACTTTATTGTAAACCTTTTACCTTACTGTAAAATAAATCTTATATTTTCAAACAGGGTTATGCATCAAGAATTTAATTGAAAATGTAATTTATAATTCCAAAATGTTTATAAAATTTGTATACAATTTTAATTGAGCTTGCAAACACAATAGAGAATTTCAGAATTTAAGGAAGTACAGTTAAGAAATAACATTAATGAGAAATGTTTAAATGCAACCTAAAGAAATTTGTATTTTGTTTATGTATTTTATCATATTAATTTATATATTTCGTAGGAATGCCAGATATATCGGCCACCATATCGGTATCGGCCGACATATGTTCATTTTTAATGTTATCATTATCGGCCTGATAAGAAAATTTGGCTGATATAATAAAGCCAGTAAATAATGTATTATTTCCTTCAGCTGAGACGCTTCAGATGCGCACTGTTCAACATTATGGTTTTGAACTGCTTAAAATATAATTGAAATCACTTCAAAAAAGGAAAAAACAGTAAAGTGCAACATGTGCAGCACAAGTCTGTCAGATAGGCTACAGAACATCATTGTAATTGTGTGTTTGGGACAAGGATTTAATGATGAGACTTTTGTTTTTGTAATCAGGCTCTCAGAACTATATAAAACTTTGGATTTAGATTTATTGGCCAATATATCGGTTATCGGCTTTCCGATATAAATAATTATCGGTTATCGTTATCGGCCAAAATTTTCATATCGTTGCATGCCTAATATTTCATAATAAGTTAACCTTAGTGGAACATAGTGGATTAACACTACATTTCCCAGAGTGCATCATTTGTGTTGAATTTCTTTGAATTACTTGAATTATTTATTTAAATTCCAATTTAACTTCTTGTGTGTTGTGGCCAATTCAATTCAAATTCACTCTAATTATTAAAAGAGGGGAAATAGAGAGCCAATTCTTCAATTCAACACTGCAATCCCCAATATGTAACATAACAGAAAGAACTTCTCAATTAATTTTGAGTATGTACGATAGTACAGTTTACTAATTATTATACATATTTAAACAAGAAGAGAATCATTTTTCTCTGTTCTTAAGATGAATCGATTGCTGTATTCCTCAGGATATAAGCTTCAGCTAAATGAATAAATGTTAAATCAGCTTAATATGCAAAGATACAACAACCGTTCCCAACTTGTAAGCCAGTCTGAAGCTGAATCCACTGAAAAGTGCTCAACACAGCAACACTGCCTCAACCAGCCTGTTGAAAGCAACAAACCAGATATCACTGGTGACAGATTTATTCAAAACGCAACTCAAGTGAAGCACATGAACAAGTTCCCTCTCGTGACTCAGGCGTGGGTAAAAATGATGCATGTAAAAACGCCTCGCCGCTGAAGGATCCGCGACAGTGTTTATGTGGGGGACGGGGTTTGTGCATCTTAAAGCGCCAATCTCAGGTGAGAGATAAATGACTCTAATTGTGTGTTCCTCCACAGGACTAATTCCCCCCCAATCACCCGAGTGATTAATCACAGAGCAAGAGAGCGTGTGAAGTTTGAACGCACAAACCGCATCTTGCTCTGCGGGCGTCTCTTACTCACCTAAGCCAATTTAGTCGACACAACGCAATGGGGAACCCCGGGGTGATGGGAAACAAATCACGTAAACATGCTACAGGTTATCGTAAAGCTATTACAAAAGCTGCATCTGAAGCTACAGCAGGGGGCTTCCAAAGAGTCCTGCGCTTAATGAGACAAATCTATTATGTTAAGCCACCACCGGATTGCACTTTACCTCTGTATTTGAGGGCCCGGGACGCTTGCAATTTTTCACCTTAAATGTGCTTCAGAAACGGCGGGTGTCGCGGCCCTTCGGTTTGAAACTGTCCTGCTGAAAGATGAAATGTCTCCCGAGCTGTTACACCTTTTTCTACTCGCCTATATGCTGGTGTTGTGTAGTGCTCAGTCTTTGTTCTGTCCACTGAGTTGCCCAGATGAAAAGCAGCTCCACAACGTAACGCTATATCACAGAACTCATGATCATGGTGGTTTGAGTAGAGGTGTGGGAAACACCCATAGCTTTGAGTTATCACGAAAAAACACCCCTTCTTTCAGGTAAACTTTTACTTCATTTTACACTACATAACCTTGTAACCCTTAAAAAAGTCATTGCTGGTGACAATACGGCTTCTCTCGCTAGTTTCCTTCCAGTTCTAGTGCTTTCCAAGAACATTTTCTAGATGTGTGATTTGATGTAGTTTCCATATAAAGTCAACATGAAATCTGAAATCGACTGGATTTTCTTTCTTAAAGGGATAGTTCACCCTAAAATGAAAATTCTGTTATCATTTACTCACCCTCATGTCATTTTAAACCTTTCTTATGTGGAACACAAAAGAAAATATTTTAAAGGATGTTTCAACTGTTTTTGCCCATAATAAGTCCAAAACAACATTGGACCCCATTGACTTTCATTGTACGGACAAAAAACACCGAAACATCCCTGAAAATATAACATTTTGTGATTTGCAAGTCATAAGGGTATGGAGCGAAAATATGGTGTAACTTTTATCCCTTTAATACACATTTACTGGTCTTCTTGTGCACGATTCATTGATGTATGCTATTCCAATAAATACAATACAAACAAACAAACCAACATACACACATACAATGATAAAAAAATATATAGTATATACACTACATAAGAAGTTAAAAAACATTCACTGTGTAGTTGTACTTTTATGTATTTGAAAGGCTCTTTAGTCTTCATTTTCACAGCTGTCATTCATATTCACATGAATAAATGAAGCTTTATCTCTGGGGGTTTCTTCAGAACAAAAGGGTAGTTAATATAGTGATTCACTGGAGAATTTAATTAATCTCAGTTATGTACTTGCTGGAACAAATATGTTTCATCTGTGCATCACAAAGACTAACATGATTGTAAGCAGCATATTTCCATTGCTCAAGATTTGTATTCTACATTAAATATATATTTAATTTAATTAAAATTGAGTTTCAATGCTTAAAATAATCACACACACATGTAAAATTGCACTTCAAAATTGAGCAAAAAGAAGCACTTCTGCACACCTGAGAATAAAATAAAATATATTTTAATAGTTAAACAACTTAAAAAAAAGAAAGGAACATTCATTCCTTTCTTTTTCCAAGGATGAAAGCGGAAGACTAAAAATGCCCTTCTTTCACACATCCGAAAAATGTAGTACAAAGGTAACTAGTTCTTTACAACAACACAAAATCTCTAAGAGTCCTTAATCCCACATAACAGTCCTCATTCGGCGGCTCTATTGTCGAGCGAAGCCCTCAAGCCACGCAGAAAGAAGGATTGCACACAATTTCCCATGACATCTCCAAAAGTAAACAACCTTTTGTTGTTCTGTACATTTCACGGATGCTCAAAAAGATGGGGTGGAAAATGTTCAACCGCATTGGATCAACAAATAAACAGAGCTTCCAAGACAAATAACAACTTAAAAAAACAATTCTGCACAGATATGAGAATTGGGGTCACGATTAAACAAACAAACAAAAAAAAATCCCCCAAAAACCCCAACCATGATATGAAGACCTCCGATACAAGAGCCTCTAAAAGCCACCTCTGTCAAAAATGAGATAATAATATTGAGTGAATGCTCTCCACACATAGTATACGTTCATCAAATACTTTCACTTCAAACTCACTAAATCCCGGCCTTAACCCATTCAGAAATGCCGGTACTTGGGTAGAAACCTATTCACAGGAGCCTGATAAAAATATTATTATTAAACAAAAAAATTTGACGGATTTAGAGGCTTTTGCATCTGAAGTCTTCATATGTAGCTCAGATTGTGACTAATGCCATTGGAAATGTAATGTTAAACGTCTCTACATAATAAAAGAAGTGCCACAAACTACTGTCACATGCAGCACTTGTTCAATGTCAAGTACATGGATTACTCTGCTATTATTATGTTTAGTTGTAGCTCACGGATAAAGACGTGCAAATGACTACTTTTCACAGTTACTAGCAGTACAAAGCAACAAAAAAATATAAATATATATATATATATTTTATGGCTTCTTCAGAGCTTCAAAGCAGCTTCACAGTGATAAACAGGACAATAACAGTGGTAATGTTGTAAATTTGATCAATTTCAGCAAACTAGGGATAAACGTTACTCTTTTGAAAAGAGTTTAGTGGACTTTATATATGAAGACTAGGAGTAATATTTGTCTTATTCTTCAGAAATTAATTTTCTTGTGCTCCACAAAAGACAACATGAACAAACAGCATGAAGGTAAATAAAACGATGACAGAAATGTCTTTTTTTTTGGCTGAACATGTGTTCTTTTATTCCACGTGTAAACAAGAGCAACAAGTCGAGACTAAGCGCTGCATGTGAGTTTGCTGCACCGCTGACTGGACACTGCACACTTTTTTCGCAACTAGTTTATAAATTGCCTTTGGGACGAAATGTCAGACGGATCATTCTTTCCAATTGAAAAAGGTCCACAGTAGGAGCAAAGCAATAATGAAACTATTTTGACAAAAACAGGAAAGCGATTGGCTCCGTACTAAATCTGACACGCCGTGATTGTTCTGCCACGACTCCAATGTTTCTGTCCGGGTTGGGAGGTCTTGTGAGGTCAGTGGAGGTCATGCAGTGTCTTTAAGATGCTTCACTTTTTAGGACACGGCCAAATAGGAAGGAGAGATTGGTGAGTTGAGCCAAACTACATTAGCCCAGCGAGATCAGACGAGATATTGAGCTTTGGAAAACAAATCTTGTTAGGCGTTGTAAACTGCCGTCAAACTGAATCAGGGAGGCCATGCTGAGAGCGGCATTCCCACAATGCAATTAGACTCTCGCCACTTCATCACGCCGCACACCTGATGTTCCCCAAGCGCTCCGCGACTGAAATATATGTATTAACGCTGAGCCCAGCTGTCTGAGAGGAGCCGTCTGATGTCAGATTACATATGCTTTTCATGGAAATGACAATTTTTCCCTTCCAGGTACCAATCGCAGCTGACAGCTTTATCAACACAAGAAGCCATTGGGAACAACTAAGTCAGTGTCTTGTGACCGGAGATATCATCCTGAGGAAATCGACAGCGCACATGCAATACTGATGATTTTTGTGTGCGGAACAACAGATCTCGTTTCCGCTGCCTTTCAAACGCTGATGCGAACAAAGCGACGCGGGTCTGGCGAGCGTGATTTCTGATTAGATTGATGAGACTTCTCAATGTGCGAAACATAGAGACGTCACGTTATCTCACCTGGCCAGGCTTGGCGTCCTCGCAGATTGAAGCCTCGTAAGGAGTGGCGAGTTCGGGAGGGTTGTCGTTCACGTCCAGGATTCGGATGCTCACCGCCGACTGAGACGACATGGACTGGTTATCTGAGGGAGACAGAGATGAAACAATCATCATGATGGACGAGAAGTCATATGCAGTTATAAAAAAAAAATACATTATTATGGCTGGGTAAAAAGTGACAGTGATGAGCGCTGCGTTTTACCCAAAGTTGAACATTCTTCAACTCTTGGCGACCGGTAAAAAACGCAGAGCGCTCAGCGTAAAAACGACCCTCAGCGCCTCGTTACGCTCTTGCCGTTTAAAAAAAATGCGGTGCTCCCGTTGAAATCAATTGGAAAAATACGCCAGCCGCATGAAAAAAAAAAACGCTTTGGTGGACACAGGGACTATAAGTCACTTTAGATAAAACCAAATGCACACATATATATTCTACATAAGTATTATAAACTGGTTTTAGACCAGTGTATTGTATATACGTTTTGGCAGATTTGTTTCATTTTCAAATATAAATCTGCAAGAGACAAACAAATCGGTATCTATGTTTCCATGAAGAACCCTGAACATCCTTGGAACCTTTCCATTGCACAAAAGGTTCTGTATAGTGATTTTTTTTTTTTATGTTCTTTGCATTAAGAAAAAAAAAAAAAAAAAAAGTCCTTTTAAGAACTTTTCACTGAAAGGTTATTTGGGGAACCCAGAATGGTTCTTCTATGGCATCGCTTAGAATATGGTTTTCGCTGTGAAAACCCAAAATTGTGAAAACTTTTATTTTTGTTCATTTCCCCCTTCTTCTTCTTCTCCCCCAGTAAAATATCTAAATAGCAAGATAAAGAGAACTCTAGGGTTCTTGACTCAATATGAAAGAACCTGCCAAACAGGTTTTATGTAAAGAGAAATGTTACATGATTACATAACACTTTCATGGTTAATGTGTTATTTTTCCAGTGATTAATTCACTGCTTAATTAATACAATTTAATTCAAATGAAAAACGAATTAAAACAAAATGAATCAATTAAAACTGATTCCATAAAATGATCTCATGATGGAACTCCTAACAGGTTCTATATATGAAGCACCTGACAGAACCTTTTTTTAAATGTGGCATCAGTTACAATGGAATCGCAATTACAGGTAACAATGTATCACACATTTGAGACACGGTTGTCATGACAATGGCTGTAAACGATGGCCACATATGTGAGATCCAGAACAAAGCAAACCCACCACTGCTCTGAAATAACACACAAATTCTGTTATTGTTTCCCTGCAAATAACAAGTATAGCACTCGATTCCACTGAAACAGTATTGTGCATGCTTTTTTAAGGACAGTAAAACTGAAATCATCCTCTGCGAGTCATTGACCAGCACAACACACAGGGTGCACTTTATTTTTAATGGGGTGGTTGATTATGATTTGACTTTTCTAACTTTAGTTAGTGTGTAATGTTGCTGTTTGAGCAGAAACAACATCTGCAAAGTTACGACGCTCAAAGTTCAAAGCAAAGGGAGATATTTTATTTTACAGAAATCGCTTTCTAAGGACTACAACAAACGGCTGGTAGAGGACGACATTCCTCCATGGTTAGTGACATCACCAACCCTACAATTTACATAAACCCCGCCCCCGGGAACGCGATTTATTGATTATCAAGACAGAATATGTTAATCAATGACTAGAAGATAACTACACATAAGCTACATCAATTCATCAACTAACTGTTCAGAAATGTCCTGTTGCATTCTACATGTTGTCACTTCTTCTTGAGTCTCTCCATCTTTCTGACTCAAGTTTGAACATAAAAGACTAAACGTTTTTGAAATTTTCAGTTGCTTGTGTGTGAGGTAAACAAAGCTGCTAGGGACACAAGTTGTTGTAGCTCCGCCCTCTGTGCCGGGAGCAGCAGCTCATTTGCATTTAAAGGAACAGACACAAAAACAGTGCGTTTTTGCTCACCCTCAAAAAGTGACAACTTTAACATGCTATATAACAATATCTGTGGGGGATTTTGAGCTAAAACTTCACATACACACTCTGGGGACATCAGAGACTTATTTTACATCTTGTGAAAAGGGCATTATACCACCCCTTTAAGTCTGTAACACCGCCAAATATAAAACAGAAGCATTGAAGTATATCACACTACTGTACTGCCATCACAGTTTTGTGTCTGAGGCACTTTTACAGTAATGATACTCTACCAGCAGTGAATTCATTAGCAATCTAATTCTTCTGCAACATTTTTGAGAAAATTTTCAATTAGGAAGTCAATTTCTAGGAGACGAACAACATCATACGCAGAACATTTTAATGATAAGAGCACACCGTTTGGGGCTGGAATAATGATATAAACACAGATAAATGGATTCAATATTGGGCTGCAATATCATTTTGATCATGGCCTTATTAAGCTACAATAAAACGGAAATATTATTGGGAAATGTGTACATAATTAGTTCATATAAGTAAAATTATCTAGTAATTAAAAAAGCTCTCTGTGTTGGGTGCGACTGATCCTTAACTAAATTCTGTGCTTCATTATTTCATTAGAAATGTTTTAATTTTCATAAGAGATGCCTCTCACCACCACAGCAGGCCAAGGAGAGGGCCAGCGATTTCATTGTAATGAGACATAATTACCTTTTTTAATTAACACAGCTGTAATGCTTGTGTTTATTTGCAGGGATGTACAGTAGTCCACGCATGTTATGTTATTTAGCATATGTAAATTAGGTCTATGCTAATTTAAATATGCTGTTTCATTGCCTTGTTTTTCAAGCCTCGCTTGTGCATTATAAAACACAAACACATTTGTAAAGCACATACATTTCTGGAAGTCAGCAAATTCACCCCAAAATCAAACAAAACAAAAGTTATTTTATAATAATGATATTATATTTAATGCATGAAAAACAAACAATTGAACAAACAATAAAATAAATAAATGAACAAACAAACAAACAAATAATTTGAAATCATGTAAATTGTAAAGTATTCATCATGGTGTAGTATTTACTATATTGCCTGATATTTTGCTAATTTAAATAAAAAAAAAGTAAAGTAAAAATAATACAGGACAAACAAACAACTAACAAAAAATGAATGAATGAATGAATGAACGAACAAACAAATGAACGAACAAACAAACGAACGAATGAATGAATGAATGAATGACCAAATGAACGAATGACCGAATAAATACTTCAATTATGTAAACTGCAAAGTATTATTTCTGGTGGTATTTACTTTATTGCCTGATATTTTGCTGATTTAAATAAAAAGTCAATTTTCAATCATTTCATTGTAAAACATTTTCACTTTTGATTCTTTGGTAGATTTGGACATGTTTTCAGGAGAGTCACCCAAATACACCAAGAAGACAATGGAAAAAGTGAGGAACAGATTTCAAGTTTTATTCCCCTAAAGCAGGCAATACTTTCTCTGATCTAAATATATCTACCGATGTGTCTGAGATATGAAGAGAAGGGATTTGAGCAGATTACAAGATGCAGGTCTTCTGCCACAGTCCCTGCCCAGCAGATGTTGGACGGCCACATGTCTTCATGACATATTACTAGTCAGGTACTATATTAGAAAACCGTCACTTCAATCCTGTTTGAAAGCATGTGGACGGAGCTCGGCGCGCGAGTTATAAGGAAATGAAGTCTTGTGGGGTACGGCAGTACAGTAAATCCAACAGCACAGGAGGGGGATGTCTTTGTCTCAAACATGTAGACGGCACAGCAATATACACTGATCGTCAGTAACAGCGAATCATAAATGACAACATGATGATAGATTTTTAATATCAGATAAAGATGCACAATACAAAAACACTTATTTCTTTGTCAATGCACTTATAAGGAATTATAGTCTGCTCCGATCCAACTTCCACTCCAATATTTACATTTAAATGTTCCTTCTCTTAAAAGAGCTTATTTATCAAAGAGACAATTCCTTCCGATCTCAGTAATATGTGAATATTCTCATCGGAGTGACATGTTATCATCTATAGCGTTGGCAATCAAGAACCATCCTGAATACCTTAACCTAACATTTGGACGTTCTTATTTGAAAGAATATCAAAGATGTGGGAACAGAAGGCTATCACTTTCATTGTTATCCTCAATTTATATTTAAGACAGAGCTTAATTTACATGATGAGCTGGAAGACGAATGTAATACAGTATAAAATGTTTGAGCAGAGATTATCCTGCATTCTGTTTGACTCCGCTGAATCCGAAGAGCTGTCTGTACTTTGTTCCTGCTTTGCTGTAATAAACTACATTTTTGAGATCTTCCACGCCTAATGAGGACCAGTCATGCTTTTTTCAAGGTTCATCTTTCTTCAGTGTGTAATGTTGCTGTTTGAGCATGAAAAAGCTCTGCAAAGTCCTTCCAGCGGGAGTTATTCTCTATATCAGTGTTTCTGAACTCCCTGAAACGCCTCCATTGTAGTCTTGAGTTTTATTCCGGGAACGAACACGTCACAATTTTCCTCATTTTTAAATAATTAATACGTAGAATGAAGGAGCGGGGCATTTCCCAAACACACTCGAAGCACTTGACCAATCACAACACACTGCTTCAGCCGACCAATCAGAGCACAGTGTGCTTTTCAGAAGGAGGGGCTTCATAGAGACAGGAACTAAACAGGGGTGCGTTTCCCAAAAGCATCGTTAGCCAACTATGTTCGCAAGTTCCGTCGTTATCAGCAACGAGTCTGTGTTTCCCTGAAACCATCGCTCTACCGAACATTCGCAAACAGCATCGCAAAGTTGTGTAGTTGGAACGACCGCTCTCGACCTGTGGTTAGAACGACAGAGTTTCTAGTTTGCATGACATGTGGACTTAATATATCCTAATCTTGAGCCAAATAAACAAGCTGACATTCAGTACAATCTGTATCTTTTCTTTATAATACATAAAAATGTCATTCACGTCTTTTAGTTTGTCAAGAGATTTAAAGCCCCGTTTTTAAAGACTGCGCATGTGCAAACGTGCTCTACTATGTAGGAACGAGCCTATGATTGAACCTGGGAAAAAACGTCCTCAAATGCCTGTAATTGTCTGTAAAAGTTATTACTCCACCACCTGCGTGACATCATTAACTAACGTGGTTGAATGACCACTTTGTGACAGTATGGTTTCGGGAAACAGTCGTGACTAGCTAGTTGATTTCTTCAATGATGCATCGCACTACGGTAGTTTTAAGCAGCGAGATACATCATTGTTCGGACAGACTGGAAGAGAGGAACTGCAACAATGGAGAATATGGGGGAAATAATGTGTTTTTTTTAACAGAAAGTCAAGCCCGAAAACAAAATCAAGACTTGGGGCATAATAGATCCTCTTTAGCTTAATAGTGTGGAGGGTTATTGCATAATAAATATAATATATAAAATGCTAAACTGAATGAAAACTATGCATCCTCTTAGTCTTTCATAAGTTGAAATGAGAGCGAATGCATATTTATTAGGGCTGTCAAAAGATTAATCGCCATTAATCGCATCCAAAATAAAAGTTTGTGTTTACATAATATATGTGTGTGTACTGTGTATAATTATTTTGTATATATAAATACACACACATGCATGTATATATTTAAGAAATATTTGCATACATATACTGTATATATATTTATATAGTTTATATTATATATAAATATTTTTTTTATATATAAATAACACATTTTTCTTAAATATATACATGCATGTGTGTGTATTTATATATACAAATTTAATTATACACAGTACACACACATATATTATTAAAAACAAACTTTTATTTTGGATGCGATTAATCGCGATTAATCTTTTGACAGCCCTAATATTTATTTATTCTTTAATTACATGTTCAAACTGGCCCTGTGTGAATAGGATCCTACATCAGATTTTCTGCATATTGTAAGAACAACATATTTAAACAATGTCTAAACAATCTTTTTCATGATTCATATCCAGTTAAATGTTTGTCTCTTAAAAAAAAAAAAAGAACAGAAGAAAATCAAGAAAAACGTTCACATTGCCTTTGGTGCATTTCTGACTCATATGAGCCCCAGTGGGAGTCGACTCGCAGCAGGCTCAGCTTCCCTGCGTGCTAGTTGGCACTGAATGAGTATAACTGACACAGACTGCAGACCTATGGCCTAAATATGAAATTAAACTCGTCTTGTTTTATCAGCGCTCCCGGTTGCGCTAACCGTGCCTAATGAGCTTCAAATGTTGAGCAAATTGACAAAACAATATCTCTGTCCTCAACCCACGCCAGAAGACATGAGAACCACATCCAAGAGTAACAGTTTGGCATGAAAGCAATAAGTGTTTTTTTTTCTTAGTCCGGATAAGCTTGAGTAATTTAAAATAGTATAAAGTAGGCTAAATTTAACTTTAATAGTACAAACACTGCTTTATTTTCAGTGCGTCATGGCCACTCAGGCAGTGGATGTCAGACACAATAAACATCTCTGAGCTCGAGTCATCGCTGTAGATGAAATGTGTGAATCATGTTGTTGAACTTCATCTGACTCCTCAAGAATAAAACAATCCTCACCAGTACAGTCAGTTTACTTACAAGAATAAATAGATAGACAGATAGATAGATAGATAGATAGATAGACAGACAGACAGACAGACAGACAGACAGACAGATAGACAGATAGATAGACAGATAGATAGATAGATAGATAGATAGATAGATAGATAGATAGATAGAAGATAGATAGAAGATAGATAGATAGATAGATAGATAGATAGATAGAAGATAGATAGATAGATAGATAGATAGACAGACAGACAGACAGACAGACAGACAGACAGACAGATAGACAGATAGATAGATAGATAGATAGATAGATAGATAGACAGACAGACAGACAGACAGACAGACAGACAGACAGATAGACAGATAGATAGATAGATAGATAGATAGATAGACAGACAGACAGACAGACAGACAGACAGACAGATAGACAGATAGATAGATAGATAGATAGATAGATAGATAGATAGATAGATAGATAGATAGATATACAGAAAAAAAAGTTGATTCAACAATTTTGCCCTAAATGATATAATTGCAAGTAAACAAGATGCATCATGTCTGATGATCAACCATAATTGTAAAAAACCCAAACATTTTATTTTTTAATTAAAAAGATATCAAGATGTGTTCTAACCCTTTTTTGTTGTTGTTGTTGTTGTCTTGTTTTAATCACAAATGATTAAATGATTAAAGTTTCATGCTTAACTTGAGTTGCCAAGGGTGTGTGGAAAATAAACTTTTTATCCTCGATGTCAAATGCTGCTCACCAAATCCAACTTTATGTTATTTTAGTAGTTAATTACCGAGAGCATGAATGCTTTAAATTCAAAAATCATCAATTACTTTTGTACAATAAACTATACAGATGATTGATGCACAAAATCTGAAGCAAAGCCACGTGAGAAGCGGTGAACTCGACGCTGTGTGCTGTCGTGGATGCTGTACTTTGGCTGTCTCATTAAAAATGAAGCCACAGAGTTTGGCTGTGATTACAGAAGTGTCTTTTTTTTGTTACAAATAAACCTCTCTGTATTGCTAATGGTCAAAAAGGGCCAATTTTAGAGCAGGAACATTGAAATGGTTACAAATCCAGGGAGAGTGCAGTGCAGCTATTTTTCACTCTCCACACCAAATGTCCTTTCTGTCGAGATAAAGACACAACTGTGTTCATAGTATCTCTTTACCCTAAGGGTAAGACATAATGGTTTTTCCTCTATTTATCACCTGCAAAAGACGAAGAGAGTGAGTGAGGGAGAGAAACCCTGTCTGCAGTTTGATATCTTACACCCTATCAAACGCACAGAAATTATATGTCAGTCTTCTTCAGCTGATAGGATTCTGCAGCAAGCCATCGCTCTGCCAGACTTTCTGACAGTAAAACTCCAGCCTGGAAGCGTCGTGCCAAGACTTCAGAAAGAAAAGGACCTGATAACTCCCTCTGGACAGAAAAGAAAATTTCATCCCCTCAAGTCAACTTTTACAGCGCAAGTGCAGTGCATGTGTTCGGTTGGCGTGCGGATGCTTTTGCTACGCCTGCTTTGCTAGGACTAAACCGACGGCCTTGAAAAGACTGAAATTGTATTTATTCCCAGTCAACTGAGGCATATTGAACAGCCATTTCTGTGCATGACAGAGCTGAAAGGTCTTCCCAGATTTTGTCTGAAATATCATATTTACTAATATCACCAGCAATGGGGCATGAAACGTTCTCCACACATCGATCTGCAAACGTAACTCTTCAATGAACACTCATTACGTTCTTGAGTGGAGTGTGAAATTTTAAAATACGAATGTACGGGGGAATTATAAAAAGCATTTCCAAACTGGCCACTCGATGCCTCATTGCCCACTGACTCTGATTCCATATATTTTGCAGTGAACAAGCACAGGCTGAAATTCGCTGTGAATTTTGATTAAGCCGTCGACTTCGATAATGATATTTTTTTCTTTTTTTCCTGCAGAAAATGACTTTATTTAGCAGCAAAACCCAGGTCAGTGTTTGTGTCTAGGATTGGGATTGAAGCACTTTCTGTCAACTTTACTGTGACGGATCTTGACTAAAGCCCAAGATGTGACACAACTGACGTGGCAACCATATGTCTTGATAAAAACGAACTGTTCAAAACTCCAAAAATGAGATGTGAATGTTAAAAGAGGAAAGAGGGAAAGGGTCACATCATCCCAGCTCAGCTAATACATCTAGATGAAAAAAGATGATGGACGTTTTCAACAAGATATAGTGGCCCCAAAACATATTTCGACACTTACAAATGCATGAATGCCATTGCATTATATCAAGTGTCTGTATTTGTGCCAAAAAGTGTATTTGTGCATAGTTATTTATTTACAATAAATGACACTTGCATGACATTATAATATCTCATTGCATGTTATCTAATGCAATGACATTCAGACCATCAGACAATAAACCTTTGCGCAGTTTTTAAAGTTCATTTCTACATCAATCTATCATGCAAAAACAATCACTGGGGTTATGTTATTCCTTATGAACACAATAACTGCTTAGCTCCGTCCACCAATCTAGCTTCGTTATCTCAGCATTGTCTTTATAAGACACTGTCGCAGCATCCCAGAGTGCTTTGAAAATGTTATTTCTGAACGTTCAAAAAGCCCAGGTTTTTTTTAAATGTTTTGAAAACTATTTTTTTCTTTTCTTGGTTATGCGAACTATAAAGGGATAGTTCACCCAAAATGAAAATTCTGTCATCATTTAATCATACAGTATACGGGGGGAAAAATACCATGGAAGTCAATGGGGGTCCATCAACTGTTTGGTTACTCACATTTCTTCATAACTTCTTTTGTGTTCAGCAGAAGAAAGAAATTCATACAGGAATGGAATTTTCATTTTTGGGTGAACTATCCCTTCAATATAAACATTCCATTTGATCATTCTTCAAACATTATTGGAATGTTACTTTTTGAATGTTTATCTTGAACATTCTGAAGCCAATAGTAACATTTAAAATGTTAGATGAATGTCTAACTAAAATGTTTCAGGACAAAAGCATTCTGTATAAATAATGCATTTGTGCAAACGTTTTCAGAACATTATTACCAGACCAGATAACTCTGAACAAGCATTCTATCAACGTTACTGGAAGAACGTTTGTTCATAATTTTGAGAGAACCTTGCCAGAACGTTCCCTAAAGTTCTGAGAACGTTCCCTGTTAGCATTAGTAGGGATCATATTTCAGCAAACGACATATTAAACTGAAAGCCATCCCTCTGTTTTGACTTTATTCCTCTGAATTAGATGCACAGAATTGAGGCCACTTCGTAGACGACTGAAAGCAGTTTGCGATTGATGAAGTGAAGTGTACCTGCTTGCACCGCTGTAACCGTGATGTTGTGCCAGCCGGCAGTCTCTCGGTCCAGGATTTTTCCCAGAGTGATGTCACCTGTTACAGGATCGATGTTAAAGATCTGCTCCTGGTCTGTGCTTTGGTCTATAGAGTACCTGGGCATAGAGGACAAATACGGGTTTAAAGAGACATTCACTCGAAACCTTTTTCTTTGCAATATTTTTTTCCATAAAAAAATGGACTGGGGCTGTCAAGCACTGAAAATGACCAGAGCAAACTTTAAGCTGAAAATCTGCACTTCCACTCTAATGCAACAGAGAACTTTTTTGGCATACAGCTAAACATGCAACAAATACAATACCATAGATGAAGAATAACAGGGAAGAGAGGAAATTGCACTCTACTGTCATGGCTTGTGAAAGCTTAATAGTGCAAAGGTCTATTTGGATACTTTGATGGTGCTTTTATGTCCCTGACAGCAACTGTCACCATCCACTTTTACGTCGTACATAATTACATACTACAATTAAAAGATGTTACAAAACGGGTTCTAAAACCATGTCACCCACACACACTTCTCTCCAAATGTTCAAATGCCATTTAACCAAATGTGTTATTATTCAGGTAGCTGCTGTAAAAATGTCAACAGTTTAACTGTAACTTGCAAGACGCTCTTCAAACTTTTGCTCTGTCATAGTTGTCGACCTGAAAGAGAATATTGATCAAAAGAGACAGTTGGTGCTAATGTTCACTTTAGAAACCCCTGTGACAACACACAGAATCAACTTGAGTTGGATTTGGAATTGAATTAATAATGTATTTTATATTCCAATTCAGTTTCTGAATTTGAAGTGAATTTGAACTGATATGGAACACAGGATGCATAGTTGCAATTTGAAAGTAACTCTATTGAGGTAAATTAAAATGAACTGAAATTCAAATGAATTCATATGATTGCAATTTTTAATTACATAAATAAAGTTCAGGAAAAAGAAAATTAATTCGATTTTTTTTCTTAAAAATATGTATATAAGTTGTAGTTTATTTAGTTTTGGTTATGTTAGTACTTCAATATAAACTAAACAAAAATAAAAAAATAAAATAATTCCTTTGAAACTAACTGAAATATGTTTTATACATTTTTATATGTATATATTATTTAAGTTAAAAAAAATGGTTTTAGCTGTAGTTACAGTTTTTCTCCATTGGTTTGGCTCATTTCTTGAAACAGAAATGACATTCTCAAAACAACATGGACAAACCTCCAAACCACTTGGCAATTGTTCACAACAGAATTGAATTTCTCATTCATTTCATCAAATTGCAAATGTCTAAGTACATGTCTCAATGTCTCAGTACATCTTTGCAAATGATTAAGTACAGGCAGCCTACATTTAGCACAATTTCTAAGTGAATAGATCTTGTTGATCTAAACTGATTGTTGATTCTCAGTCTAATGGTTGTTCGCTCCAAAACGTGTCAGCGTCATTTCATTGTATAAGTCATCACATGCACAATAGTCTGTTCAATTGTCAAAATTAGTCAAGAACATAATACCATGAATACCATATATATATATATATATATATATATATATATATATATATTATATACCATATAATATTATTGGCCACCGGGCCACGGTGGTCGGTGGATGTCCCAGGCCAGCGAGGGGGCAATATAACTATGTTCATATCTGAGAATGGTGTGGCCACTCACATCCCCAGTCTTGGCCCATACAATACACAGAAGCTCCTCATCTTCTTGGACCGCCTTCATTTTGATTTGATCCCTGAAAATGAGAGAGGCCTCGTAGGGCCTCACCTACCACAATATGTCATTGTATGGGACAATGTGAATTTCCACCGTGGCCCGCTCATCAGGGCCTGGTTCACTACTCATCCAAGGATGGTCATAGTGTTCCTACCACCTTACTCTCCTTTCCTCAATCCTATTGAGGAGTATTTCTCCGCTTGGAGGTGGAGAGAGTTGAGCATCGGGCTCAAGATCAGAGGTCCCTGCTCCATGCAATGGACGCTGCGTGTGAGGATATTACAGGAGATCAGTGTAGGGGATGGTTGCGACATGCACGCCGTTTCTTCCCTCGTTGCATCGCAAGGGAGAATATACGCTGTGATGTGGACGAGAATCTGTGGCCAGACAGACAGCAGCGTGTGGATGAGGAGGGTGAGGACGGTGGCCAGGAGAGGGAGGGTGAGGACAGCGACCAGTGAAGAACTGTTAGTTGTGAAACTCCAGCTTTATTTACAGCACTGTAGGCTGCATATCATTTTCATTGTTTTTTGTTTGTGTGTTTATATTAGAGTATATTATGCTGTATACATTTTATTTTTACTCTGATGTATGCAAGTAACTTTATGTGTGTGAAAGATAATGGTTACAATTTCCTTGGCAGTATGAGTGCAATGTGTGATGTCAAACCTTGGAGGCTACTCTTACCCTAAAATCCTATTTCTTTTTTTCAGTTTTATACACAATTGTATTCTGTTAGACAAAAAACAGTACAGTAACCATTGTCAATGAAGGACTGGGCTAAGACTGAAAGGTGGACATGAGGGATATTTCAATGGTCCTCTGCCATAGTGACAAAACATCTAAACATTTTGACTTGCAGTGCTTACACAATGCCAAAGGGACGAAGCATGTTGGGGGCACTGACTGTTTAAATGAGAAGGAAATTTTGTGAACTGTTTTGGGAGAGGTATGAGCTTTTGCAGGTGAGCTATAGTGTTGTGCTGAACTGTAAGACTGTTTTGCCAAATGATCTTAGAGTTTTGAGAATGTAATTTCTGTTTCAAGAAATGAGCCAAACCAATGGAGAAAAACTGTAATAATAAGACAGACAGACAGACAGACAGACAGACAGACAGATAGATAGATAGATAGATAGATAGATAGATAGATAGATAGATAGATAGATAGATAGATAGATAGATAGATAGATAGATAGATAGATAGATAGATAGATAGATAGATAGATAGATAGATAGATAGATAGATTTATGAGTGCACAAACCTAATTCAATATACAAATTACTTTGAGTTTGTATTCATCATAATTAAAACACTAATTGTAATTTCTAGTCATGAATTGTGAGGACAAACTAGAGTCAGTACTTCAATTGCCCTCTCCAAACAAATGATTAATATTTCATACAGTGCTTTGATAAACCATTCCATATTTTCATCCCATTCGGAATACAAACACCTCTGATAGAATGATGAGGTGACCAAACTCAATGAGGTTTTCCTAATTTTTCCCACTGACTCGCTGTACTCACTTCATTTTTTAAGACCCCTGGGGGTTTAATGTCAGCTTCTGCAGTTTTAGACTTTATATGGAATACAAATTTATACAAATTAATTCACTTCTTATTTTACCTTACGCTTATTACTCTGTGCCAATAGGTTAAAGCGGCTCTTTGGAAAAAGTTAAAGTGCCCAAAGGAGATTGCAGAAAATAACCTATTAAAGCTGAGGTGGAGAAGAGTCTGAATTTAGTCCGTGGAAAAGATTTTTCAACTACATTATTCTTATTGACTTTTAATTGTCATGGAAGCACAAGTGCAGAGCTAGTTGATTTTAAAAAGCCCTTGAGTTGTTCAACTTCTGCATGTATTAATGTACGACTGGATTTAATACATTCTTCATATATAGATAAAGAACAACAAAAACGTACTGAAATATGGTAATGGTAAATATGGAAATGGTATTCTAGCATGGAAATAATAAGTCTGATTGCTTAGGAAACTAATTGGACATCTCCGTCCTTTTTTTTTTTAAGAAAAATAAAACCTGCTCTACACTGCAAAAACTGATTTTCTTCCTCAGTATTTTGTCTTCTTTTGTAGTACACAAAATCAATCCCTAATAACATCCAATCAGAAGAGCATGTGGGCGGAGTCTCTCTACAAGTGCACTGCACTCGCAACCAAAACAATCCAAAATCACAGCCAATCAGAAGAGAGTGTGGGCGGAGTCTTTCTGCAAGCGCACTGCACTCACAACAAAAACAATCCAAAATCACAGCCAATCAGAAGAGAGTGTGGGCGGAGTCTCAATGCAAGCGCACTGCACTCGCAATCAAATCAATCCAAAATCACAGCCAATCAGAAGAGCGTGTGGGCGGAGTCTCTCTGCAAGCACACTGCATTCCCAACCAAATCAATCCATAATCAGAAGAGCATGTGGGCGGAGTCTCTCTACAAGCACACTGCACTAGAAACCAAATCAATCCAAAATCACAGCCAATCAGAAGAGCGTGTGGGCGGAGTCTCTCTGCAAGCGCATTACACTCGCAACCAAAACAACCCAAAATCACAGCCAATCAGAAGACCGTGTGGGCGGAGTCTCTCTGCAAGCGCAACCAAATCAATCCAAAATCACAGCCAATCAGAAGAGCGTGTGGGCGGAGTCTCTCTGCAAGCGCAACCAAATCAATCCAAAATCACAGCCAATCAGAAGAGCGTATGGGTGGAGTCTCTCTACAAACGCACTGCACTCGCAACCAAATCAATCCAAAATCACAGCCAATCAGAAGAGCGTGTGGGCGGAGTCTCTCTGCAAGTGCACTGCAGAGAGACTTGTTTTAGGCAAAATTATTACATTATTTAATTATTAAATTATTACATACTTGTTTTAGGCAAAAACTCCCTTGTATCTTGATTTAAGAATGTTTAGATATTTCTACTGGAAAACAAAACAAAAATGTTATTATTTTTATTTTTTTCAGTGAAGTACCAATGTCCCTCCTGGAGCTCATAAAAACCTACAGCCACAAGGAAAACAAACAAATATTTCCTGTCCAAATAGCAGGAGTGTGTTTTTCCAGCAGGTACAGTGCTCTCTGAGGGCTCGGTCCACCCCGTGTCCCGCTGGTATTGGGTGGTTCGGGCACAAGAGAGAGTGATGGGGCTCTGGGCAAAGCCCCTGTTTGCTAGCCGAGTCCAATGGAGATGATTAAAGTGGTACCGATGGGCATGGGCTCCATGCCATATGCAGATGTGTGCCAGCCAACCAGCCGAGTTGCTTGCCACGGCGCTGTGCTTTATAACACCTGGAGCTCTTTGAGCGCAGCCTCATGCATTTTTAATGGAGGTAATTTGCAAAGGCTATGTGTATGTGTGCCAGAGAGACTATACGGCCAGCCAAAGCCTTTTACTTCCCTTGTGCGTCACCTTTGAGCAGCAGCAATGAGTAAATCATATTTCTGTGCGCTGATGGCTCTGGAGAATAAAGAGCTCTATCAGGATGTCGAATTGCATGACAAAAATGCAGGGCGGGCATCTTTGGTAATGGCAATTCAGATGGTGTGCCTACCGACCACCCGCAGTGCGTTCACTGACCTTCAGATGCATTTACAAAAATAGAAACAAACACTAATTTGATTGACTGGTTTTACGTAAGTTCCTCGAGTAACGACATACAGGGTTCTTTATCAATCTACCCGGACGCAAATGATCATTGCCACAGATTAACAGGTTAGACGTTAGAGTCATCAAATATTGAAAACGACGGACCGAACACCACTGGAATTGGATCCGACATCTATTTCAGTGGATCCACCACGAAAATTATTGACCTGTAGATTATAAAATGATATGACCTGTACATTTAAAACAATGTTTTTTTTTTTTTTTTTTTTTTTTTTTTATGTGATTAAAAATAGCTTTTGTTAATTGAAATAAAGCTAATATAAAATAAAATATTAAATATTAAATAAATATTAAATAATTATATGTATATTTATATATAATGTAGAAATGAAAGTTTGCTTCAGAAAAAGCTAATTTTATATATATATATATATATATATATATATATATATATATATATATATATTAAAGGGGAAAAGCCAACAAACTAAAATGAAAATGAAAACTGAAAACATAAAAATAAAAGCTAATTAAAAATAGTAATAAATACTATAATAGTATGTAAATAAAGAGCAAAATAATACTGATTAAAAAAAAACAATAAACAACATAATTATAAAGTCTATGTTACATCTTATCAGATAGCCAGATAGATAATTTTGCACTGTATTGAAAACTTTAATATTTAAAGTAAAAAATATATATATTATGATACTAATTTAAATCAATTGCTAAATCAATGTTAGAAGTCAACGTAACAACATTATAATGTACAATATGAAAATTTGCATAATTAAATAAAAATGTATTTATATATCCAATACCGATCAATGCTTGTGTATCGTCTGATATCTGATATGAAAATTATATATTATGCATCCCCCATTTTCAATTTTCAAATTTTTTTTTTTTTTCCATTCTAGATTTTATTGCAGTATAATCAGTAAAGTAACAATGGAGTGAAATTCCAGATAAACCTGCTCCTTAAAGGCATATAAAAACAAACTTTGGCCGATCACTTTACACACCAGTCACGCGGTCTTTTCCTGCATAAGTGTGTGTTTCTCGGCCATGATAAGCTGGAGTGCGGACCAGACTTTCTGCCTCGAGTCATAGGTCTGGAAACGCAAGACTACACAACAGCAGACAGAAAGTTTTTGCGATTGAGCAGACTTTTGACATGCTTTCCAAGGCCTCGAGGTAAAGAAGGTTTTCTGGACTGTGCATGTGTGTTTGTAAAGAAGGATGGCAGGTTGATAACTGTGTGTGCCAAGGTGCCAATAGTTTGATGGGAAAAGCCTCCGGCCAGCAAATTCCAAGAGCCACACTTTGTTACGCTTCCGTGACTCGGTATATCTCCAGTAATAGGCTCTTCAATGGAAGAAATTGATCCTTGTCTAAACTAAAAGTGGACTGTGGCCAGGGTGTGAACACACACACACACACACACACACAAACACAAATAAACAAACTGTTTTGCCTTTTCACTTTATCTCATTGAGGCTCACAGTCACTGAAGTTGTGCATTGTGATAAAATAGCTGATAAAGCATTGTGGCTGCCAAGCTTAATGATGTATTTAAATGAAAAAACCCTGTAAGATCTATAGCTGCAGAGTTGTGCAACAAAGTTTTGCCCATGCAACAATTTTTCTAAAAATGTCTGGGCAAATTACTACTAAATATTTAAGGCTGCAGTGTTTCTTAACGTGATTTATACATTTATAAACAACATTACAATCACAATCAGTCAACATAAAGCATCTGCAACCCATTTTTGCTCCTTAAAGTGACATATTTCCAAATGAAACCTTAATCTGAATGATCGAGGAACATCTCAGTCATGTGTAAACTCAGATGTACGGTTTATTTATGGGCCACACTGTACCTGACGGGGACTTTTTCCATATCCGGATCTTTTGCGATCACGGTTCCCACCCGCACACCCATCCGAGCATCTTCCTGAACCTCCATGATGGTGCCGGCCGGAGGGATGAAGATGGGAGGCTCATCCACATCCGTCACGCTGACCCTCACGATGGTTTGGTCCCGGAAAGACCCGAGATCCTTGAAACGAGGGTCCACGTGTTTGTTTACAGCCTCTACGACCACATTATGTGTGCGTTTGCTCTCAAAGTCTAGAGGCTGGAAAGAAAGAGGCAATTAGAAACTCCTCAGGAAAGGATCAATAACATGCTGTAACACTACATGCCTTCTGTCGTCCGATTAATAGACTTTTTAGCAAGTAAAAATATTAGTAGTATAATTGTACAAACGTCCACCTTCAGCTCCTTCACAAGTCTTTTTGCAGTGAAATCTTTACTGATTTTTTTATAAAGTAAGGATTTTTACAACATAAGGATAACTTTTATGTTGTTAGTTATATTTCAAGATGAGCACTTACTTGACTGAAGCAACTTCGGTTTATTTGATTATCCATACATTTTTTTTTTTTTTTTTGTAAAATCATGAGTATCAAATATGATCATCAGGCTTTTGAGGAAAGTTTATTTGTTCATCTCTCAATCATCATTTTATTGCATTGCATTGTGTTTTAAAAACTACAGAGCTTTGATCATCATCTTACTAAGACATATTATTTGTAGATATAGAGTGACGACTGATATTTCTATACATTTTATGTAAGTAGTTTGTTATAGTGCTATAAAAATCTAATTAATTTACAAGCTATCAGAATTTCATATTACTTCTTGACCATATAAATATCAACATCTGCACCAAATTGATTTTTTTTTTGCTCAGTTTGGGCCTCTGAATAAAATTATATTACAGTAAGAGCTCCATTTTCACTATATCATATGAGCCATAAAAGCCTGATATATCAAATATGAAACAAAACATAAAACACATGCACATTTTTTTTTTTTTTTTTTTTTTAAGATTTTGTCTAATGGTTAAATAAACAGTTCAACTAAAAAAAAAAAAAAAAAAAAAAAAATTCAGACTATAATTATTTTTCTATGACAGACTTTTTTAGGGTTATAGAAAAACAATTAATATTTTTCGATATTTTTCAATGTAAGATTTGAAGTGCACCTTTGTGCATCTGTGCACATCTGTTGAATCACCGCTTGATGTTATAAAACAGTAGTTTCACTGAACATCAGAAAGCACACACACACACACACACACACAATACGGGCACATGAAGGGCAGGACGACCTTCAGAGCGTGAAATGGCACGACTGAGAGTTCTTCCATCTACCTTTTTGATGGTGATGACGGCCTCTTGTGTGTCTCCATCGGTCGAGACCCTGAACAGCTCCCCCCCCTCCTCATCTTTGATCAGGTAACTCATATCCGTATTCTCACCCATGTCTGCATCTGTTGCGATCACCCGGCCAAGAGGCGTCCCAACGCCGGCACCCTCAGAGACCGAAAACTGATACATCTCTGTGAGGGAGAGACATGACACAACTTTCATTTCTGTTACATTCATGGTGAGAATGCATGCATATTAGGACTGGAAAATACAGACATTTTTTTTTTTATAATATTTAGATTATAAAATATAATAATACATATACTTTCTAAGTATGTATGTATTTGATCTAAATGAATTAAAAACTGGATTTTCTTCAGTCACAGTAAAAGTCTAGTTAATGTTTTTGTACCATTTTTCACTAAATGAACAGAAGAAAAATATATGTTTTAATAATTTTCATTTTATATTCACCAATATAGCAGTAGCAAAATTCCTTTTATGCTCACCAAGGCTGCACTTATTTAATAAAAAAAACAAAAAAACAGTAAAAACAGAAATATTGTGAAATATTATGACAATTTAAAATATGACAGTTTTCTCTGTGAAAATATTTAAAGTGTAATTTATTCCTGTGATCAAAGCTGAATTTTCAGCATCATTATTCCAGTCTTCAGTGTCACATGATCCTTCAGAAATCACTCTAATATGATGATTTGCTGCTCAAGAAACATTTATGATTATTATCAATGTTGAAAACAGTTGTGCTGCTTCATATTTTTGTGGAAACTGTGATATTTTTGTTTCAGGATTCTTTGATTAATAAAAAGTTCAAAAGAACAGCATTTATTTGAAAAAGACTCTTTTGTCACAAAAAAAAAAGAAAGTCTGCGCATGTAATCATTAAGAATCAATTACTGTGGAGAACATGAATGTGCTGTTCACACCCTGAAGCCGACTGTTGCGCTGTATTTACTTTGAAGCAGTTTCAAGAACACAACACAATGACAAACCTCATTTTAATAAGCATCTTGTCCTTACATAATGTCCATATGTAATATGTTTGAGTGCAGTATGTGTCATAGCGGAGTATAAAGATCTCAGTTTGGCCCACAACGCAAAAAGCAGCTTAATGAATTAGATGCTACAGCAAAACTGGCATAAATGAGGCTTTTGTGGAGAATGAGAGAGGGAAAAAAAGAGGAGAGTCATCGAGATATGGAGAAAAACAGACATCAGGGCATGTGAGACAGTATTACAGCGAGTCTCTTTGCTGTAATAAAGCTAATGCTGCTTTTCCTCTGGAGGAAATGGAAAGCGAGAGCGGAAGAACAGCAGAAAAGGGAAATAATACCTGAATGTGTTTCATTGCTCTTTATACGGTGTGGCTGCACACACACACACACGCACACACACACACACACACACACACACACACACACACACACACACACAGTCTTGCTTCCAGACATGAAATGTATTAAAGCGTTGCCCACATGGTCAGCTCTGATGTGAGCAATGAGACAAAGTGCTTTTTATTTGTCTGAGCCACACTACATACACCATGGGCCCTATCTTGCACCCAGCGCAATTGACTTTGTACACTTACGCATGTATTATTCCTATTTTGCACCCGACGCACAGCGGACTTTTCCCTCCACAGACGCACGTCTGTAAATTAGGGAATGAGCTTGCGCTCCCGGGGCGGTTCAGCGAAAAGAGGAGGCGTGTTCCGGCGCAAACGTTCCCTGGTGCTATTTTGCAGTTTCAGAAAACAATTCCGCCACTGACCAGGAGAAACCTCGTCTAAAGTCAGTGCCGCGTTTTCAGTAGCGCGTTCAGATGCTATTTTAAGGGCGCATGCTTGGCCATAATCAATGTAGCGTGTGCACAACGAGCATACACTTTACTTCTCTCATCTACACACACACACAGCAGTTCACATTTTTGCAAACCATACATAATTACAAGGAAAAATATTAACACACAAGGGAAATCATTGTTGTGTCCATGAAGATGTGAAAAAATAGGCATAAATCTAGCTTACACATTTACCCAAATTATTATACGCCTGTTTAACCGAAGCTAATTTGGGTGTTTCTCCATCCCCAATGTCACTTCTCTGTGTTTTACGGCCCTGACGAGAACATCGGTCTCCTCGGCTGTGAACCGCTCCTGGCAAATCTGTCGTTATAATAGCAATCCGCCATGGAACAAGCGCGCCTGCTCTTAAAGGGAATGTGAGATGTCGCTCTGATTGGTTTATTTCATGTTACACCCAAACCACACCTATGAGTAATGAAGCGACTTCAGACCAACTCATTTTAGATTTGCATCGGGTGCAAGAGTCATTTATCCCGCCGGTATAATAGCAACAGCGCCAGAGATCCGCCCACAAAGTTACTTGCGCTTCGGGTTTGATACTTGCGTTTCAGATCGTCAAAATAGGGCCCTATAAGTCAATCACATTGACTAGAACATATATCTGTCAATTGTATATATACCTTTTGAGAATGTATTTTATATATTTCAAGAAATCAGGCATTATGATGCAACACTGGGAGCACAAAATTCTTCATAGGTTTAGTATAATAAGATTTAGTCTACCAATCTAACACAAGCAATTTTTTTAAAATGAAATTAATATTATATTAGAAAGTATTTCCTTCAAACTTTCTATTCATCAAAGAATCGAAGATATAATAAGAAAAATAATAAGAAATGCAGCAAATCTTCATATCAGAATGATTTCTGAAGGATCATGTGACACTGAAGACTGGAGTAATGATGCTGAAAATTCAGCTTTGATCACAGGATATAAATTACATTTTACAATATATTCACATAGAACACAGCTATATTGAATGGTAATAATATTTCACAATATTACTGTTTTTACTGTATTTTTGTTCAAATAAATGCAGCCTTGGTGAGCAGAAAAGACTTCTTTAAAAAAAAAAAAAAAAATGTAATCTTACCGGCCCCAAACTTTTGAACTGTAGTGTATATTCAGTTATATCATGTAACAAATATATTAAAAATACATAATAGCCTAGAAAGTACAGCCTCACACAGATAAGATCTACCTAAATCAACAAGCTATATTTCTAATCAGAAAATCCCTGCCAAAAAAAAGATCTTTCAGCCAGTGGAAATATTTCGGGCTCCAAAGCTGCCAGATTTGTACTGGGGCTTGAATGATAATGACCGAACACATACGCCTGACAGGCTCTGGCCGACGGGACGTTTGATAGACCTTCAGAACTGACAGCAGAGCTTTAGCGGCGTTCACACTGACAGCCATTTACAGCAACAAAGAAGCCATTCGTTTTCAATCAGAGTCGGTCATTTGAAGGAATACAGCGACCTCGAAACTTCTGTTATCAATTACTCATCCTCACCAAGATGATCTTGGAGACTCTTTGCAATACTGGGACTGTCAAACTACAAACTGACAAAACAGCACCATAGAAGTGACAAAATAGCATTTATATGCTATATTTCAAGTCTTCTGAAGTCATACACTTACTTTGTGTGTTATGTATGCTTTGTAGTAGCTAGTCATGGTACATTCAGGTCTGATTTGTGAACAAATCGTTCATTTGAGTTGAATATTTTTCATTATATCAGTATATCCAGTTCACATTACTAGCCTAAATGATCTGTTCATGATTCAGACTGATCCAATTCTTCACTGACTCAATGAATCAGCTCATTAGAGAGAACGATTATCAATCAATAACGACTTCAATTTGGGTCTGTCATATGGACAACTTTTTCAACAAAGCTTGAACGCTCCCAGTGTCATTCATTGTAATTGCACAAAAAACAAGACAGGACTATAGCACATTCAAAATATCTTGTTTCTTGTTGCCTGAAGAAAGAAAGTCGTACGGCATGAGGGAGAGCAAATAATAGCAGAACTCAGTCTAGGGTGAACAAACCCTTTTAAACAACTTATACCATGGTCTGTCTGAATACTTGATTCTGATTGGCTGGAAGGTGCACTAAAACCGTTTAATGCACAAGTAGTTCCGGTCAGTTTAATCACTGTTCTATATTAATGCACTGTTGACAAGAATTTCCTAAAGGTTGCCTCTCCATTGCTGTATATGTTTCTCCACATAATGTGTGCAACAGTTTTATAGATAAACTGCCACTCATGCTAAGTCTGATTGATTATTCATAATCATAACGTTTATATGGTAGTACTTTACAATAAGGTTTTACTTGTTAACATTAGTTAACTACATAATTTAACATGAACTACAATAAACAATACTCGCACATCATTTAATAATAATAATTTTATATAGCGCCTTTGAAAGTTGCATTCTCAAAACGATTTACAGGAACAAGAAACCACAGCAAGAAGAAACAAACACAAAATATGATAGATAGATAGATAGATAGATAGATAGATAGATAGATAGATAGATAGATAGATAGATAGATAGATAGATAGATAGATAGATAGATAGATAGATAGATAGATAGATGGATGGACAGAAAGACTGTGAACTAACATGAACAATTACATTTTTTTACAATTTTTTATTTTTTTATTTTTTACAAAGCTTAATGAAAGCTTTAAAAATATATTGTTCATTGTTAGTTTATGTTAGCCAATGCATTAACTAATGTTAACAATTGAGACCTTATTGTGAAGTTTTACTCATTTTTTTTTACTTTATGGCCTGGTTTCACAGACGGGTCTTAGATTAAACCAGGACTAGAACATAGTTCAATTAGGACATTTAAGTAGCTTTTATAAATGTGCCTTAGAAAAAAAAAACATTAATGGTGTGCATCTGGAGACAATGACGCTGACATATTTTAAGATATCAGTGGAAGTTGCATTGAGTTAAAACAGCTCAAACATGCATTTAGTCTGGGACTAGACTAGAAACAAGGAGTATATCTTTTTTGTAGGCCTGGAAATCACAACTTTAAAATTCCAAGGCCATTTTCCTCAGAGCCATCATAAAATGTGATGGAGGACAGTGCTGAGAGACATAAACTCGACTCTAAGGACAGGGCTGACGGCGTGCGGTTGACTGACATCACACACACACTCACTTTGAGGGAAGCGTGGAGGGTTGTCATTAACATCCGTGATCACTATGGTCACAGTGGTAGAACCAGAGAGACCACCCATTTGGCCCGCCATATCCGTTGCCTTGACAACCAGCTCATAACGGTCCTGCGTCTCGCGATCGAGATCCGCCACGGCTGTCCGGATCACTCCTGAAGCCAGAGGAAAGAAGAAGAGAGAGAGAGAGAGAGAGAGAGAGAGAGAGAGAGAGAGAGAGAGGCTGGGTAAATGGGTGTTGAAAAGGTCACACGAGCAACATTACGTGCTTAAAGCCACTAGTTCCTCTTCTTTTGCTTTCAGCATTGTCTTCAGTTTAAAGAAAATGTTCTTTAAACTGAAGATTCAGTTGTTTGGTGATTTCAAATATCGACAGCGTTTCTCAGAAATTTACTACATTAACCAGTGATTAACGTTCTTCTAAAAAAACTCACACAAATCTTGACATTGTTTAATAAACAAGTGCATCAAAGTGCAGCTTTATCCGCAAATCTTCATAAACCACCCGCATTTTTAACTAAAACTGTTCAGTGAAATAAAGCTGAAATAAAATAAAATATAAATGTAGCCTTGGCAACTAACTTCAATAAAATAAGTACTAAAATAACCTAAACATAAACACAAATAAACAAATAAAGCTACACTCAAAAAAAAAAAAAAAAAAAAAAGATATTTTTTCAAGATTTATGCATTTCATTTAATAGTAAATTTCCATCAAACTGAATTGAATAATCCTTACATATATTTATGTGATTCGTATTCATAAAAAAATATAAAAAAAAGTTTCAATTTAAGTTTAAGATTATACAAAATGTTTTATTAAGCTCTATTATTTATTTATTTTTTACTAATTTAATAGTATGCAAGGATTATTCAATTAAATTTGATGCAATTTTACTATTAATTGAAATGTGTAAATCTTGAGTGTAAACAGAAATATTTACAAAATATTCAAATTTGGTAAAATTACTGAAGCTGAAATTAAAATTAAAATGAAAACTGAAGATTTAAAATACTAATAAATGCTATAATAGAAGGCTATATAAATAACACTAAAATAAGGCAAATTAGAAAAGTTGCAATAACAACTAACTCAAATTATATAATCTTAAATTGAAGTACTAAAATTACTCAAACTGTAATAAAAATAAAGCTAAATAGAGATATTTAAAAATAATAATAATAATAATAATAATAATTAAGCTAAAATTAAAAAGAAAACTGAAAATATAAAAAGCCAATACAAATAAATTATAGCAAATAATACTAAAATATTTTTTAGCTATATGAGATAGGAAACTGTCTGACAATATGAAGTGTTCACACAGATTAGAATAAAAAAAAAACATTACGTAATGTTCGTCGGACTGCATTTCTAACCGGTGGTTCTGAGTAGAAATAATTATAGATTAGTGCAGATAGAACAAGCTACTCTTATCAACATATATTAATCATCACAAAGCTTTGATGGGGATTTCAGCGGGTCTTTAATGTAGATGTAAGATCCTGGCTGATGAAATCTTTCACTCATCTTTACTGTAAACCGTATCCTGCGGTTTGAGTGACAGTGATTTTTAGTGGCTTGTCATATTTCGTGTCAAATTCTCTGCATCCAGTCGAGCTCCAGTGACATCAGGACAGAAGAGAGAGCGAGGAAAGGTTATACGCAACAGGTTGTGCTTATCTTTTGCCACCATTCTTGGGGAAAAAAAGGCGAGTTTTGATTTTTCTTCGATCTGAAACGGACCAACGCAGCAGGAGTGTCAGGCTGGCGTGTGTCCTTTACCATTCTCATAATTTCCATGCCTGAGTCGAACCAATGCCATGGCAACAAAGGATAATTGCAGTCCTTCAGAGTAACACAGTGACATTGTCTTTATTTCACTCCCAAAATATCTTGATTCCAGGACCAGTGTTCCTATGGCAGGAGAAAAGTGGTTCACAGACTTTGAATGACATACGGCTTTTAAAACATCCTGGTTTTGGATGTCCTATAATATAATATAATATAATATAATATAATATAATATAATATAATATAATATAATATAATATAATATAATATAATATAATATAATATAATATAATATAATATAATATAATATAATATAATATAAAATAATATAATATAATATAATATAATATAATAAAAAAATAATATAATATAATATAATAAAAAATGATAATATTATATAATATAATATACTAAAAAATAATGTAATATAATATTATATAATATAATATACTAAAAAATAATGTAATATAATATTATATAATATAATATACTAAAAAATAATGTAATATAATATAATATAATATAATATAATATAATATAATATAATATAATATAATATAATATAATATAATATAATATAAAATAATATAATATAATATAATATAATATAATATAATAAAAAAATAATATAATATAATATAATAAAAAATGATAATATTATATAATATAATATACTAAAAAATAATGTAATATAATATTATATAATATAATATACTAAAACATAATGTAATATAATATTATATAATATAATATACTAAAAAATAATGTAATATAATATAATATAATATAATATAATATAATATAATATAATATAATATAATATAATATAATATAATATAATATAATTTTCATATTATATTATTGTATATTATGCATTAGAAAAACAACGCAGGACCAATATCTCAAAAGTAAAAACAGGAATAGTTTTAACATTTTTGTTAAAAAAAAAGCGCATAACAAACATACAATTTAATTGATTTCATATTATATTATTATATATTATGCATTAAAAAACAGTGCAAAAAATAGGACCAATATCTCAAATGTAAAAAAGGGAATATATATATTTTTTTTTTATTACACAAATGTTCATAACAATAATACAAAAACATAAACTAACACTTTAATATAATGTAATATAATATAATTTAATATATATTTTTATATTATAGTTTATTTTTAATTGAATATATATAAATATGATGATATATGATGTGATGAAAATAATCTCACAATGCAAAAAAAAAAAAAAAAAAAAAAAAAAAAAGTCAAAAGAAAAAAAAATCCTTTTTACCTTTTGAGATATTGGTCCTAAAAAATACATACATATATAAATAAATGCATATATATATATATATATATATATATATATATATATATATATATATATATATATATATATATATATATATATACACACACCATTTTTTAATGTTTTTAAAAGAAGTATCTTCTGCTCACCAAGGCTGCATTTATTTGATAAAAAACAATAATTAAAACAATTTAAAATGACTGTTTTCTATTTTAATATATTTTAAACTGTAATTTATTCCTGTGATCAAAGCTGAATTTTCAGCATCATTACTCCAGTCTTCAGTGTCACATGATCCTTCAGAAATCATTCTAATATGATGATTTGATGATCAAGAAACATTCATTATTATTATCAATGTTGAAAACAGTTGTGTACACATTTTTTTTTAAAATTATTTGATGAATAGAAAGTTCAAAAGAACAGCATTTATTTAAAATAGAATATTTTCTAACATTATAAATGTCTTTACTGTAACTTTTGATCAGTTTAACTCATCCTTGATGAATAAAAGTATTGATTTATTTTATTTATTTCCCCCAAAAATAAAATTAAAATTCTTCCTGACCCCAAACTTTTAAACGATAGTGTTTAATGTTACAAAAGCTTTAGATTTCAGATAAATGCTGTTCTTTTGAACTTTCTATTCATCATAGCATCATGAAATAAAAATGTAAATAACTGTTTTCAACACTGATAATAATCATAAATGTTTCTTGAGCATCAAATCCTCATATTAGAGTGATTTCTGAAGGATCATGTGACACTGAAGACTGGAGTAATGATGCTGAAAAATCAACTTTGATCACAGGAATAAATTACACTTTACTGTATATTCACATAGAAAACAGCTGTTTTAAATTGGAATAATATTTCACAATATTACTGTTTTTGTTTGTATTTTTTTATCAAATAAATGCAGCCTTGGTGAGCAGAAAATACTTCTTTTAAAAACATTAAAAATCTTACTGACCCCAAACTTTTGAACGGTATTGTATATATATATATACTGTATATATATATATATATATATATATATATATATATATATATATATATATATATATATATATATATATATATACACACACACACATATATATATATACATATATATATATATATATATATATATATATATATATATATATATATATATATATATATATATATATATATATATATATTGAAGAAAGTAAAATAAATATTACCATCTAAAAAGTAAAACTGTGCATTTGAGAGGAAGTTTGCTTGAATTTTCTAGAATATGTCACAATGGAAAAAAAAAATCTTAATGGCTAAAAAAATACTATAGTGTGAAAAATGACCCAGACATGTTTTCATGCTCCAAACAACACTATCCTGAAACATTCTGAACATAAGATAATAACAAGGTGTTGTGTTTCTGTAGTCAACAACGGAAAAAAACAAAATCATAAACCATGGCACTCCTTGTGGGTTTGTGCAATAAACAAACGCTCTTCTGGCTCTCTGTGTCAGTTTCTTTGCTTTGTTTCTATCTGCATTTCTTCTGCTCTTTCTTCTCTCTCTCTCTCTCTCTCTCTCTCTCTCTCTCTCTCTCTCTCTCTCTCTCTCTCTCTCTCTCTCTCTCGTGTCACACCGCTGAGGAACTCTGCATTCCCAGTGAGGAACCGCTAGCCGTCGGCAATGTTTGTGTGGAAGAGTACATCTGTGCAAAGAGCTTGCTGCTAAAGATACGTGTGCTGCTTTTAAGAGTCCAGAGCACAATTCTCTCTTTCTCTCTTCAACCACATAAAGCTGCTGACCTGAGGTCAGATCCATTACAAGTACAGTCTGAAGCTGTGCCAATGCAAAGCACTCCACCTGAAAGACTTTTGAAGGAAACATGGAGTTCTGGCTAGATTAGGGTCAGGCATCGGGCAGGATGAACACAAATGAGATCACCTTAATATCTCAACTCTTTCAATGAAAGCAAATGGAGAATTTTGCTTAAGTCTTCTGCTCCTCAGATGTTTTTCCTTGTAAAAAGACCACGGTAATCTCTCTTGTTTCTCTTCATGCCAACAACGCTCAGAATGAAGTCTGCAATGTGTTGGAGATCTGGCACATTCCTCATCAAATTCTTCCATGATCAAATTGATCTGAGCTTCATTTTATAGCTCTATATTCTTAGTTTCTCTCAACGATGGTCTCAATCATGTGTATTTTTCTGGAAAGACATGTAAAAAAATATTACTGGAGACTTAATGAGCTTTGAATGAGCATTAAAATCTTCCTCTGGAGTTTCAAACTTGTAAATGAAGCAAAGATTATCGAAATACGCTTTACTATTTCAGTCTTTCCACTTCAAAATTTCACATTTATTTAATGTGTGACTCGCCATTTCTTTGTAATTATTTGTGCAATTTACTAGCAATTTCTGAGAGAAAATTGCTCAAAGTAAATCCTCAGTGCAAGGATCTTTTCCATATTCTGGTAATTTCAGGGCAGCAAGAGGTTGAAAAGCTCCTCTCATTTGAGAAAATTGCAGAAGCAAATGAGAATATCATCAAACGGCTCAAACATTTGGAGAACATGAGATGAGAACCCGTAGTTCAAAAAACACCGGATCTAATAAATTGATATTAATATCAAACTCCTCAAATAGCCTTTTTATATATCCCGTGTCAAAGACTAAATGCCCCGTCCAGGGATTATAACGCTGCTTTTCTGGAGGTTCAGAGAAAGAAACACGCAGCTCGTCTTCTTCCAGCTCATCTAACTGTCCTCAGATCAGAAGGAAGGAGCGTGCAAAAAGTCCAGCGGTTAACATGGCACAAGCCAAGCCATTTATCATCCGGTGCTCTAAGGTCTCGTGCCCGCCGGCCCGAAAAAGAAATCATTAAAAGTTTAGTGCTAGTTCCCCGGGGATGAACGCAGGCAACACACGCTGAGATATTCCCGGGAGATTCCAGTGATGACGGCCAGTTCATGTTTACTCACACCGCTGCATATAGCTCCACTAAAACCTCACGCCAGCAGGAAAACATTCTGATGCTACACTCTTTAGAATTAGTTCATGCGAGGAAACTGAAAATATTTTTCACAGCATTTAAAAAACACACTCATTTATAATAAATGAAAAGGTGTAAAACACGACGGCGTTCAAAGGCTTGCATGGGGTCAATATGATGTTTTAAAAAGTTTTTATTATTATTAATTATTCAGCAAGGATCCATTAAACGGATCAAAAGGGCAGTAAAGATTCAAAATAAATTAAAATATATTAAAATATCGGTTATAGTTTGTATCGGGCCATAAAAAGTCACAGCTTTTCAAAAGTTTCGGGTCACTCAGAAAGGAAGTGTTAGTAAAGACATTTATAATGTTAAAAAAGGGAAGATTTATATTGCAAATATAACATAACTGTTTTCAACATTGTTAATAATCATAAATGTTTCTTAAGCATCAAATCAATCATCATATTAGAATGATTTCTGAAGGATCATGTGACTCTGAACACTGGAGTAATGATGCTGAAAATTCAGCTTTGGTTACAGGAATAAAATACATTTTTACAATTATACAATAGAAATAATTTTATTTGAGTGCCTTTGTAAGCATAAGAGACCCCACACTTTTGAACAGTAGTATATGATATAATTTTTTATACTTCTTTATACTTCAATAAAGAGTTAGATCTAACTTGAGGATTCTTCAAAAGGAATATATCTTTCATTTTTTAAAATAAATAAATAAATAAGAAATGTATGTATTAAATGATGTCATCACTCATTCAATACATCAATGCTAAAAATCTAATTCTCTGTGCATTTTTCTCCTTCCTGAACCCTGTTGCACTCTATATTTCTACTAAGAACAAAATTTCACTCAACAGACAATTTGCTACATTTCTAGGAACTCTTTTTTGGCAAACCTCAGTGCTGAGTGCTGGTGCACTTACAAACACCTTGGAAAATAACCTACACTAAATTATAGTGTAGTCTATAAAAAAAGAAACAAGCACCAGAAATCTATTTCTGAATGACTGGAGTCTGATGGCTTAAAATCAGTGGCCAATTCACTATAAAGCCCTGCATTTCAGCCCGAGCCCGACGGGCCCCGACTTTTTCACACCCCTAGGGCCGGGCTTCGGGCCAATTTTCACGTCATAGTTCACATGCGGGCCGGGCCTCGGGCCTTTTTTGGGTTATCCTTCTTTTTATAGTTTTAGACATTAATTAAAAAAATATGAGAAGCTGATGTCGACGATAGAAAAACAAACATAGAAAGACATTTAATAACCTCATAACTTTCATAATCTTATAATTACACTGACATATGATTGACATATGTCTCACGCACGCACGCACACAGAAGGTTTCCCGTCAGCGCAACCAACGATTCACCTCATGTGCAAATAATGGAGAATATTAAGAGAAAAATCGCAGAGTGATAGAAGAGAGGGTTAAAATCTTCCACTGTGGATGCTATTCTTTTTCTCCACGATGCTCTGTAAGAGACTTTTCGTTAGATTGGACTTTATTTTCGTTTAACTGTTGGAAACTACTGGAAAAAAGAATGGCCATGTTCTGTGGTGCATTTTTAAAGTAAGATAACCTGCAAGTTTGTTTTTGATTTATTTAATTTAATTTGTTTAGATTAGCTATTGCTCATTTCGTTTGCGAGCGCTGTTGCGAGCAGCCTGAGCCTGCCTCAGTATTTCAAAAAAATGTACTCACTGTGGTTTAATAAATAAACATTAAACTAACTGTCTGTGTGATATGCTTGAAGTGTTTTATATATGGATTTTATTGTAGCAAAGTAAAGTATTAGCGTTGATTTGAGAGGCTAAATTGATCAAACATGTTTTAATCGCTGTTGGCTCGGCTTGCTTGGTCATCATTTTTTTTTTTTTTTTAAATGCTCCAAACATTTGTCTAAATTAACTTAATAAAGAAATGAAAAGAAAAGAAACATAACTAACACAACGGACATATTTTAATGGCTGCAAATAGGGCAGGCTGCCGCTGTGAAAAAAAAACTAAAAAAAACGGCTCGGGTCGGACTCGGCCTGATAATTCTGATGAGCTGTCGGACACGGGTCGGGCTAGGGCCTGAGCGTCTCGGGCCTAGATTTGAAGCCCGTGCAGGGCTCTAATTCACAAGAATGACAAAAAACTAATAGTCAACAACTGAAAAGTTTCTGAAAGTGAGAGGAAATCAAGGTGCAAAACTTGACACCGTGATGTTTGCATGCAAATGCGCCAATTAAAAGTAGTATCCAATTTGTGGATAACATGCAAAAGGCTTTCGACATGATTAGAAATGCTCCTATTCATTAGAAATGATTATGTAGAGAACAAATTGATGTGCTTACCGGTTTGTCGGTCAACAGTAAAGAATCTCTCTCCGTCCAGGACGCTGTAAACGATCCGAGCGCTGCTTCCATAGGTCGGGTCATCCGCGTCCGAGGCCATAACCTTCATCACTGACGTCCCTGTATTCAACACATCAATTGTTTTATGTTAGATTGTTGTTTCATCAAGTAAAACAATATTTTCATAGACCTCATTTCCATCAAGTTGTAAGCGTTTCCAGAGCATTTAGCTGTTCTTTAAGTAAATTTATTCAATGCATTTCCTGAGCCAATTGTGCGCATCTCAACAGCCTCCTGGCTCCCGATACAAAGCACATATTTACATTTAGTCACACGTTTTAACTAAAGCAAAGCCTGCAGCCTATAAAACTTAATGGACCTTATTCCTGAGGGGGAAATGCAATCTTCTCGCACGAAAAGCCTGGAAAACGAAGACGGGGAGAAGATAAGGCACACAGAGTTTAAAGGAGGAGTGTTCAGCCTCATGTCATTCCAAACCTGTACGATTCTCTCGTTTCGGTGGAACACAAAAGGAGAATTTTGCAGGAAGCTCTACAAAGCTATTTTATATACAACAATTGCTCATAGTGACCATGTCTGTCGAGCTACAAAAGGGACAAAAAAGTCTTCTGAACGGATGTGATACCTGTGTGCAAGGAACAGACTGAAATCTGATGGTATTCCCTGAAAAAATCTGAATGTGGATGGAAATAAGATGTCAGAGTTTCATGGAACATCATCAGTGAATAATGACTTCAATTTAAAATGGTCCAGTACGTCAGAAAGTGAACGCTCGTCCAGTGTAGACAGCGTCAGTCATTATAATGGCTTTTGACGCGACACTCAAATGGCAGCTGTTAAGTGACTGAACGCCAATGGTGCGATGATGTATAACTATTCGTCGATGTCTTGCTCTAGACGTCGCAGATCCAAACAAGCAAATATCCAAACAAGCAGTTTTTGGAGCTTGATTAAATAAAGGCAACGGCTAATTACACTAAGTGAAAATAGCAACTAGATTATATTTACACTAAGTGAAAATAGCATATTTTCTTAGCGATATCTGCTATTTACATTAAGTCCAAGAAGCAATAGATTCTATTTACACTAGGTGAAAATAGTGGTAAATTATATTCACACTATGTAAAAATAGCAGTATTTTCATTGCAATAAGTGTAAAGTTAGAAGTGATTTATACTTATAATTACTGGCATATTCTATTTGTACCTCAGTGTTGTTGTACATTCAACGATATGCGATAATAACATAGAGTTAAAATTATTATATTTATTAAAATTATGAAATGGATGGCGCGTTATTGGGACACTAACCCCTAAACGATAAACACTTTATTGTTAAACATACTTTTTTTCCACTTTTCGAAAATTTTCTTCATTTTTATTTCCGAACTGCGTCAAAACTTTCTGTCACACACCTTACAGCTACAGTATTGCTACTGTTGACCATCTAGCGTCTTACGCAATTTTGTCTGGCCCAACCAGACGTCAGTGGGCGGAGTTATAAATGCTTTGTTTATCATGAGGAGGACGTTTAAAGCTCTGAAACGTGCAGGATGTTTTACTGGTACAAAGACCTCTTATATGTCAAAAGATCAACGCAAATGTGATTTCTCATGTCATGACGCTTTATATACTGTAACAAAATTTTCAGCAAACAGGTCTGAAACATCAAGATGAGTAAATGATGACAGAATATAGATTTGTATTCTAATTATTCCTTTAAGAGACTCTTCAGTGCTCGGTGACTGAATATGTAGTGAAGAAACGGCGCTCAAGGACAACTCCAGCGCTTTTATCCAGGCCGATCGATCTGCAGGTAATTGGTGACAGCTGGTGGTGTCCACTAAAGGTCATGGTTGCAGTCTCTCACGGAGGCCTGTCACGATACTGTCCGGACACATAATAGGCCTATGCTAATTAGGTTAATTAACAGGAAGTGTCAAAATCTCGTTTGTCTTCAGTCACAAAAGCCGCCTCCCATGAGGGCTTACAGAAAAGGACAATGTTTTATCATTAAAGCTAACCACTTTCACCGAAGCCAAAAACCCCGATCGGTATCAGTCTGATAGCTTTTCGCTTTCTCTAACCTTCCATCCGTTTCGTGGCCTGAGCCGTGGCGTGAACAGAAGCAAACATCAAACACTCGGATAAAACTCGCAGGGTATTCTTATACATTTGCCGTTTTCTGTGTACGGCCACTCTTTCAAGTTCAGTTTTGTTTATAGCACTCTATTTTGCCTAATGGGGCTGCGGAGGCAAAGCTACCGCGAGGAAGATTTGCTGGTATATCAAGAAAAAAGTCTTTGCGTATCGCCATTCAGAATAACAAACAACTGCCAACCATTTTCAGAAAAAAAAAATACACGCTTTCATAGCGATCTTCAAAAGATCACGGACGCCTACTCTGCTCTAGGATAACTTTGAAAACTGTTTGCATTGCATTAAAAAACCTGACTGTAAGATAGCATTTCTCTTGTTAACTGGGAGTTGAGATGCAGAAGCCATTTCCTTTCATGGGATTACTTACTTATCTTAATTTTCCACAGGTAATAATCAGCATGAAGCTGTCCGACGGCCCTCCCTGAGTCTAGTAATGCCACTAGTGAAAAACTATATAAATGCAAATGCTATTTTATTGTGTTTACACTCAAACAGGATGAGCAAGCTCTAGCAACGTCTCTTATTAATGCACAGCCTCGGATTCACTAACAGGTCATTAGATCTTGGTTTATGAGTCCTGCGGTGGCTCCTGGGAACGCATAAAAGGAAAACACACTGGAGAAGTTTGAGACATACACAATTATATTACTGGAAACTATTTACCACCATCAGCCGAAGAAAAAAGCACTCAACCTTGATGCATTAACAAAAGTGTGCATGATTTGATTTTAACATGAACTCTAAAAAAGAAAGGTTCTTTACCTTTAGTAAGTCCCTCTGCAGTCAATAACTGTATCCCTATGATAATGACATATTTAAATGTTGTTTTTTTTTCCCTGTGAAAATAATTTCTTCATTCTTTAAAATAGCTTTAATGTAACTCTACACCATTGGTTCATTAGTATACGTGGATATATGAATATGCAAATTGGTCTCCACCTCCACTCACTCACAGCAGCTCGGATTACATGATCCACTCGGACTGTATAGTAAACACTATGGTTTTATACAGCCATATATGTTTGAACCCAAATCTGATTCAGAAGACAGAGAGAAAGAGCAAATAATACAGGTAGGAAAACAAGAGCACCCTCAGTTGATACTGTAATAATATAATATTGACAAAATGGATTTGGCAAACACTCCTGTGCATATTTGTGTTTGCACTCTGGAGAACATCAATGTTTCTATTTAACACGTTTTTGCAGCGGTGAGCAATGTAGCCAATCACAGACATGTTTGTTGATCTCTTGAACGCAGTGACCAATCAGACGTGTTTAATTTAGTCAGAATCCACGCACTTTCTGCATGCTAGCAAATCCTCTCATTAGGCATTATGTAAATAAGAGATTCTTTGTGCAGTGTAGAATATTGGTTATAATAGAACTTTGTGAGAACTTTTAGTCATTGTAAGCTGTATTTGCAAGTTCTATAAATCATTCAGAATTTGAATAAAAGTCGACACATAACGGTAACTGATATGATTATCCTTTGTCTTGACTATATCAAACAGCTAATAATGTGTTGCTGATGTTACACAAACCACATTTCCGTTCGCCATCTCAGATTTAGACAGTTGCCTTCTAACAATCAGCATCCTTAGAAATAATGATAGAAAAAGCCCCGCCTCACACATTAACCGGATTGGGTACATATGTATGACGGTAGGGAACAGGGGTGATTTCAAAACCGTGTTTTATGGCATCGTATAAAGTATAACATTACCATCCAATACCATGGTACTGCACTTTTTTGTAAGTGTGGTCTGCTTCATTTCCAAAACATTAAAGGTTTCAAGCCTGAGATAAGGAAAAGGCTGCTCGGGAGTGTAATAGTAGTGTGTTTGTGCTCTCTGTGTGTTCTACCAAGTGCAAATATTGCTCCAGAAGTAGATGGAAGGGGAAAAAGTGCATGTTTGCAGCCCTTGATCCAGCTCTTCACAGTTATAACCCACACATGCACGCACGCACGCACACACACACACATACAAGTTGTGTTTTCATGTTTTATGGGGACTTTCCAAAGACATAAGGTTGTTATACTGTACAAACTGTATATTATCCTACCCATCACACTAAACTTTCTGCATTTTTACATTTTCAAAAAGCATCACTTCGTCTGATTTATAAGCCGTTTTCCCCATGGGGACAAACAAATTTCAGGATTTGGGATATTGCCATCTTTGTGGGGACACACACACTATATAGCATCCTGCAAGAGTGGGCTGGGAATTCAATATGTGCAACCTTTATTTAATATTTACTTATTCGTTCATTTATTCATTTACTAAAATAGCTTCAAAAGCACAGCAAAGCAAACGCTAAGAAAACTAATCTAAAATAGCCTAACAAATGTCATGTGTGAGAGAAAAAATATAAAAATACATGCAGAGTTTTAGCAACAGATTATTATTTGTTATCGGTTACAGATGCAGTAGCAATCCTTCATCATAGAGGAAATATTATTTTGCTCAACGGTTGCTCTTTCTTTGCTCTGAAGAAAAATAACTAGACGAGATCATTTGGCCTCTAAAAATATGATGAGAAATATCTGAGTTCATGTTGAGACTTCTGACTCTTGCAGACTTTAATATCTTGGTAAAAATGAGCAACATTTGAAAAAATTGTTGAGATCTCTTGTGAAACTCTAGTCTTTTTCTCAGGAGAATATATGCAGCCTTTGTGTATATATTTATGAATACATCTATATCTGAAATACAGCTGTATTCATAAAGAAATGCTATTAAGTTATATTAATAATTAGTGATGAACTAATTACTGTATGCATGTGCCTAAAATAAAGTCTTTATTATATGCTAAACTTAAACAGTTACACAGTCATGAATATTTACAGCTCTCATCTGCAAAAATGTGTTTAATTACCCCTTTAATTTCTACATACAGTAAAATGAAATATGAAACATTGAGTAAAAGGGTGTTGAGAAATGTCGGGGTCTTATCTTGCCTCAAAACATAAATAAAAATGTAAAATTATATTTTGCAAAACAAAACAACAGTTATTGGTATTAAAAACAAGCTTAATTTGCTTTTGTGACATTCTTTTCATGACAATTAAGCACATTAATTAGTCAATTGTCAGTAGCTGATTCAATTAGTATGCTGGTTTTAATTAAAAAAAAACAAAAAAACATTGAGTCAAGACATTGGCAAGATGTTTTTTGTGACTGTATTATATAACAGTAACCCTAATCCTAAAAAATGTACTAGTGCAACAAAGATAAAATAATAAGCCATGAGAATCCGTGCATTGCAGTGACTTTACGTGAAGCACTGCGGTGAAATCTGACCTGAACATTTCCCAGCGTGATTCACTCCTTGACCAGCGACTCCAGCGAGTGTTTCTATGAGAAGGAAAGCGCTCAGCCCTAGGAAGTAATCACACGTACAGCACTAGAGTTCAGCAGACGTGCCCTTCACCCGCAGCATCCTCCACCTCTTGCTCATATTTGCAGAGCGACATGAGGTGTGTGTGTGTGTGGATTAAACAGGGCTTGTGTAGGGCAGGCCGGGCCGGATTGTTCTCCTTGGGTAGCGTCTCCACACATACAAGGCTAGATTGGCACAATCATAAAATATAGAACAAACAATAAGCTGATGTGGAAGCTCTCCATATGATTCCCACAGTGGACACCTCAGGTCAAGAGACTTATCTCGGGGTGGGAGTGAGATTAACACACTAGGAGATCTTCGATCGGATGTCATCCGTTTGAAAATCTACAATCCAGAAGGTTTGAGATGAAGAGCTGTTCATTGAAGAGCCAAGGGAAGCATGAGCGCTCTGCCATACCAAAAGCAGAGTAAATAGCCAATGAAAAATGCATACGTAAAGGACAAGAACCTCTAAAGTAAAATTAAATTGAATGTGCTCGGCCTTATGGAAGACTGCGTGGGAAGCTTCTGCCTCCTCATCCCTCGCTGATGGTAAGATTTATGCATAGATGCACTTGAGTCATCCCTGCTATGGAATGCATTTACATGTAGTCATATATATATATATATATATATATATATATATATATATATATATATATATATATATTAATATATTGGATAAAAATATTAAACTCATGTAATTTAGTCATCAACTTTTGCATTGAAAACCTGACACATTTAAAAATATATATATATTTAAAAACAATGTGTCAGCAGTAAAATTAGGGTAATATTGTGCTGCAAAATACAAATGACACACACACACACACACACACACACACAAAACGTAATAGTCTTAAAATAGACTTAATTTCCTTTGTAACAGTGCATTTTCAGTCAAGTACATTAATCACCAATTGGCAACAGCTGATTTAATTATTATGCATTATTGTAGTTTGTTGGTTTTAATAATGAATTTAAAAAAAATACGAAAATATGTTTTTTTCAATGACTGTATTTCAATAAAGGAACTAAGCAGTAAGTCATAAGAGGCTGTGCATTACAGTGACTTTATATTAACAAAATATTTTTACAGGAATATCTATTTTTTCAGTCTTTTATCAAAATGTTTCAAACATTACTTTTGTAAAATCCCAGTTTATTTCTGACATCATCTCCCAATAAGTGACAATTTATGTGAGAAATCAACTGCACAAATATCAGTAAGCATCAATGGATTTGTTGAATTAGTTGGTTTGTATCTCTCTAAAACCTTCCTTCCTGTTAGATAAAATAACAGAAATCGGTACATTTACTTCATTAATAAAATATGAAAGTTAATTTGACATCCTCATGTAATCTAACTGTCAATCCCTCACTGAGCAATGACTGAATCTTAAAGGAGCACACCGACTTTTTGGGACTTTAGCTTATTCACTGTATCCCCCAGAGTCACTTTTGTCACTTATTGGGAACAGTATGCTAGCTGGAGCCATTTACCTCCAGTCTTTGTGCTAAGCTAGGCTAGCGGTGGGTGCGTCAGACAGAGTTACGGCACGCACGGAGATGAGAAGGGTATGTATGGACTTATCTAACTCTAGGGGATACGGTGAATAAGCTAAAGTCCCAAAAAGTCGGCGTGTTCTTTTAAGCTCTTGCCATCGTGCAAATAATTAGTAAAGTTATAATTAGTAAAGTTGAAGTTTCCGAGCATGACCAGAGTGTTTTTATAGTAAAAATTCCTTAAATGAACACACACGCATATTCATAAAAGCTAAAGAGTTCAAAAAGGCACTGCATAACAGCAATGACCCACTTAATGGTGTCAAGAAAGTGTGTTTGAGTCTGCCAGCCGCACACCAGGGTGAAGAAGACGGAGCAGATGGCCAAGAGAGGTTAGCTCATGCAAGACCAGAGACTGACAGCTATTTAAGAGCTGCAGTCGTAAAGGAGATTTGTGCTAGTGTGCTAAAGCAGTCGGCCCCGCGCGCTCACTTTCTCCTCTATTTAACCCTGTCAGAGTCGCACGCACCCAACGCCCCCAAATCACTCTGCATTATCAATCGTTTAGTGCTCCCATAAAAGCCAAAGTGTTTTCACATGAAAAGTTATTCCTCTCAACACTTGATTCACTTTTCATTCGCACAGCTAAAAATGAAGAACACGGGCTTAGATTTGACTAACGGCTGAAAAAATAGAAAGAGGTGGGTAATGTTGTGTTGTAAAAGTCAATGGCCCGCAACCGTGATCCTCGAGGAAGTCCCGCAAGGATTTACATGGGATATATTTCATGCACTTTGACAAAGACGTACTTAAAAAGTCCCTATCCAGGGTGTTTTATAGGACAACTATGCATATTCTTGCAACCATCACTATTGCTATTGTGCTCCAGACTTGCACTGGCAGCATTTTAAATGCTTCTGTAAGAGTAAATGCATGATACAACTGTTTAAAAAGACTACAAAAAAAAAAAAAAAAAAGATGGCATGCGTAAACTAAATATTTTTAAGGTATTTGCCCATGAATATTCCGCTAAATGAATGAATGACAGAATAGAGACAGAGCGCATTTAGGCCACGCCCACACCGGGGGGGGGGGGGGGGGCAGTCCAACCGTCTCCATTGACTTTGCATTGCGAGAGGCTGCCTCCTTGTCATTTCTTGCTTCTAACAAAAGACAGAAAAATGCCTAAAAGCTGCTGTGTGACAAGGTGTACAGCAAACAAGCTAAAAAAAACAGAAATAAGTTTGTATTAGCTCTCGACCCCCCCAAAAAAACGAGTGTTTAGGACATAAAAGTGGATACAGGCAGTTGAGACAGAGCGTCACGTGTCTCATTACTCTGAGAACTAACGTACGCCTGCTGGAGGAGACCGTAATCGGCAACACAGGAGGATAGTTTATCTTACAGAAATATAATATATAAAACTGACATTTGGATATTTGACTCACCAGTGACCAAATGTTTAACTTGCTGCACACGTAGTGTATTTTTAGTGCATACTGAGTGTCAGGATCCCACAATTTACCCATTCGTTCCAGCCTGTATCCACTTTTATGTCCTCAAACGCTCGTTTTTTGGGGTCGACAGCTTATGAAAACTTATTTCTGGGTTTCTTAGCTTGTTTGCCGTACACCTTGTCACACAGCAGCTTTTAGATATTATTCTGTCTTTTGTTAGAAGCAAAAAATGACAAGGAGGCAGCCTCTCGCAATGCAAAGTCAATGGAGACGGTTGGATTGTCCCCCCCCCCCCCCAGTGGGCGTGGTCTTCAGATTATGACGCGTGGCGCTCTGTCTGTCTCTATTGTGATGTTGGGGTGAATTCTTCCTTTCATCAGAGATCAAAAATCAGAAGTTTATGGCATCAAAAGCCACAGACTGCCGATGGATTGAGGCAGTGCGGAAATCTCAAAATCTAAGCACACTAAACACGTGCAGAAGGGGATTAGATATTAATCCCATTTTATTCAATTTAACACTGAGTAAAAGCAGATTCATTTTCATTTTGAATATTTAAAGTCAATCTGTTTAAAATAGACCAGAACGCCCCATTTCTCTTCTCGTCCCTTCTCAGAATGTGACAATGTGCGTAAAGCGCTTGCAGCTATGAAGTACCTAATATCTGGCGTTTCTTCTTCAGCGAATCCTTTACACACAGTGTGCTTCTTTCTAGTCTCTAGTACTTTATTAAAAAGTGAAGCATCCAAGTTTACAGCAGCCTTGGTTCGGAGACTAATTTTCCCATTCATTTTCTCCATAGGAATTAAAGATTTCTAAACCAAACAACCCAGGCTTTGATTTGAACCAAACGTATCTGTAAACTTTGAAAATCAACTACTCCTCCCATGATGCATTGCAAAATTACGTAATCGGATCAAAAACTATCATGCAATATAAACATATTGACTTGAACTATCCCCTTCCTAATGCACTTTAGAATACCTCGATGTGTTTTTGTGCATTAGATGCCATGACTCCTCTGGAGAAGTCAAATCAAATAAGATCAAATCAGCTCGGACGTCAGAATGCCGGAGTTCAAACCCAGTGACATAACCTTTCCATCAGTGGTCCAGCGCATCAATCACAACCATCCATTTATACAGCACTTTTGTCACATGGAGGCATTTTCACCAGAGATCGAGAGGCCTGTCAATGTACAATAAGACCGCATGTCACACACATAACCCTAACCCTAACCCTAAGTCCCTTCAATCACAGGTAATAATAATTATAGAACTAAAGCCTAAAAGTTACCCAGAACTTTGACACTGTTCTTCTGCTGCCTTGTGAGTGCTGTTATTTCCTTCTGGAAATGCAAATCTGTTTTTGAATATGATGGTGCCGCCAGCTTTGTGTGTCTATTATCTGACACTGTCAGAAACCAGATTGGTAAATCATTCAAACATTCCCTCTAAAACTATAGTAAGACTCGTACAAGCATCATATTATTTGTGCATGCATCCGAGGAGTTTTGAAACTGTGGGCAAAGCATTGCTGAATCTTAAATATTTAAAGCGTTACTTTGGCTCTCACAACTCGAGAAAGGGAAGAGATGCATTTGGTTTAATTATTCAATGATAGCTTTACTCAAAACAAACAAGAGTCAGAATTTTCAAAAGTCAGATATATCCTGAGGTGCTTAAAAACGAAATATTGAGGAAAAATATCTGTCTTGGCGAGTTTGGAATCATTTTAAACATTTTAAAGATAATTTTTTTTGGATTTTTGAAAGAAATCTCATCTGTTCACCAAGGATGCATTTATTTGATTAAAATGACAGAAAACATCAGTAATATTGTGAAATATTATTATAATTTAAAGCAACTGTTTTGTGTTTTCTATGTGAATATAATCACTAATTATTTATTCCTGTGATCAAAGCTGAATTTTCAGCATCATTACTCTAGTCTTCAGTGTCACATGATCCTTCAGAAATCACTCTAATATGATGATTTTCGCCTCAAGAAACAGCCAAATTGCCAAATATAAAGACTAACATATAACCAATATGATCCTTATAAGCAAATAAAGCATCCTTTAAGCAAACATAAGCAGAATGCAGAGTTCATAAACCATTTTTTTTTTTTTTTGCAAACAAACACAGACAAAAGATCAACATCCTCTATAGTGATTCCAGGCTAATGTGATTAGCAGGCAGAGAGAGAGAGAGAGAGAGAGAGTGAGTGTGTGTGTGTGTGTGTGTTTTGTCCCTCTCTGCCGGCTCATCAGTGGGTTAGCCAACATGAAGCATCTCTATAGTGTGTGAATAATATGCACACAAATGCGACTTGGCTTCAACAGCACGCTAAAGGCCATGCATATCAGCGAAGCCACTGGAGAGAGAAAGACAGGAAGAAAGAGAGGCAGAAAATGACAAAGGCGGTAAGTGAAAATGAATATGCCCGGGGCTTGTCCGTGATTACTTTTTTTATGATTATTGCTGAATTCTCTTTGCCGGAGTGGTAAGACGGCGCGCGAGCTTATTAGATCAGTTGTTCACACATCTACGGGGCGAGTTTGCTGGAAAGCGACTACATGTGGTTAAATTATCTCTGTCTGCTGCGTGACAATTAGCCCTATTACCTTCAACCACGCGTTAGCTGGTCGGTTAAAGCTTTCTGCTGCAAAATTACAGAAGCTCTTCATGTCAGATCAAGGAGACCAGTGGAGTTTCATATGAACCATGAGCCAGGCTTCGCAGGCACACAATACAACACTCAAGATCCCAGTGCTGTTAATGAACACACACACACACACACACACACACACACACACACACACACACACACACAACCAATTAAAAGTTTGAACACACTTGTCTGGTTAAATGTTTGAAATTAGTTTTGCAAGCAACAATAAATTGTGCCTACTGTATTTTTGATCAGATAAATTCAGCCTTGGTGAGCAGAAGAGACTTCTGTCTAAAACAACTGGAAAATCTGAATTATTACAAAGTTTTCACAGGTACACACACACACACTCACAACCACACACACACACATTTGACACATACACAGAGAAACACACACTCACACATTCACACACACACACGCACTCTCTCTCTCTCTCTCTCTCTCTCTCTCTCTCATACACACTCACACTCTCACACATACACACTCACAGACACACCCTCTCTCTCTCACACACACACACACACACACACACACACACACACACACACACACACACACACACTCTCTCTCTCTCTCTCTCTCTCTCTCTCTCTCTCTCTCTCTCTCTCTCTCACACACACACACACACACACTCACGCGTACACAATTTCACGCATACACACACACACACACACACACTCACACTCACATTCTCTTACACTCACACACACAGTCTCACACACACACATACACACACACACACACATAGCCTGGCAAACCAGACCTACATCAAGATGTTAGGTCTGGCAAATCTCCATAGACACGGCTCAATCCGAGGGGATTGACAAAAAGACAAAACGGCTCTTTCAAATTCCCTCTGCATGCAATAGGACAGCGCTTCAACCAACCAGAGCGTTTTCACAACAGCGGAGCTGACGTTAGTTGATAGATTCAACTTTTGCCATATCTGGCCAGCAAAACTACGAACACATCTTCCTTTTTTTTAAGAATGACTTAAGTGCCGTTCTTTGCTCTTTTATCAAAGAAAAACTCCAAGTCCTCCAGAGTCGCGGCCAAAGCCGATTCGAAAGACTGTTCGCCAGAAGCAGCAACTCTTCTTTGTTTTCAAGTAGCAGGGAACCGTCGCAACTCTGTCGTCATTATGTTAAGCCCGCCCCGCCTACTCTATACACGACGTGATTGGCCAGACCCAATTTAGGTTTTTACAGCTCGAAAGTCAATGGAGAGTTACTACCCTGGCTGCAAAATACATTTTGCTGCCGCTAGGGTGCGTCTAGATTTCTAGGCTAACACACACACACACAATGTATAAATTTCATAACATATAAAATAACCATTATTTTGCTAACAAGCAAGGTAACTCCATAACTATCTATTTTATATTGTCTGACACAGCTTCAAAAGATATTAGCATATTTGTATGTGTAATAAACAATATTTAAATAAGTTCTCAGTAACTTATTATGAACAAATTGTTCATGCACCTAAATGAAAATGGTGAGTTGAGTTTGGTCGAGTAACACTGGCCTTATTCCTGAGGCTCTAACAATAAGCCCATTAGAGCAGTTCTGTCCAGCACAAACACAAGCAGAAACCATCAGGAAATGCTTGACTAAGCAGAGCCGTTATTTCATTACACTCGCTGCTGTTCAATGTATAAAACATGAAGTCCACACTTCTTTAATGTATAATTTGACTGAAAGGTGGAGAACCCCACAGGGAATGAAGGACTCTCTCTCTCTCTATCTCTCTCTCTCTCTCCCTCTCCCTCTTTCCCTCTCTCTCTCTCTCCACCGATGTGCTGAGGAAGCAGGAATTAATTTCAATCAGGAAGTTCACAGCCGTGCAGCGCTGCAGTGATTACATTATTGTAACCTGCATTTAAAGATCTTTTATATCCGCAAACACGCACACAAGAGCTTTGAGGCGCAGCTGACACAAAACACACTGGGAATAATACAAAATACAGTGCCAGTTCATGCACAGTATCCGATGGCAATACCGTGGTACTTTGACATATGCATGTACATTTATATAGTAAAGTAAGTAACTTTACTTACTTTCCTTACTTACTTACTTTACTTACATTTATATACTTACAAAAGTACTATGGTACTACAATGGAACTTGTTGGTACAGTATGCCCACATTGCAAAAGCAAGAATTGACTATTGTTAATTTTATTTTTATAAAAAAATAAATAAATAAAAAACATTTACCATGTTTTTTTTGGTTTTTTTTTGGACACACACCATGTCAACTTTAAAATGCTCAGCGAGAATCTGTTCAAAGTGTTGCTCTGCTGTGACAGTCATTGAGCTGAAAGAGAAAACGCCTCTTTATTGGGCCTTGTGCAACAACGCTGAAGATGCATGGTGATGAATTGTGATCTGAACCATGAATGGAAACCATAAAAAGACATTGCTTGAAATAAAATAAACATTAACTCAAAATATATCATTTTCATATAGTTGAAGTTACTGAAGTACTAAACCAACTAAAACTAAATAAACTGCAATCTAAAACTATATAGAAATATTGAAAAAACAAACTAAACTAAATGACTAAAACTTTTAATAAAATTAAAATAGAAAATCTGAAAATAAAATATAATTCAAAATATTACCAAAAACTATAACATTATATCAATGATAGAAAAATAACACAGATCTGATCGAACACACAATATTGAAATATACACTAGCGGTCAAAATTTTTTATTTAATTTAATTTTTTATGCTTTTGATATATGAAACAGTTGTGCACTTCCATTCCAAAGTTTGGGATAAGTAATATCTTTATACATATATTTATAGAAATTAATACCTTAATTCAATAAGGATGCCTTAAATTGATCAAAAGTGACAGTAAATGTTATATAAAGTTACAAAATATCTTACAAAATATTTCTATTTTAAATAAATGCTGTTCTTTTGAACTTTCTATTCATCCAAAAAATCCTGAAAAATCAAGGTTTCCACAAAAAACTGTTTTCAATATTGATAATAATAACCATTATTAATAATTGAGCAATGAAAATGACTGATAATAATTAAACACTAACTTATCATATCAGAATGATTTCTGAAGGATCATGTGACACTGAAGACTGGAGTAATGATGCTGAAAATTCAGCTTTGATCACAGGAATAAAATGATTCCAAACTCAAATACCAGTATTTAAAAAGCAACAGTTCCGTATGCAAATCCATTGTAAAAGGTATCTTACCAATAGGAGAGAGTTCTGCCACACTTCCGATGTACGGACCTTCCAGAAACTTGGGCTCGCTGTCGTTGATGTCCTGGACTTTGATGACGAACTCCGACTCGGGTTCAAGCGGCCCGTCCGTCAGACGGTCTCGTGCTTGAGCTCGCAGGGTGTAGAAGGTCTTCTCCTCACGGTCTAATCTCTCCGTGGCGTGAATGTCACCGGTGACCTCGTCGATGATGAATATAGTGCCTGCTCCCTCTCCAGAGATAGTGTACTTAATAGAGCCGTCCCCTTCATCCGAGTCGGAATGGATCTGTTGATTAAAGCACAGAGGACACATCCTGAGTGTGTGTGAAGTGGGTGGAGTGCTGTTGTTCAAGGGAACTATCTCAAACACTGAACCCGCATTTGAATTGGAATGGTGAGGAAAGACATTTACTGAATTACAATGCAAAGAAAGTAAACACCTGGGGGGAATTTCAGTAGTCAAACACAAGATGCAAAACATGAAAAAAAAAATCATCATTAATATCTGACATATTTTGATGGATGGATGGATGGGTGGGTGGGTGGACGGATGAGTAATATTAGATAGATGGATGGATGGATGGGTGGATGGATAATATTAGATAGATGGATGGATGGATGGATGGATGGATGGATGAGTAATATTAGATGGATGGATGTATGGATGGATGGATGAGTAATATTAGATAGATGGATGGATGGATGGATGGATGGATGAGTAATATATATATATATTAGAGCTGTCAAACGATTAATCGCATCCAAAATAAAAGTTTGTGTTTACATAATATATGTGTGTGTGTATGGAGTATAATTATTTTCTATATATAAATACACACACATGCATATATATTTAAGAAAAATGTGTTATTTATATATAAAATATTTATATATAATATAAATTATATATAATATAAATATATATACACAGTATATACATGCAAATATTTCTTAAATATATACATGCATGTGTGTGTATTTATATATAGAAAATAATTATACACCGTACACACACATGTATTATGTAAAAACAAACTTTTATTTTGGATGCGATTAATCGCGATTAATCGTTTGACAGCCCTAATATATATATATATATATATATATATATATATATATTCTATGAAAACATTGAGCGTAAGAAAATGTGCTCTTCCACCATGAAACTATAGGACATTTTTTTAAATATAAGCAATAGTTTATTTATTTATTTATTATTTATTTGATACTTTATTTTTATTCAATTGAATGAATATTGTACTGTATAATAAAATATAATAATATTTTTGCAATAATTAATACATCAATTAAATTAAAATGTCAATTTAAAACGTTGCATATTAAGGTATAATGTTTTTAGAAATAAAAAGAAATAATACATTTACCTTAGAATATACTGTATTATTAAACATCCTCAGCTGTGATTCAGATCCTCATATGCAGAAAGCCAAACAGTAAAACTACATAAAATGTCATGTTTACAAACACTCATTTACTGTTCGAAATAAAATAAAAAATGCTAAGCAAACGAGTGAACGAGTGAATGACTGAATGAGTGACTGTTTGAGAACACATCATATCCATGTGTAAAATACAGTGATTCATCGTTGTGTTTCCTCGTGAGTTCATCAGTGTGGCGAGTTGCCATGTTGAAAGGCAAAATTCCCAGTTTTCCATCCTCTCTTTCCACACTGACAGCTCCTCTAGCTGTAGCTGCAGCCTCTTGGCATCTCATTGAGTCATTACTATGGCAACAGATGTACGGAAGACATACCGGATATTCACTACAAAGCCTGACCAAATGCATTTCATCATTTACAAAATAATCTGGGAAGAGCCAGTCCTAAAAATGTTACAAAGTCAAAAAAGAAATACCCTTATTTACTTCCCGAATGTTTGTTCCTGCAAGTGTGTTCCTGGTGATTCATCAGAGCACATCAGGGTTGTTCAGAACTCAATGAGAACGCCATTCAATTCTAATTCAATGTCTATTTTTTTTTAACTAGAAATGCAAAGTTTGTCAAGATAAACTTTGAACTTGTTTGAAAAGAGAGAGAGAAAGACAACACAGCAGACACACTCATGATGCATAAATTCAAGTCCGTACATCCCTGCATTTATTCCCTATTAAACATCCTATTTCACACTAAAATATCACATTACAGAAGTGAAATAGGTTGCGAACACCACTTTAACTGGCTAATTGTGTGGTTCAGTTTACGGTCTAATGCCATCTAAGTTTGTTTAAGCGTATTTCACCCAAGTAATGACTTTTTATTGGACTATAACAAACTTTTTCCTTCATCTATGGATCAGTAATGATGGCAGTCAGTTCAAGAATCGCTGCTTTGGGGAGGTGAAGGTTTTTAGACACACAGCCAGCCGGAGGCTCATTGTGTTTAAAGGGAGACGTATTTCTAAACCCAAGCCTGCAAGTGCAGTTTGGAGCCATCATGGGGTCCAACAAACAAAAGAAAAGAAAGAAATCTCAAGAAATCACCTCTACATTTCATAAGATTTTCAGAAAGGTGAAAACTATCAGACTTGCTAAAGCAGATCAAACCAGCAACAAATCTTTTCTTTTCTTTTTTTAGTGCAGATGATATTTATACAGCCAAAAAGTAAGATGAACTTCAGATAGCGTGTAATGTAAATCAATGAGGTCTTGAAAACAGTATAACAAACTACTTACAGTACATAACATGCATCTTTATATCAGTCGTCACTCTATATCTGCCTGTAATGTCTTAAGATGATATTTAAATGCTTAGTTTTATGATCAAAGTTCTGTAGTTTTAAAGCGTAACTCTCGCCAAAATTGAACCTAGGCTCTTTTTGTGAATCTACCCGAGGCAAACTTTCGTGTAAAAGCATAATTAGAATGGAAACGCCACTTTTAAGATTGACCGTATTTTCGTTTTAGGTCAAATTGCCTTGTGATTGGGAGTGCATGGGGCTCTTCTATGACGCCCGTTTCACACATACTCCGTGTGCAGTGTGTTGCAGTGCGTATGCGGTGCAGGAGCAGCACGCGCTAAAGTGCTTTCACATAATCTGCGTTTGCAGTGCGTAACTGATCCGGCTGTACCCCAAACAAATTGTAGGCCTATTTCAAATACAGAAGTTATCAGCAAATTTTATTTAAAAAAAAAAAAAATGTCAGCATTGCGATTCTCTTTGTACACATATACTCTTTAATAGACGTATTCACGTTTAAACACAATTTAAACAAACTATTATTCAATGCATTACTTCTATATAATTATATATTAAGTTGCTCAAGCAAGTGGTAAAATATTTAACCATGCACTTATATTAAAATCGCATACATTTTAAATTAAAACTTAAAATTGACAAAAACAGCAGACTCGTACCCTTTCTTTTGCATAATTTAAATCTGTATACAATAAATCTTGCATGTCACAAAGAACTTGTTTTTCCACCTCCACGAATGAGACGAGTGTTGTTCATTATGTCCCTTGTTGAAGTAAATTGTATTTTATCTTGATTTACCCCGGTCTTGAAGTAAAAAGATGACTGTGAAAAATAGTAGGCTAGTATTTAATTAAATGCATTTATGGTGAGATTACTACATTTTATTTAATTAAATGCATTTATGGTGAGATTACTACATTTTATTTAATTAAATGCATTTATGATGAAATTACATTTTCATGTCAATCTGGTCAATCTGTATTCATTTTGACCACGAACCATGTGCTGTCACTTTAATTCAGCGCATGCAGCACAGCAAAAATAGACGATCGCTGCACTGCTGTATACGCACCGCAACTGGAACGGATCGACGGACTGCAACCGCGTGCAGTGTGAAAGCTCTAACCTGTTAACATGGGTATGGAAAAAAATACGCACCGCATACGCACTGCAAACGGAGTATGTGTGAAACGGGCGTGATAGCATCAAAATCGCTATTTTTAAAACAGTAAGAAGGCTCGACACAACATGAAACTTTGCTGGAAGTATCACCAGGGGCTCTACACATGAACTCCAGCATTGAGAACATTGTTTGTGTGCACAGAGTTTACTAAAAAGAAAGGTTTTGTAAGACTCTTTTGACAGTCAAAAATAGTCGATCTCCGAATGCAACGTAACAGGGAGGAGAGTAAAGATGGAAAGCTCCTAAAGCTTGTTTCCATATAAATTCACGGATAAGTTATCATGCTTTTCATTGAAATTACAAGTTCATGACATTTCCTCATATGGAGTCAGTTCATTACGTTGCATTCGGAGATCGACTACTTTTGACTGACAGAATTCCAGCCACCGGAAACACTAACTGATAAAGTGAGTCGTACAAAACCTTTCTTTTTAGTAAACTCTGTGTACACAAACAATGTTCTCAGTGCTGGAGTTCATGTGTAGAGCCCCTGGTGACACTTCCAGCACAGTTTCATGTTGTGTCGAGCCTCCTTAGTGTTTTAAAAACAGTGATTTTTGATGCTATCATAGTCGTGCCCCAAGCACTCCCATTCACAACGCAATTTGACCTAAAACGAAAATACGGTCAATCTTAAAAGTGGCGTTTCCATTCTAATTATGCTTTTACACGAAAGTTTGCCTCGGGTAGATTTTCAAAAAGAGCCTAGGTTCGATTTTGGCGAGAGTTACCCTTTAAAACTTACAATGCAATGATGATAGAGAGATGAACAAATAAACCCTCATCAAAAGCCTGATGATCATATTTGATGCCCATGATTTTTCTAAAAAATGATGCATGGATAATCAAGCTGAACCCAAGTTACTTTAGTAAGTGTTCATCTTGAAATATTACCAACAATGTAGAAATGATTCTTACATTTACTTTATAAAAATCAGTAATGATTTCACAGCAAAAAAAAGACACATGACGCACGAGCTGAAGGAGGATGTTTTGACTAAAGGCTTTTTAAAAGTATAATCTATAAATCAGATGACAGAGGGCATTAAACTGTGTTGTTTTTCAGTAAAGGTTTGAGGTGATCTATTGAGATGCAGAGATCTCTGCACTGCAGTGTTGTAATGCTCCGTCGACTGGATCATTGTGGGTTTTCTTTAGCTTCAGTCTCTGTTTCCCATTGTAATGTGCTTCTGTCTGTAGCCTGGCAAAATCTGCAAAACAGCAGTGGACAGAGCGAAATCACCCTCTCCATCATCAGCGTGTTAAATATTTTATAAAGCCTTAATTAAATAGCAGCTTCTATCACCCCCGTGGGGATTTTCATTAGGTATTTGTCGTAAAACATGGGAATAACGCAAGCCGGCCTACAATATTGCATTCTTTTCCGCCTCTTTCCTCATTTCAAATCCCACCCTCGGTCGAATAAAACATGCACTTGAAACTATCCTCTTTTTTGGCGTATCAATATTTCAGCAGTAATAAAAAAATAAATAAAAAAACCTCTCTCTAACAGGAAGACAAAGAAAGCTGGGCAATATCTCAAGAGCTGGAGGATAAAAAAAACTATTTCTCCCTGTCTGTTCACAGGGAGAGTTTGTTCAAAGAACGCTCCTGGAGTCTTTTGTGTGCATTAGCGCATATTGAGATCATATGATCAACATCTGTTCCCTCAATTATGTGCATAAAAATAATAAGACAGAACTGCTGAGTGTCCTGGATTTCCTCTGACTCCGCTGCTTTCCCTAATGAAATGAGAACGCACAATAAACATGCCACAGCAGGAGTGAAATGCATCTTTTACCTGACAAACGATGTTATCGGTGGATGGCAGACGGGAAGCGGTTCTTAATCTGCGCTCACATCACACCACGGTAAACGGTGCGACCGGGGTCTCGTCTGAGCAGGACATGTCAAACCACAGGTCATGTGGAGGTCTTATCCCCTTTAGCTACCTCTCTGCCTAAAATATTTAGTCTTTGATTCATCGGTGGCCATTCACAATATTGATTATACTGCCTTCATTACTTAGTCTTCAACTAAATAGCATCACTTTGCAGCCCTCGAGCCTGAGCAAGACTGCAAGGATGCAAATCTAAAGAGCTTTTCATAAGATACCTTAGGATAAAAACACTACAGCTCTGGTGAGCTTCTTTGCTGTCGACTGTCCACATATTAGGCTCTTTCTAACTGAGATTAGTGACTGATTTGGAGCACTACATAGGGAACAACTCACAATTAGCATGACACAAAGTAGATTTGACTCAAAACAGATTCTGACACTGATTCCAATGATTATAATGTTGAAATGTTGATTAAAAATACACCTGCATATTAACCCTGTAAAATCTGACATTTGAAACATTAGTCAGAAATAAATTGCATTTTTTGGAAAGTTTATTGAACCTTTAGACAAAGTACTAGATGTGTTTTTGTTCAGTATCATATTTGATACATCAGGCTTTTATTTTATTCAGAGGCACAAACTGAGTAAAAATGCAATTTAGTGCAGATGATGATATTTATATGGCCAAAAGTATGAAATTGTAATGCAAATAAATGGCATCTGTATAACAGTGTTGCAGACTACTTCCATAAAATGCTTATAAATATCAGTTGTTATTCTATATATGCCAATAATACATTTAAATGCTTAGTTTATGATCAAAGCTCTGTAGTTTTAAAACATATAATGCAATGCAATACAATGTTGATTGAGAGATGAACGAATAAACCATCCTCAAAATCCTCATATTTGATAATCACATTTTTCCCAAAAAAAAAGTTTATGTTTGCATATATTAATTAAAGCTAAGTTGCTTCAGTCCAGTAAGTGTTCATCTTTAAATATATCTAACAATATACTTATGTTTACTTTATTAAAATCAGTAAAGATTTCAGATCAAAAGATTTTCATTATCAATCTCCACCGGCCTTGAGACGTTCTCTCGCGGCTCTCGGCCTCGAGTCGTTCTCTCGCGTCGTTCTCTTGCGTCGTTCTCTCGCGGCTCTCGGCCTCGTGTCGTTATCTCGCGGCTCTCTGCCTCGTGTCGTTCTCTCGCGGCTCTCAGCCTCGTGTCGTTATCTCGCGGCTCTCGGCCTCGTGTCGTTCTCTCGCAGCTCTCTGCCTCGTGTCGTTATCTCGCGGCTCTCTGCCTCGTGTCGTTCTCTCGCGGCTCTCAGCCTCGTGTCGTTATCTCGCGGCTCTCGGCCTCGTGTCGTTCTCTCGCAGCTCTCTGTCTCGTGTCGTTCTCTCGCGGCTCTCGGCCTCGAGTCGTTCTCTTGCGTCGTTCTCTCACAGCTCTCGGCCTCGTGTCGTTATCTCGCGGCTCTCGGCCTCGAGTCGTTCTCTTGCGTCGTTCTCTCGCGGCTCTCGGCCTCGAGTCATTCTCTCGCTGCTCTCGGCCTCGTGTCGTTCTCTCGCGGCTCTCGGCCTCGCGTCGTTCTCTCGCTGCTCTCGGCCTCGTGTCGTTCTCTCGCTGCTCTCGGCCTCGCGTCGTTCTCTCGCTGCTCTCGGCCTCGTGTCGTTCTCTCGCTGCTCTCGGCCTCGTGTCGTTCTCTCGCTGCTCTCGGCCTCGTGTCGTTCTCTCGCTGCTCTCGGCCTCGTGTCGTTCTCTCGCTGCTCTCGGCCTCGTGTCGTTCTCTCGCTGCTCTCGGCCTCGTGTCGTTCTCTTGCGTTGTTCTCTTGCAGCTTTCGGCCTCGAGTCATTCTCTCGCTGCTCTCGGCCTCGTGTCGTTCTCTCGCGGCTCTCGGCCTCGTGTCGTTCTCTCGCGGCTCTCAGCCTCGCGTCATTCTCTTGCGTTGTTCTCTCGCGGCTCTCGGCCTCGTGTCGTTCTCTCGCGGCTCTCGGCCTCGTGTCGTTCTCTCGCGGCTCTCAGCCTCGCGTCATTCTCTTGCGTTGTTCTCTCGCGGCTCTCGGCCTCGAGTCATTCTCTCGCTGCTCTCGGCCTCGTGTCGTTCTCTCGCTGCTCTCGGCCTCGAGTCATTCTCTTGCGTTGTTCTCTCGCGGCTCTCGGCCTCGTGTCGTTATCTCGCGGCTCTCGGCCTCGTGTCGTTCTCTTGCGTTGTTCTCTCGCGGCTCTCGGCCTCGAGTCATTCTCTTGCGTTGTTCTCTCGCTGCTCTCAGCCTCGAGTCATTCTCTTGCGTTGTTCTCTCGCGGCTCTCGGCCTCGAGTCATTCTCTTGCGTCGTTCTCTCGCTGCTCTCGGCCTCGTGTCGTTCTCTCGCTGCTCTCGGCCTCGTGTCGTTCTCTTGCGTCGTTCTCTCGCTGCTCTCGGCCTCGTGTCGTTCTCTCGCTGCTCTCGGCCTCGTGTCGTTCTCTTGCGTTGTTCTCTCGCGGCTCTCGGCCTCGAGTCATTCTCTTGCGTTGTTCTCTCGCTGCTCTCAGCCTCGAGTCATTCTCTTGCGTTGTTCTCTCGCGGCTCTCGGCCTCGAGTCATTCTCTTGCGTCGTTCTCTCGCTGCTCTCGGCCTCGTGTCGTTCTCTCGCTGCTCTCGGCCTCGTGTCGTTCTCTTGCGTCGTTCTCTCGCTGCTCTCGGCCTCGTGTCGTTCTCTCGCTGCTCTCGGCCTCGAGTCATTCTCTTGCGTTGTTCTCTCGCTGCTCTCAGCCTCGAGTCATTCTCTTGCGTTGTTCTCTCGCGGCTCTCGGCCTCGAGTCATTCTCTTGCGTTGTTCTCTCGCTGCTCTCGGCCTCGTGTCGTTCTCTCGCTGCTCTCGGCCTCGTGTCGTTCTCTTGCGTTGTTCTCTCGCGGCTCTCGGCCTCGAGTCATTCTCTTGCGTTGTTCTCTCGCTGCTCTCAGCCTCGAGTCATTCTCTTGCGTTGTTCTCTCGCGGCTCTCGGCCTCGAGTCATTCTCTTGCGTTGTTCTCTCGCTGCTCTCAGCCTCGAGTCATTCTCTTGCGTTGTTCTCTCGCGGCTCTCGGCCTCGAGTCATTCTCTTGCGTCGTTCTCTCGCTGCTCTCGGCCTCGTGTCGTTCTCTCGCTGCTCTCAGCCTCGTGTCGTTCTCTTGCGTTGTTCTCTCGCGGCTCTCGGCCTCGAGTCATTCTCTTGCGTTGTTCTCTCGCTGCTCTCAGCCTCGAGTCATTCTCTTGCGTTGTTCTCTCGCGGCTCTCGGCCTCGAGTCATTCTCTTGCGTCGTTCTCTCGCTGCTCTCGGCCTCGTGTCGTTCTCTCGCTGCTCTCGGCCTCGTGTCGTTCTCTTGCGTCGTTCTCTCGCTGCTCTCGGCCTCGTGTCGTTCTCTCGCTGCTCTCAGCCTCGAGTCATTCTCTTGCGTTGTTCTCTCGCGGCTCTCGGCCTCGAGTCATTCTCTTGCGTCGTTCTCTCGCTGCTCTCGGCCTCGTGTCGTTCTCTCGCTGCTCTCGGCCTCGTGTCGTTCTCTTGCGTTGTTCTCTCGCGGCTCTCGGCCTCGAGTCATTCTCTTGCGTTGTTCTCTCGCTGCTCTCAGCCTCGAGTCATTCTCTTGCGTTGTTCTCTCGCGGCTCTCGGCCTCGAGTCATTCTCTTGCGTTGTTCTCTCGCGGCTCTCGGCCTCGAGTCATTCTCTCGCGGCTCTCGGCCTCGTGTCGTTCTCTCGCTGCTCTCAGCCTCGAGTCCTTCTCTTGCGTTGTTCTCTCGCGGCTCTCGGCCTCGAGTCATTCTCTTGCGTTGTTCTCTCGCGGCTCTCGGCCTCGAGTCATTCTCTTGCGTTGTTCTCTCGCGGCTCTCGGCCTCGAGTCATTCTCTCGCTGCTCTCGGCCTCGTGTCGTTCTCTCGCTGCTCTCGGCCTCGAGTCATTCTCTCGCTGCTCTCGGCCTCGAGTCATTCTCTTGCGTTGTTCTCTCGCTGCTCTCAGCCTCGCGTCATTCTCTTGCGTTGTTCTCTCGCGGCTCTCGGCCTCGAGTCATTCTCTCGCGGCTCTCGGCCTCGTGTCGTTCTCTCGCGGCTCTCAGCCTCGCGTCGTTCTCTTGCGTCGTTCTCTCACGGCTCTCGGCCTCACCTCGTTCTCTTGCGTTGTTCTCTCGCGGCTCTCGGCCTCTGGTCGTTCTCTCGCAGCTCTCTGCCTTGTCGTTCTCTTGCGTCGTTCTCTCGCAGCTCTCGGCCTCGAGTCGTTCTCTTGCGTCGTTCTCTCGCAGCTCTCGGCCTCAAGTCGTTCTCTTGCGTCGTTCTCTCGCAGCTCTCAGCCTCGCGTCGTTCTCTCGCAGCTCTCTGCCTTGTCGTTCTCTTGCGTCGTTCTCTCGCAGCTCTCTGCCTCGTGTCGTTCTCTCGCGGCTCTCGGCCTCGTGTCGTTCTCTCGCAGCTCTCGGCCTCGTGTCGTTCTCTCGCGGCTCTCAGCCTCGCGTCGTTCTCTTGCGTCGTTCTCTCACGGCTCTTGGCCTCACCTCGTTCTCTTGCGTTGTTCTCTCCCGGCTCTCGGCCTCGTGTCGTTCTCTCGCAGCTCTCGGCCTCGTGTCGTTCTCTCGCGGCTCTCAGCCTCGCCTCGTTCTCTTGCGTTGTTCTCTCGCTGCTCTCGGCCTCGTGTCGTTCTCTCGCAGCTCTCTGCCTTGTCGTTCTCTTGCGTCGTTCTCTCGCAGCTCTCGGCCTCGAGTCGTTCTCTTGCGTCGTTCTCTCGCTGCTCTCTGCCTTGTCGTTCTCTTGCGTCGTTCTCTCGCTGCTCTCGGCCTCGAGTCGTTCTCTTGCGTCGTTCTCTCGCGGCTCTCGGCCTCGAGTCGTTATCTCGCGGCTCTCTGTCTCACGTCGTTCTCTCACGGCTCTCTGCCTCGTGTCGTTCACTCGGCTCTCGGCCTCGTCCTGCTTGCCGCAGTGTGCAACAGGTTTACCAGCAGTTTTCATCATGTCATTTAGAGGCCTTAGATATTAGTGTATTAAATATGATCAAGTCAAATCTCACTTTGCAGTCCTCCAGCCACCAGTAAGACACTGCCGATTTAAACTGGGTAAACCATTTAGACCAGGAAAAGACTACCATGGACAAACAGTTAGAGACTGAATTGGTATTTTAGTGTTGTTACTGTACCATGAAGTGGCTGACGGAGCAGCTGAGCTCCAGGCTGTGTGAACTGCCACCTCTCGGGTCAGAACACTAACAAAGCAAACCTGTTAGCTGGCAGTCGCAGTGAAGGAGGTGAGCCGACACTCCAGATCTCTCACCTCTGATGAGCGCCGAGGCAAGAGAAGACACTGCAGTGCACACGGACCGTGACACCAGTGACACGACCAAATGTGAATGAGTGAGACGTGCAGGTCAAAGAGTCAAACTATAGGATATACTATAGGAACTATATATACTCTTGTGCTGAAATATGTTTTGAAGCATTTGAATGCATCTTGGGTTGCACTGAGCTCTGCAATGGGTGCAAATATTTTATTTAGCATGAATATTTCATAAACACTCTATACCGTTCAAAAGTGTGGGTTCAATAAGATTTTTTTATGTTTTTGAAAGAAGTCTCTTATGCTCACCAAGGGTGAATTTATTTAATAAAAAATACAGAAATATTATTACAATTTAAAATAAGTGTTTTCAATTGGAAAATATTGGAAAATGTAATGTATTCTAGTGATTAAAGCTGAATTTTCAGCATCATTACTCCAGTCTTCAGTGTCACATGATCCTTCAGAAATCATTCTAATATGATAAGTTGATGCTCAAGAAACATTTCTGATTATTATCATCAATGTTGAAAACAGTTGTGCTGCTTCATATTTTTGTGGAAACCGTGACACATTTTAGTTTTCAGGATTCTTTGATGAATAGGAAGTTCAAAAGAACAGCATTTATTTGAAATATAATCTTTTGTAACATAAAATCTAAATTTACTGTCACTTACTGACCCCAAACTTCTGAATCATAACTGACATTATGTCAGAAGTCCTTTATTTGTTGTAAAAAGGATAATTATGAAAATCTCAAGCAAAAGAAGTGACTATGTTATCGCTGCCGCATTTCTATGTCATTAATCACTAAGAACTTCCAACGTGGCTTTTGATGGATTTATTTTTAAGGGCCGGATAATTAGACAATTTTCATTTCAGCTCAAACTGCAAAACAAAAAACGTTTGACATTCTCAATCGAGACTTCAACCTAGACATCTGCACATCGGGTCATGACAGCGCAAAACTCATCAGCAAACACAGGCCCTTTGTTTAGTTGAAATTCATTAGCTACACAACACTCTTTCTCAAGCGAAAGATCAAAACATTAATAATGGATTCATAAAGCTTCAGACTGCAATCAACATGCACATTCTGCAAACACCCCTGACATTTAAACTATTACGATTCGTGGATAAAGAGATTTTGCATGAACATTGTGATACATTTTCAACCAGGAGTTTTGAACCGTCAGACAGAGATGCTTAAGAGGAAGAAAGGAAACGAAATGGAGACTACAAAGAGGAAATATTCAAAGTAGGACACAACTTCCCTCTGAAGTGCCTTGAAACTTGCAGCATTATTCAATGTGTTGATGTAATTGACACTGAAAAAGGAAGAGAGGGCGGGGCATATTGAACAGCTCCTCCCCCTTTTAAAATAACCAATAGCGTTTCGATTACATATCACAGCTCGGCTAGAGCCATTGAGCTCGGTGAAGCTCCTAATCCCTAACCGTTTCTCTCCTAATCTCCTCCATATCACTTAAAAATACAGCATTCTGTGCAGAATTCAAAACGGGTCTGATAAGTTTTGTGGTCTGTGCCAACTCGTTCATATGATCCGCTCTGCGGTATCCAGGGTTAGAAATGAACACACACCAAATGCAGGTAAAAATCAACTGTAGCGGGTAACGCTGTCAAATCACTAGCCAATTTGGCGTGTTACTTATTATGTTTACACACTTTGCTGGGGAAATTCGTGTAAGTCAAATCTGCGCATTCTGCGCATTTAACTCGAGAGTCATCATGATATATTAAAAACAGAGTATTGCGCAGAATCGGCGTATATCTGGCTTACTTGAACACACAACGGCACGCTTGTTCAGTTGCATTGAAGCAATAGTGAAGATTAAAAAGCATTTGGTTAACAGAAAAGACATTGTTATTTTCCAACACATTACATTTTTTTGATGTTCTATGTACTGTATTGATCTGTCCGCCTAAAATACACTATTGGTGAAAAGTATGAGGATGAAAGAGGAAAGGAGGAGATGGCTGGATGACATGATTTTGTTTGAATAAGACAATAATGTGTGAAATCCAAATTTTAGAATATATATTTATAATATAACGTAGTCCAGGGACTACAGGTGGAAATGAGCAATTGTTGCTATAACCTGGCCCAAGACATATTCTCTTGTTTAACAAGTTTAATGTTTATTTGTGCATTGTCCCTGTTTCAAATAAAACAATTACCATTCCCATAATTTTTTATTTTTTTTTTGGCTAGTAGAAGTTTCGAATGGCCGGTAACTTAATTTAGTAGCCAAATTGGCCCGTGAGTGAAAAAGTACATTTCAAACCCTGGTGCTATAGTGTCTCTGGACCGGAGATGCAGCGGTTCGCGTGACACTAACATGAAACCAAACTTCATTCATCTAAATGGAAAGCTTATTTACACTGTCTGAATCGTTCCATATCCCCTTTATAGTGCATGATATGCTATTTACCATGAAGAAAATAGTAAATGTGTGAACAAGCGACCAGTTTCAGCTGCAGCTTCAACATCTATTTATAGTGTAGGGGCGGGGCTTCATATTCTAGAGAGCATTTGATTAGACAGAAAATCTGATGATAAGCTGAAGTGCAGAGTGATGTCATCAAAGTCATTTATCCATATTGTCGGAAGTGAGAAACTGTTAGTTTTGAACAATAATATCTTCTAAATGTGAATTTTGTCATTGTTTTGAAGCACACTAGCTTATAGATAACAGTAAGGCTAACATGTTCATACTAAAAGCCAAAAAAACTGCAATTTTGATTTCAAGGGGACTTTAACCTGATATTCAGACTCAATAAGCAGTGCATAGAATGATAGTGTGCTTTTAAGATGGGGGGATGAAATGCTGGAATTGGATTCTCAACCCTAAATGTTGAATAAATAACTGTTTATTATATGCTGGCTTTAAATAAATACGTTTCACCTTCCTTTCAAACACAAAAGACAGAAAGTGAATGTTCTTGCATGAGCGTTTGAGCGGTTCGCCCAAGCCTGCAGGAAATTATTTGAACACGTTGAGACATCCTTGGCATGCACGTTACGAACGCCGGCGTCTGTTCAGCGTCTCAGCACTACACGTTCAAATCCTATCAATCAATGTTCGCCGCTTGTCTGAAGGAAGTGGCTGGCAGCCTTTCAAAGCGCAGTGGAAATCTTTCCACTTTGCTGCGCTGCCCATATGGCGGGATGTTCTTGTCGGTGTTCGCCATGTAAAAACTCTCTTTCCACTGTTCATTTTTTCTGCCCTGCTGCCTTTCCCTGCAAAGAGACTTCTAATATTTATCGACTCGAGGTTTACATATGTCTGGACTTCATGGCTTAACAGTGAAGGCGGGAAAATGGTGCAGTGGCCTTTTCGGCAGGAAATATTGCAACTTTCACTCTCTCTTAGAGCTCTCTGCAGAAGAGGGACTGATGCGTAGAATTAACCTTCACAATGTTCGTCTTTCTCCGACAAGCCTTTTGAGGTTTGACAGTCTAATGTAAATAGCATAAGGTCACCAGAGGCCTCTGTGAATTCAAGTGCAGTATTCCTGGAACACTTCTGAAGACATTCTTACAAAAAGACATCTGCTGAAGAAAAGACTGGTGTCATAATGAAGCATTATTGGGCTTAAAGTTAATGGATGCAATTAAAGCTATTAAATTAAAAGAATGAACAAGATACCAAAGCCACTTCAGCAGGAACAAAGGTTTAGCACCAAAAATCCATGTGATAAAAGACAAAGAATAAAGGAAAAACGTCTCTATTCATCTAACTTCGCTTTGGCAGGGCTCATTTTCAAAAGTCACTAATGTTCACACTTTTTGACGAAACTCAACATGAAACTGGACCCGTAACGTGACATTTCCAGGTAAGTTTTTGTGTTTGAGTTGCCAAATTACACTACACAATGGGGTAAAAATGTGAAAAGGTTCGTATGAATGTGCTCAAAAGTCTATTTGTAGCGAACATTTGCACACTTTTTGATCTACAGTCCATTAAAGGGGTAATGAACTGATTTTTTTTAAACAAATTTTATGTTACCTGAGTATGATTTTTAGAATTTAGAAATACTTCAGAAATAAAAGGCCATTTTCTACCCTGATTTTAGCACTCTGTTTGAAGAGGCGTGTCGGCTGTGAGACTTCACTGCTGTGAACATTTTGCATATGAAATAAGTATTGATTTTTGAAGTGTTGATTTTAGCGTTATATTTAGATGGTGGCATGAAAGGTTGCAGTGATGAACATTAGAAAGATGACAGACCGCTGTTGAGCGCATGAATGCAGTGATCTCATCATTGCAGCTCAGTTTCTGCTCTCTCACAAATGCCTTTATCATAACTAACATTGCAAACACAATGTAAATAAGAGATTCATTGATTATAACGGGAGTTTTGGCAAGAGTCCAGAACTCAGTCACTGATAAACACGCGCTGTTTGATTGACAGCTCCAGCGAGTATAAAGGGAGTATTCTTTGATCGCTGTCTGTATATAAATTAATCACAATTTAAATAACAGATTACTTTCATGGTACTAAAAGAAACAATGTGAAGTTGATTGTCAAGTCAATGGCTTGATTTACTGACGCATAAACAGCAATAAACGATTTTTGAGAATGTCTGACTGTACATGGATCATATCAGAAATAACTGATCACAGATTAGGCATTAGAACTAACGGTTACTTACATGTTGTGGCATTACTGTTGGGTCCATATCTTACAGTAAAAGACTGTTTTCAAAACCTGCGCCAAAATTTGACTGATTTACCAAAGTGAAATGTACTGAACAAACAAATAAAAGACATTCACATAGTCGAATGCACTATATAAATAATGAATACACATAAATAAGCACTTTCATAGCATAAAAATCCTTTGGTAGGTAATGTTATATTTAGTCCAGTGATTCTGTATCTCTCCTTCTCATCTTACTAATGCCCCAGTGGGCGGGGCCAAAGCCGCAATCATGTAGAAGTAGACGCTGATTTGATTCTGCAGAGGCCGTCTTTCGTCGCAATATTACATCATAATGTGACAAAATTCCAAACCTACTCGTTTTCTGAGCTTGGATTCAATAAAAGCTGTTTTGGGACTAACAGGGAAGTTTTGAGTTTTGAAACTTATGGGATATTTTTACAGTACAATGACCTCTTACATGTCAAAAGATCAAGGAAATTCTGATTTCTCAATTCATGTCCCCTTTAAATGTTATTAAACTGTAACACACATTACGTGGCATACAGATATTTATAGTTTTGCCACGTAATACAGACACATAAAACGTAGGGCTAAGTGAAATTAATTTTACAAATGTATTGAAGAGAGCTGCCAACGAAGGGGCCAAACATTTAGAAAAAATATCATTAGCAGATTAATCACAGGGCTGTGCGAAAGGGATTGTTTTAAATGACCGTTACTGATAAAAGGCACGTTGGTCATATTTAATTCTATATCACCCTAATTAAAGTCTTTGATACGGTGAGCAATAGACATACAACACCAGCAGCCCCTATTAATAGTCTCGGCTCATAACTTCAGAGGGAGCCGTAACTCTGGGTAATTTTATTAATAAAATCATCTCTCTCCAGAATACCCCTTCCATTTCCCATATCATCCTTTATGGCTCCCATTTAGACATCAGCTCCTCTTTTCCTGGCACACACACACACACACACACACACAATCTCTTAATTACTGCTGCACAAGTCGCTTATATCTCTAAACCACACTACGGCTGGGCAATACATCTAAAACAATTGATCATATATATATATATATATATATATATATATATATATATATATATATATATATATATATAGTAAAGAAATATCACTGCCATTGTTTTGGGATGGTTTTCCACACTGTTTTTGCACTGAAGGAGCATGGACGTATAATAAAATAAAAACAGCAATATTTACCAATCCATTTTTAATTAAGTACTTAATATGAAAAATGCTACGCAGAGAATACAGTTATACCATTTTCAAATGATGAATTTGCAAAGTTATCGATTCATTGCAAATTACTGTTTGAACTTAACTGCATTTTTTGCCACTGAAGTTTGCATCTTGACACTCTTGGGAGATCACAAAACTAATCAGATAAAACAGATTTAAAAATAGCAACAAAGTTATTGCAATTTTCAATATAAATGTTAATTATCGCAAATATATTGTGAATAATATTGCCCAGCTGTGCACCACTTAAAAACAAACTTGCACACAAAATCACTTTGAGATTCCTCTCAAGCATAGCTAATGTAGCCAAACACAGGCATATTCCACAGAGGTGATAACAAGATCTTAAGAGAACCTGTTGTAGTTTGGCCTTCATAGATATAGAAGAAATTCAAGCCTTACAGCTAAACTTGAGCTTGATCTGTCCTAGTCAACTAGCCTGACACTATCCACACACTTAAAGCATTTGAGAATTGCCTGATTTAAATGCACAGCGCATGCATCTCTCTTGGCTTTCATTGTGCTGCAATAAATTCTCCCTTGCATAGAAAAATAAGCAGCAAGAGTGCAACCAAAAACATGAGTGACAAACATGCACCAGTCCTACCTTTCCAACGTAAAGTGGCTCCGTCCCGGTGTATTCCTCCACAACGAAAAACTGATTCCAAACCCATCCTCTCTTCACTCTTTCATGAGACATCGCCCATTGCTCAGGACCTCTTTCCGTCATCCCAACACTAGTCCTTATGGTCTGACCGGACAGCCATCCACAGCACTGCAAAATTCCCAGAGTCACTGCCAAAACCTGAGCTCCTCCTCTCCAGTGGGGAGCCATGTTTGAAAACTCTCTCGTCTCTACATGGGGCAGAAGTTAGAAACTCGTTCAGGATGAAGTTTTCTTCCTAACTGCCCGATTGCTTGAGAAAAGCTCCTTGACTGTGAGGTTGAGGAGGTAAACGAGAGTTCACTGCTGCTCAATGAAACTATAAATCCAATAGGTTTTTGGTCATTTTTTTTTTCCAATCGTAGAGGCCACTGGGTCCTCAAGAGGGCATTTAAGAGGAATCTTTCTTGAGAAGATGAGGCAGTCTCGGTGATACACAGCTACAGCTCCTCCGTTTTGAAATCGGTGTTGGGTTTTTTCAATGATGGGGTACCAATCACAAAGGCATTGAAGTTTTATTTCTTCTTCAGTTGAGTTTTAAGTTGAAGAGCTACTGGTCAAATCTGCACACATCAATTCCATTGTGAGTCCGGAAATTAATTAACACTCCACGCTAGCGGCATTGATAAAAAGGATGTAATCCAATGTCCTCTATACCTTTTCATTTCCATGTAAGTACATTTCACATCCAAAAAAGAAATCCTCAAATTTCATGGTGCAAGATGTTACTCAAAGTCGAAGGCATCATTATCACCATCTAGATGTCGAGATCCAGAGGTCGCAGACTCTTATGCGTCACCGGAGCTTATAAGGTACTTGACTGCAGGTTTGAGAGTTTGACATTGGTGAGCATCATGTCGACCTCAGCATCTGATCACCTGTAACACAGCAAAGATAATTGATTAGAGGAGCAAGAGAGCATAATCAAATAGCTATGCAGCTTTTTCCAGATGCAATAATCAATAGTGAAACAAACTCTATCGATTCTTGGCTTCTTGTTATGGTGTTCTCATTCTCGTTAAACAAATACATAATTCAATAAGTGCCACAGTGAATGTGCAGTCCTCTCCGACACACAAAGTGATTTTAAAGTGGTTGCGGATCTCTAAACTCTTTGACTTTCTCTCGGATTTCATAGAAATGCAGCAAGAAAACACACCTTCATTTAGGTGATCTACCTGAAAAGCATTTCTGAAGGCAGAAACTTTGTACTCAGCAAGAATCCGGATAATGTGTTAAGCCCAAGAGCAATGTCTTCTGTGTTAGGGAGCCAGGTGTGGTTGAAAAAGGAAAAAAGGGAGGTTTATATATCATGAACTTGAGCCCAAAGCATCTGTCTGCCGAGTTGCGGCCCACGGCAGGCAGCTTACACTGGGGGCTATCTGATTAATTGCATGAGGGAGCACTAATTGGATAAAAGTATTAATCAATTAATTCAATCCATTAGAGCGGCAACCCTAATGCTTAAAACAAACACTGGTCAGGAAGGTGAAGATAAGCTATGGCCCTATTGTGCATCAGCCAAAGCGCCATTGGGTAAGGGAAATGATTAATGGTCTTTGAGGCTTTCAGAATAAGAGAAAAACAACAACATTTAGCATTGCTGAAATGTCACAACCTCAAGGCTAAAAGATTACAGCTCCTGCGGACAAGCGTGGGCCAAGAAAGGCCCTTCAGGATATTGGTTGTTTAACCATTGGCAGACGGTTGCAGACGAAAGGCTAACCTTCAGTTTGCGTCATCTATAGCTAAGACGTCCTTATATCTTGAAACAGAAACGACCTTCTAAAGAGGGTAAAAAGTTAAACACTGAGGAAAAGGGAATAAAGATTTGCACAAACAACTGACAGCAATTTGCATTAAAACTGTGAACATAAATGGTGAAAAGCAGGACGTCGACACAAAGCTGTCTTGAAAACCTGGTAAAATTAGCACATACTGTGTGTGTGTTTTTTTTTTTTATGTCTGAGTGATAAAATCACCTCATTATCAGCCTTTGGGAAGACAGTTAGGCCTGGTGATCTTCTTTTACCGCAAACCGTGAGTATCGAGAGAGACAGGCTGAGCGCAAATGTCCAGAAAGCATTTCAATGCTTTCGTTATCATGCTAAAAATAGCATGTGCAATTTACACAGTAGTAGGTTCCAACTTATTGCAATCTTATTGCACAATACCCACACTAGCACTTTAGCAGATGGTAAATAGTGAAACACTGACTTTTGTTTTGATCATGCCTAGTGCATTTCCTAAAGATAAACATGCAGTTTTCACCAGGGTTGCTTATTGAGATTATTAGCCACCTGCAGTACGGATTCATGCTTGATTTTTTAGCTTTTGCAATCTAGCTTTTTTAATAGGGATATTTTTATTTACCAAAGCAAAAGTTGACAAAGCAGTTTTCTGCACTAACCGTTATATTTTATTTTTTGATGCTAAGGGGTTGTGACATGCGTGACATTTAGCTACGCTTCAACTAGCATCTCAGGTCAAGCGGTGATTCGGGTCACACTTTGCATCTAAACGCTCAGGATGGAGAAAAATGAAGTAAAGTTCAGTACAAACAACTGATCCTTAAAATATGTACACAGTTTAGAGCATGTATGGCTGATTACAAACAGAAAACATCAGAAAGCCCCCCAAAAAAATCACTATTATGACTTCAAACCACAAGCCCAAAAATTGCCAATCAAATGAATCAGTCAATCAATCAAAAGCATCAAACAGCCTGCTTTTACATTTCATTGATCAAATGTAATATTTTCATCTTTCCAATTAGTGTTGAAGTGTTCTTGTCTTAAGAGGAAACTTCAAAGTAATGTTGTTTACTTCTTTTTGCCTCAAAGAAAAACTATTTAGGGCAAGTCAAGATTAGTTCGTTTTTGACTATCTAGAGTTTTCTGCAAAGGCCTGACCAAGTACATATGATTAATAATAAACTATTTGTATCAAATATTTTTTTCTGGTTGAATGCACTCCTCTGAAGTAGCTTTGCTCAAAACTCTCAACCCTTTGGCGATTAACAGGGGGGAAAAATGCAAAAGCTAGTTAAAAACTATCCTAGTAAGCCTCTCATTGTGCGCTCTTGAAATTTTCATGATGAGTATACACAATTCGGCACTTATTAAGATGTGGTATGGAGCGTAAATGAATTGACTTTAAGGGTCTGGCTCTTCAGGGTTGGTCATTCTCTTGGCTAAGTAGAACGACGTCAATTAGCGAGTTTCTGTGGAAAGGCTGGTCGTGTTAAGCCCAGCAACACAGGCCGGTCTGATACAGTCGTAATGCTTCCGCTACCACCCAAACCGCTATTGGCAAGCCGGACGCACTCATTCGTGACCTATTAGGTCGTGGATTGATTATAAAACATGGCTGCTACTTCTCATCAGACGCCAGCCAGAGAGCAGAGGCCGTGACAGTCGGCAACCGGAGCCAGAGAGGAGACTGATCACCGGCGAGTGATGGGCTTCAGGCCAGAGACCGAGAAAGAGACCATACCTCTCTCTCTCTTCCGACAATCTCCTTTTCACCTGCGCGACATCCATCTCTTTAATGGGAATCACCGACTGCCTATCAGCCGCTCCTGCACAAACAACCACAACGCTTGTGAGGAGAAAGCACTCTTATATATGTTTTGCTTCCAAATTGGGAATTGCCGGACTTTGTCAAAACCGTTCAAGTGAGAAAAGATCCAAAAGATCAGAGTGATTAAAATCTGGGAGGGTTTTAAAAAGAAAAACAGTATTTGGAAACGAATAGCCTGAGGTTAATAAGCTGAGCTGGCCCTCTTCTACGGCTGTGCGATGTTTTGATGTGTGATCCGATTATACGTTTGCCAAACACTCCCCCAAGCATGTATCAATGCATGAAAGCTCTCATCAAAGCCAAAGCACATGGACTTCTAATGACTGTGGTCTTAAAATGAAACCACAGCCGGAGTCAAATTCCCACACCTTGACTATTGCAATACCACATTTAAAAATCATGTAGAAATTACATATACTGTATGTGACATATAATAATGACGGCTGATTAAGAAAAACTAAGCAGGCAACACGAGCACTATGTGCAATAAAACAAAACACAGGCTTTAAAGTCAACAACACATTCATTCAAGACTTCATTTCAGTGTATTTCTGAGTGAAACAGAGCATCCAATGAGCTAAGTAATGACATGATTGTAGAATCACCATCAACAACATCCCACAATGAGTAAAGAGATATTTTACTATAGGTTACCATTAACCAATGACCAGCACTGCCTAGTAAGCAAAAAGAAAAGAAAAGCCCAAAAGCAAAGGTCATTAAAAACAAAAAAAACAAAAAAAGCGGTCAGTCAGAGAAATGGTTTGTTCAGATGGTTTCTAATACATTCAGTCAGCATTAAACATGCTATTTCGGTGTAAACTAAATATTTGCACCACAGTTTATTACTGTTTATTAAAGTTAAAGTTTATCCATTTAAATAAATATATATATATTTTTAGCATTTTTTAATTAAAAAATGTTTTTATTGCAATTATTACCATATCATTTAACATGCTACTTTAGAGTGAACTAAATACTTACACCACAGTTTTCAAAGTTAAGCAATGTTTAATACTGTAATAAATTAAAATTAATAATTGAATACATTTTAAATAACAATCAAATATTGCACATCAGGGTATTTGTTCATCAATTAAGCATCATTAGTTTTAATTACCTGTTTTAAAGAAGAAGAAGAAAAAATGGCAACAACATGAAGGCTTGCAGTTATATATAGTAAATGATTATGTACTAAAAAAAAATATACCCCCAATATTTCTCTCAAATACAGCTGCTCGTCAAAATCCACTCAGTATTAGCGGCGCGTATAGAAGTTCATCACGCCACGCACACAAGCCGAAATATTTGGGAATGCGGCATCAATTAGCAGCACTCGCAAACACCTGGACCAGCCTGAATACCTCTAGTGTGGCTTCACTCCTCCATTTGGCTGCGACTCTGAGCTCTAGAGACCAGCTATTATGCCCTGGAATGGAGATCCGGTTAGAAGTAGCCCCTGTCCAAGACACGCTGTTTCCTTGGCAAAGTGTAGTGGAGCGTGTTGTAGGGCCGGAGCGGAGGGGGTGAAAGTGGACTGGATTGGCAGACTATGGCAGCTGTAATGGATTGAGCATCAAGAGTAAATGGTGCCGTAGCGTATGCTGCCTCTCATTAAGCCCCGTGTTTGCTTACAGGAAGTAATGAGAGGAGACATATATTGTCACAGCCTTAGAAAATCTGCATTGGTTAATTACATTAATTGTAGTTTGCTGCCTCCTGCCACATCCTCTCTATTTCCCTCCCTTCCTGTATGATTACTATACAGTCTAAGCCCATCTTATACACTTATAAAAATAAACATTTTTTTATTGGCATTGATGGTTCCATGAAGAACTTTTAGTCAGGTCACCTTCATTTATATAGCGCTTTTAACAATATAGATGGTTTCAAAGCAGCTTTCCTGTAAAAAAAAGGCCACTATTAGGGTTATATTCAAGTGTCTTAGTTCCTATGTGCCAAAATTGATGCATTCGTCGCAGCATCCGTCCAGCGAGCCAATTAGATTTGAGGAATCCTTAAGGAATCCTTAAGGAATCCTTTCTTCCACACTGAGACTGCGTTTTTGTCCTGCACAAACTGAGCATTTTGAAGATGCTTTCCCAAGTGGATACATTTTGAAAACCAAGTTTTCATGTTTTAGTGTGGACTGTGAAAACTGAGGTGTGTTTAGTCATGTGACGCATATTGTACCCAAAGATATCTATGCTTATACCGCTGGCATTATAGTGTTTTTTTAAATAAATTACTTTGTACAATCTTCATTTTACATCCCGGTAAAGATGACCTAAAATTGTTGTTGTTCACAAAACACGATGGAAATTGCATTTGAGGCCATTCACGAAATATTGATTTTGAGTGCGGCCAGTATGTGGTGAGATACTTTGCTGATAAAATGATCATGCCAAAAGAATAGAGTGAGTAAATGTATTGTGCATGATCTCTCTATATCACCGCAGTGAGCTTTTTTTTTTTTTTACGTTTTGTGCACTGTGAGATGATTTCCGAAGTTTCAATGTGAACTTTTGGAAAATGCTTGAAAACAGCAGAAAAAATAAATTCTCCTTAAAACTGCAGTGAACCAAAGACAGTCTCAAAAACACGCTTTGAAATCGCTGGTGTTTCTGACGTCACAAACTACCTTGTAACCAATCAGATCAGCGTGTGATCGTCAACCAGTGGATCTCTGAGCTGAGTGAGTAAGTGGAGGCGGGGCTCATTTGCATATTCATAGAACCGCGTATACTATATGAGGCAAGGGTGTTGAGTTACATTCAAGCTATTTTAAGGAAAAAACATTTAAATATGTCATTTTGGTGATCAAAGATGAGTTTTAAGGGATAAAATGATACACGGGGGACTTTAAGACCTGTTCACACAACAACTATAATAATAACTACAATAATGTTTTGTTCTTATTTCTTCTTATTAAAAGCACACACTGCAGTTTTTTTCATCTGCTGCTTTAAATGCTCAAGCTCTCTAAAGTCGTAGAAGAATGAAGAATAAAGTTCTCAGAATGAATATTAAAACTTTATAGTTATCGTTATAGTTACTGTCCTTGGTGTGAACGACCTTTATATGAAATTGCTGTGAAAACTCCTTTTAGGAACCATTGTTTTTAAGAGTGTCCTCCCTTTGGATTCTTCTATTCCGTCCACATCTCGTTCACCCTATTATTTTCTCCATATCTGTCCATCTCTCTGCAGGCTTTTCACCCTGCGAGCTGCGCAATTACCCAGTCGCTCGTCTCACGGGTGACTGGCAGGAGAGGAAGGCCTGGCGCTGGTCAATGATCACTGGTGGAGGGTGGGCAGAGCGGGGATGAGATGGACTCCTCTGGCAAAGGCATGAGGAGGTGGTCAGCCATCTGACAGCTGTCCCTGAGCTCCTTGGGGCCCTTACCGGAGGCAGCGGCCTCTTCTTTACTGGTGCCAAACAAGGGTCAGAGTTTGGTTGGTTGGCTTCATCAGTTAACTCCTGCTGACACATGCCGTAACTACACCAGGGCTGGGTTTCCCGATAACGTTGTCTCTTAGCGCGCTACGAATACTCTTAAGGAATAACTTAACTAAAGGTATAGCATTTCTAGGCATGTTCCCCGAACCATACCTTAGGAAGCTGCTTAAGATATTCCTTCTTACGTGTGACGTTACCCGGTGCTGTCCGTGGCGATGCTGCTGAATTGGTTGATATCGATGGCTCGAGAATCGATCATTCTCTCGTGCAGGGGCTGTTTCAATGCATTATGTGAGAAAGCAGTGTTTATAAAAGAAGCACTTCAGAAATAGTTGAAATTGCTTTTATTAGGACATTATAAAAAATAATCCAAACTATACTAGCCTATAATAGCCTAGCCTACATATTTTTAAACTGTATCATATACTTTCAAATTTTTACGTGCTTTCTTCTCTTTCCCATTTTTGTTCGCTGAGGTGGAGCTGCGATTAAGTTCTTGTAAATACTTTCCAGCATTTCAATAATAAAAGTGTACATCTTACGTACGGTGCTCGGCAGTGATCAAAAAGGATTTAAACAGTGAATTTTGAATCTCTTCTTGTAAACTCGGAGATGTGGATTCAGACGGCAATTAAATTCCTACACGACCTGTTTGTCAAAAAACAGTAGGTATTAATTTGGCCAGGGATTTTTACGCGGGTTGGGTGAGAAAAAACACTGACATTATGGATTCCGATGGCATTAAATAACCGACTTACCTCTGTAAATGTTTAAAATACCGTACGAGCCCATGAGAAACAATTAGCGTCCGAATAGGACTTAACTGACTTTATGCTTTCACTGGCCTTTTAAAGCGCTCCGCAGATGGCGCCGTCTTTTAGCACAACTATTCGCTGTATCGCTGTCATAGTTTGAGCAGTCTCCACCAAAATCATTCCCTTTAAATAGACTATTAAGCCTTTAATGGTTTGCCAGCTGATGTACCTTTGGATAATATAATTAAAAATCTAACAACAATCAGTGTAATGACAATTTTATTCTTTGCATGAAAACACTTGAATTCGCCTAATTGAACACTGTCTGGGTGTATTAAAACTTCAGAATTATATTCGTGTAGACCTGCAACAGTGATAAGGTAAAGCTAAGAGCGGTCCAGACCAACCTCACGAACGTATGACTTACAGAAGGTATACTTAACTAAGAGTGTTTCGGGAAACATGTATTATCAATAAGGTACAGCTTAAGGTGTAACTTAAGAACGACGTAGCGTTAAGAAAGTTTCGGGAAACTCAGCCCAGATCACATGTTTCTCAGAAGAAGGAGGTCTAGAGAATGTCTAAAAGTTGTCAACCCGATCTCGCGACAATTTGAACGTATTTTACGAGGTGGCTAATTCATACGAATTCATAACATTTTTGCTAAATTGTACATTTTTTACCAGTTGCCCAATTCGTATGAACTCGCATGACCCCTGACCCTGCCCCTAAATCTACCCGTCACTGGGGTTTAGACAAATTGTACAAATTCGTATGAGTGAGGTCATACGAATTCGTACAAATTAGCTACCTTTTACTCACTAGAACGGATTCGTACGAATTAGTCGTGAGATAGCGTTGAGTATGTCCACCTTTATCCGCATACATACAGTATAGTCACGTAAAACGATATATACTACTGTATGAAGTGCATCTCAACTCCTTGATTGTTTGTATCGATGCAAAATGTAAACTATTATCGGCCAGATCTGCTAATAGCATGAAGATTTTAAGATATTAAACATTAAACATTCTGATTTTCTGTAAATCTGCTTTGAAAAAAACGTGTATTGTGAAAAGTGCTCTACAATTACATTTGACTTGACTTTTATCTCAGTGCACCCAAAATCACACGTGATAATATTGTCAACAAAATAACTGAAATATGTTACTTAATAAACGCTTTTTAATTTTTTCAACGACAACAAAGACAAGATTTAAAAAAAAACCTGATGCATTGTGATAAAATATTTACTATTTTAGCTAAAGAAAAACGTAATGCTGCATGATATTAAGAATGCAGCATTTTTTAAAAGAAGAAAAATGAGTTTATGCAAATAATCCAAACATACTATGAGCTGAAAGAGCTAAACTAAACCTCTTTGTTTTTGCTAACTTATACTGTACGCAGGCTGATATATTGAAATTAAATATATCCACAACATATACATAATATTACAACTCACACTTGCACATACACTTGCACATGTGAACTGAACCAAGTTAAGTGAACGTAAGCTCAATGAAATATCCTAATCATTCTCTAAAACAACATGAACAACTGTCCCTAAAACAAGAAGAATTCCAACACTTTCTACAGCAGAGAATTCTTCAGTACACTCATTATATGTCATTATTTCTCATACTACAAAGAATAATATCCTTCATGAGTATTTTTGCCTTGCTTTCCAGTCAAAATATCAAAATATCCTCAAGATCAACAATGCATGAGACATTAGGCCTTTCAGAGATTGTATCATAAATATAAGTGCATTTTGTCTTAATGGACTAGCAGGTTGTTGTAGTTTTTTTCTTCTTCACTTTTTTGACTTAAACTTGCCTTCAAAATCTACCAGTATGACCAAATGCACTTGTATTAAAGGCACAAAACTATGCAAATAAGTCCTAATATCTTATGCAGTGTTGGTTTTCAAATAACTGTATAATAATCTTTTTTAGATATGTTACCAGGAAATCAAGGCAAAGGGACCAATTAAAAACTTTTTGCTGTGGACTGTTTTTTTTTTTAGGTTATATTTTGTTATGAATAAAAAATAATACATTTTCATGAATGTTTTAACATGTTGGAAAAACTGTTAATTTTAATGTTATTTTTGTTTACAAAAAAAAAAAAAAAAAAGTAATTTGAATGAAATTTAAGCCGCATTTAAATTTCACAAAGAAGGCACGAAGACTGGGAGCATCAGGCCAACTGCAACAATGAGCAATTAAAGACATTTTAAAGTTCCCCTGTAGTCAATAATTATATCCCTTAAAGGGACTATGTGTAGCTTTTTAGGTATTTTATTATCTAAAATCAATATTTTTAATAATAAATATGCCCTCAATGGTGTACAAATACCTATCTTTATATACATACTGTAGGACGGGTAGGTCCACGGAGGTTTCCATGTAGTTCCGCCATCTTGAAAAACTATAATAGCAGAGAGGGACAAAAAGTACTAGGCCAACGCGTTTCCACAACGCGTTTTCGTTCAGTACCAGCGTCACGTGACTGAAGCCAGCAGAAGCGGAGGAGCAGAGCAGAGAGAGGCGCTTGTCACTGCACCGGCAAGTTTAAAAGGCTGCACTGCACGGTTATTTATACATCGTTCATTCATACATATGCTGAGTCACAGGATAAGGAGTCCTCGTCGTCGAAAAAGACCAAAATAGACCGTAAAAGGAAACGTGACCGGAGATTACAAAAACAAGGGTTAATGTCGGGATAGCTAATGCAGGAGAAAGCTTTCAAAAGAGATGCTGAAGTTGCCTGCTTTCTTCTCGACAGGTAAGTCAATGTTACGGTCTTAGTTACAAGCTTTTTTTTCATTGCTTGGTTGTGTACTTTATTATATAGACAGTAGAACATTTATAGTTAAAAGTTAAACAGACTCTTTGATGAATAGCAGCTATTGAGTAAAGTAACGTTAGAGAAGGCTCTGATGATGATATCTAACAATGCACGTACTTCAAAAAATATAACGAGTAAAGAAGGCATTACTACTAATTACCATAGTTAATGTTTTTCACAGTCAGTAAACATTCTTTTTTTCGTTGTTTCAAGTTTCAGTTTGTTTTAAATAACAAAACTGTTCACCGAAGGAAAACTCGAAGTGCTATTATAAGACATCCTGTCATAGCTTTTTGGTACATAACGGCTACCGTAGATGCAACGCGCATTTGAAAAAGTGAGGCGCTGGAGAGCATAATTCGTTTGAATGCAAAATACAATTTCACCACTAGATGGGAGAAATTCCTACTTAATGTCCCTTTAAAGGAGAACTTGGTAACTTTTTTAACTTAATAAAACTGTCTAGAATTCATTTGGATGGTTAAACAACCTGTTCTGGTGATATTGGTGACTTTCCCCGCTCCCCCCAGCGTTCCCAGGCGGAAAACCAACCTTGCAACTTGGGGACTACCGTCCCGGCAAGATAGAAATTGGAAGTCTCGTGAGAAGCGAGAACGAGCGCGAAACACAAATTGCTTTACGGCAATTCGACATAAACACACACGCATGTATTACCAGATTACCCACCTCGGTAGACATAGCTCCACACGATACAGTTGGCTTGCTCCGATCAAAACAAACGCACATGAGCAGCGGTAGAGAGGGGGAGGAGGCCGCCGCAAGTGAGTTTTTTACGACCGTGTTGTGAAATATACGCCCCCCCACAGCTGTAGGGGGAGCTCGTGGGGAAAACATGCGACAACAAAAGGGAAAATCAGCGAAGAAGTGACTAGAGTTCGCTAGAGTTGCCGAGTTCTCCTTTAAAACTCATCTTTGATCACCAAAATGACATATTTCAGTGTTTTTTCCTTGAAAAAAAATGATTCATGCCTTGAAATAGCTGAAATGTAACTCGACATCCTTGCCTCATTTAGTATATGCGGTTCTATGAATATGCAAATGAGCCCTGCCTCCACTCACTCACTCAGCTCAGAGATCCACTGGTTGACGATCACACATTGATCTGATTGGTTGCAAGGTAGTTTGTGACGTCAGAAACACCAGCGATTTCAAAGCGTGTTTTTGAGACTGTCTTTGGTTCACTGCAGTTTTAAGGAGAAAATACTCAGCAATGCTGTCGACTTATGAATTTACACATGGTTGGTCTTAAAGCATATAAAAAAAAATAAAAAAATATCTCCAGACCACAAGGTGGCACTAGAGGGTTTGAGTTAGAGACTTCAAATTTGCTATGGTGACAGTTCAGACTGTCCTCTATCTGTGTGCCAAATTTCATAACTTTGTCCCAAGCAGTTAGACTCAAGAGCAGAAGAAGAACAAGTGGAATAATAATAAGAAGAAGAACACTAACGTTTACAATAGGTGCCTAAACACCTACTTTTTTTACAAAATGATCAAACCTCAGTGATCTCAGCAGCGATCTGGGCTTATGCAGCTTTAATTTAACATCGGATGAACAAGAGACGTCCACCACAGCGTCGACACTAGCGACAGCGTTCAACACAAGCGACAGCGTTCACGGTTAGCACACTAGGGTCTTACTCTGCCCTTGACAGGGACAGCTTGCGTTGGAACATTTACCCGTGTGTCCCTGACATATCAACCTGATAACAGCGCACAGACAAGAAGAATGCAATTTAATTTGCTTTGAAACACACTCAGCCACTTCATGCTAATCTCCAGCTGTTTTAATCCCAATACACTCAAAACAAATGTGAAGCATGTCTAGCGATTGACTAGAATATTGACTGAATGAAAATGCAAATTTTAGATTGACTAGCACACTGCTGGGGAATCGTTAAGACACTGTTTTCATTTTGATGCATCAGCACGAACACCACGGAGTACAAAGTTTAGGACTTTGTTAATGCATTAAAATGTCAAAGCCTAAAGAGAATTGCATGCTCAAATCAGCGCGTCTTGAGTATTGATTCTAAAGAATGGGACGAACGTCTAAATTGCAGCGCTGAATGAGATTTCGTTGTGATGTATACTGTCCCGAAAGCGTCCAAATGAAAACTGCAGGCTTGATAAAGCAGAAACTTATTCAGCGAAACAGGACCTTTTGTAATGGAATAAATAAGCCGGCGAAAACCTATTGTGTTGATCCTTTACAGCGGCTAAATCTGAGCTATTCAAAATGCACAGGCTGCATTGTGCATAAACAATCCAATTGTGAGCTCCTGTCAACACGCGCGACGGTGAGGAGAGAGAGGGAAGGCGACACCTCATTCGACCACTTCATCATCAATCTCCATGTGCAAGTCTTTGGAGAGGGCGAAACCGCATCTCTTCCACAATGCAGTTCATTTTCTGCATATCAGCTGCACAGCTGGAACATCTCATTGTGGATCCATGTGGATCCCAGCTGAGAGGAGCAGCCGGCCGTAAGATTCCCATTAGGCCAAGTTTGGGTCACACAGGCCTGAGATCTTAGCCTGACTTCTCTCACCTTTAGCTGATCAACTGTAGGAGGAAAATAACCTCGGACCAGACAAACGCATCTGCCTTAAATGAGGAGCTCAGGGATGCAGGTCGACTTGTTTCCACACACTGGGGAAAATGAGCCAAACAGGCAAAGAAATTCCCCGGCAAACAGTGGAAATCCACTCTCCTGTGACCTCAAGGGCTGCACGCATGATGACAGATGTGGCCAGGTAAAAGAAAAATTGCTGAGGGAATGAAAAGCATTGGATCAACAGGGTTGTGCATAGTATAGAGATGAAACATTTCAACTTAAAAAAACTTAAAAAATATCGGCACATAGGAAGCTGAATTTTTCTTTTTTATCAAATTGACTAGTTGGTATTGACAGGCTTCAGATTTCGGTAATTGGAGAAAGAGAAAAAAATAAATAATTTTACTACATATATATAAACCTAAACTTAAAACACTTTGGAAATGTTATCTATTCATAATAAATTGAAGTATTAAAATGATTAAAACTAACACTGAAACAAACTTTAATTAAAGGAAAGAAACATTTTTAGAAACATTTTTTAAAATAATAATAGAAACAAATAAAAAAAGCTCATAACAAAATTACTAAAACATAAACTGAATATATACAAAATCGAAATTAACAGGAAGTGTAATTTACTAATTGCAATCAACATTATCTAATTTCATGACATCCAAAGTTTGTCCCGACTAACTACACTTATTGAAATTCTTTTATTTTCAATTCTAGTTTCTGTTTGTCACCAAAAATTACAATTCAATTTAAATGCAAAAAGAAACATTTTGTCAGATAATTCTGGATGCACAACCCTGGACAACAACACAGTGATTTTACTATTACTGAGTTGAGCACAAAGGCTTCTGAAATGTGTGTGTGTTCAAACAAACAGGTTTTTTTTTGTTTTTGTTTTTTGTTGATAGTTAACAGTGTCAGGGATATGAATATATTGAATCAGGCGGGTGATGATTTAATGCATCTGGACTTGATTGAATAGTGAAAAGTTGCTGTTATTTTGAACCACTCCCCTCCTGAAGAAGTCACATGATTGACGGCCTCTCCAAAGCACTTCTCTCTCTTCGCCACACTTGTCATTATACAAATCAACAGCTAGCGAGCCCTAAAGAGTCCCTAGTTTATATTTATTTCCCATCAAACACTATCAGACACTACAAACATGTATTTTGACAGGCCCGGCCCATCTCTCACAAGGCTTCTGGGGATACACAGAGAAAACTGGCAACCTCTGAAACCCAACACAAACCCTGGAGGAACGAGAGAGCAGCAAAAATGTCCAGATATTATATTATACAAGTCCAAAAATCTCAGAGAAGTCATTATCACACCTCCATCTCAAGCAAGCACTCAGGGCACAATGTGAGCCTACTCTGACTCCTAGCGCGGCAGAGTAATGGGAAAAATCATGTAGATTGGAGTCTTTAGCTTCCACGTCTCCAGGGCTGCTTGCTGAAATTGGAAAAAACAGTGCAGATGGCAGGAGAGCCAAACACATCTCCTGCACTATAAATGGCAGCATCAGTCGAGTGCACGCCAAACATCTGGACAATTGTGTATTTGTCATTTTCATGACCTTTTGGAGGCGATGACAAATCTAAAACATGGGCGTGAATCTCACAAAAAACTAATATGCCGATCATATTTCACTGCAAAGTAAAAAGCCTAAGGATCATATTAAGGAGATTTTTGCCATTGTGACATTTATTGCATGATAGTTAAGCGCATCCCAATCCTTTTCTCATTACCATAATGCAGTCTATAATGTTCAGAAGTTTATGGTCATAAGACCTTTTTTTTTTCAAATAAATTATATTTCAAATACATTAACAATCATGGTTTCCACAAAAATACCAATATTTTCAACATTGATAATAATAAGAAATAAAAAAGCAAATTAGAATGATTTCTGAAAGATCACGTGACACTGAAAACTGGAAAAATTTCAGCTTTGAACACAGGAATAAATTATATTTTAAGATATATCCACATAGAAAAAAAAACATATTTCACAATATTACTGTTTTTACTGCATTTTTGATCAAATAAATGTAGCATTGGCGAGCAGAAATGTGTGTGTTAATACATACACACATGTTCTGTTTGAAAGTGAAATGTGACAGACATGTTTGTGAGTTTTTGGTTTTAACTGACCTCTAAACGCCATATCCGCTCACATAGCCTGAATATTTTGTCAGAATGAAAAGCAGTTCATTGATGGCCATCATCCTTATTCTGCGCCGATGACTGACATGCCCATTACTCTTGTCGTCATTACAATATTGGCTAATAAAATCTAGTCAGAGGTTTCCTTCGCCCCAGGCGCAAAATATGTAGTCTATTGACAGAGGAAAATTAAAATAAATATGCAACAAGGACATCAGCCGGAGAAGAGGGAAAATTGGCGTTTGGTGGCGTATTAGAGAGCTCGTTGAAAGTGCAGAAAGAGCAAGACCCACCATCAAAAGACAAGCAACATTTACTTATTTAGTTTTCATCAAATTGTTCATGCATAAAGTGCAAACAGCCTGTTTGACGGGGTTGCGGATGCAGCTGAATGATGACATAGTTATGTAAACATCTGCATCTTAACTGAAATACAAATCAAATGTTCTGACAACACATCATGCTCCATACAACTAAATCTAGTCGATGCATAATGCACTCATGGATGTTTATTTCATCAACAGCAAAATTTAAGGTTGAATGCATAAAATCATCTTTTTTTAATCACCTTTTTGCCTTCACGCTCATTTTAAATGGTCCTGTGGTGTGAGAAATGAATTCTGGAAATATTCCATGCAGTTTTTCATTTACTGTAAAATGATTTGCATGCATAATAATTACAAAAGAACTAGCAAAATGCTGTTTAAAGAAGAAGCAGCAGGATCTCAACTTCCCAAAGGTATTTTTCGTCAACTATTTAACAACTGCACCAAGGCAAAAGAAATTATGATGAGAGAGAAAAGCTGGGTGGCATAATAAAAGAAAAGAAAACACAACGGATAGACAACACAACAAACACGCAGCACAACAAGTGCTCTTCAATACATTATGCATAATGTATAATTGATGGTCGTTTTTCAGTTTTGACTGGGGCGTTTGAATACAAATGAATGTGATTTCTATGTGTGTCTTGCTCTAGATACACAATCTATTTGTCTAAATAACACACACAGCCGCCTTTTTATCCTTGCTGACTTTCTCAGCGGGCTATGACTGTGCAAACAATCCCATAAATTAGGAGCGGAGCTGATAAATATCTTTAAAGCAAATTTACGAGCAAAACCACCCATTCAAAAACACCTCCAACAAACAGAAAATATGGGGCAAATTTCAGCATATTCTACACAGCTATAAAAGACTAACTCTGTCCTGAATACACAATGAGTCCTCTCTCTATTCTACCCAGAAGAAGTAAAACCTCGTCCACACAGAATAATAATGGCACACTATCCAGTTGCTTTAGGAGCTTTGTGTTGGTAAACTTTAAACTAGTCACTAGTGGTATAGCGATCAGATCCAATTGCACCATGATACTGAATTATAGTCAAATGCATATTCATTTATGGTATTACATATGCACAGCAAAATAATAAAACACATGATGCAACACTTGCATTCATTCATAGTACAGATCCTGCAGTGTTGTGCATGTGAGGTTGGCCTATCTGACATCGCTGGACCCTTGGCCATATTGTGCAGCTGAATTGAAATATAGGATGGGAGAGTCAGACACTGTTAAACACATGGTCCCTGCTGTGTAGATTATGGCGAGAGGAGAAATCTAGCATTACCGGGAGGCCGTCCCACCTGACCTGCAACACCAGTGAAGAAGAACAAACTGGATGTCTTATTGACCCGTGTGACCACCAAACACATAAAGACAGGCCGGCAATACATTTACAAGCAGCACACAGTCTCCTAGAGATCCGTCACAGCAGATCATTTATCTACACACCACCAGAGAAAACCTCTGCTCATCTCTGGGTGCTCTTACTGTGTGGATGAGGAAGAATATGAGAGCAGGGACAACAGCAACATGATTAATGGCAATTAGATTAATGCAAGATGTAAGATATAATGAAAGAAAAAAAAGTACATTTGCACTAAATGTATATAAAACGGATTTAATTAAATCCATTCCTTTGCATACATATTTACCTACGACTTGCCATTTGGCATTCAATTTGCATTTTCAGTGGCACTTAAAAGACATTTTTACTACCTGGCTTTTACATTCAAGTTAGCATGAATTAAAAAAATAAGTAAAGAAATATTATGCTATTACTAATTTAGTTTTGGAGTCTCCTACAATAGGTTTACATGCACCCAAGGTCAAAAAACACTCATTTCCTCATAATATCCACTGCAGCATCAGCTCTTTACTCTCAGTGTCTAAAACAGTAGATCAAGGATCCGATCTCTCTGATCCCCTCCTTTACGAGAGCCTGCTCTGCTCTGATTGGTCAGATGGTTCAGTCTGTTGTGATTGGTCGGATCTTCCTCAGCACTGACACACAGTGATGCGAACAGTAACGATGTATTCGGTTTTACCGTATCAATTCCATCCTTTGAAACTGCATTAATGTGGATTGTTTTGGCAGCAGAAAACAGCGTCATCTCGACATGAACAACACGAACCAAACTCTTCCAGTCTCAGATACAACTACAGTGTTTGAGGGCGGAGCAAATGTTGTTCAATGAAGATCATAGGCTGACATTATGCATAATTTGTTACAAACCTACATACGTTCATGCAGGAAGTAAGACTGGAATTATTGATAGACTGACACAGACGTGAGTGGCGAAACGCATGATACCGTATCGAGTCTTTCAGTGTAAACTGATGTTTTCTGGTAGGCAACATGCATTTCATTCCATTCTCATTTCTTGCAAATGAAAGCACATCGCGACCCGGCGCAAGCCGCTAACGTGATTACCCAACAGCACATCGCTCACGATATCAGGCTCTGGCAGAATTCAAATCTGCTGCTCTGGAGGGGCCATTCGAGCGCACAGAGGGTGGCCTAATGATGCCTGTGTGGCTTTAATGCTGTTTATGAAGGTAATAATAGTACCGTACAGGTCTAATGACAGTGGTCAAAGTAATAACAGCCCAGCACACTCGGCGCGGAGGAGCTACTGTGTGCGGAGATTACTCTGTCATTGTAGCAGCAGGTCGTGCGGCTCTCAATGTTCAGGACTGTGATTTGGAGAGCTGAAGTGTGTAGCGTGGTTTGTGTGTCCTTGTGTGTGTGTGTGAACTACATGCTGAGACGGACTGGTGCATCATGGGATGCGCTGAAGTGTGTAGCGTGGTTTGTGTGGCCCTGTGTGTGTGAACTACATGCTGAGACGGACTGGTGCATCATGGGATGCGTCCGTGTGTCTGTGTTTGTGATTCTGCAGAGCATTGGATCCTGTTCACTTTCAGAGGCTTGCTTCGAGCGAACGGAAAATGGGGATCCATCTACAATATTCACAATATATATTTGATGATTCTGCTGACACGTTAAATGATTTCACAATGGTTTTAAAACTCTTATTTATTTATAATTCGGCCAATCATTTGTCCTAAAGAACATGTCATCTGATTAGTTTTGTGACTTTCAGAGACTGACATTTAGTTCTGATTTAAACTTCAGTTGCAAAAATCATGTTAGAGTTTGAATCATTTCTGTGAATCAAACTGAGTTCAAGCTGTCCATTTCAATGAACTCTAATTCATGAAGATTTGTTTGAGTCATTCTAAAAGATTCACAGAATGATTTATTATTTGGTAACACTTAACAATAAGGTCTCATTATTAAAATTAGTTAATGCATTAGTTAACATGAACTAACTATGATGAGCAATACATATTTCAGCAGTTATTCCCCTTTGTTAATGTTAGGTAATAAAAATACAATTGTTCATTGTTTGTTCATGTTAGTTCACAGTGCATTAATAAGCTATTTTCACAGCATTATAACACTTAAATGCTTCGCCAATCATTTTTTACATTTCTGGGTCTTTAGTGACCCGGACATATATCTAAAACACATGGATCGTCCGCAATCGTATAAAATGTACTAAAACTTTAACTAACATTACATTTTAAACATAGTAAACAAATAAAAAACTTATTCAAAATAATAGTATCTCAATGATACTAAAATAGGGGGGATCATGTATTGCTTGATTTTATCAATCAGGAATTGATTTACATACCAGAATCAGGGATGTGTGACATAATCTGAAAATAAAAAACTGTTTTTGGAATAACACACACCAAAAAGAACATTAAAAGGGTCAATTTCATGCTGACTTTGGATGTACAAACTGAAAGCATGGGAAAAAAATGCTTTTGGAGATCAATTGCAAATAATAATGATTGCTCACAAAGGTTTCCCTTCCTTTGGGAACCAATAAAAACAGCTTCCCGAAAGCAATCTCTTCAAGAAAAACAGGGCATTGTAGTGCAGAACAAAGTAATTTGTTACCATTTGAATAGAGCGATATTTCTCGACATCTCAACAGCTATCTGATGGAATTACTCTGAATAGGCTCATCCAAAAATAATTAATTTCATCCGAAGGGTCACACGTCCCTTTGTCAGAAGGACCTTTCATCTGTCCCTCAACACAAACAAGCATGCAACAAATTCCATCCAAACGGCAGATATGGAAGTTTGTTGCAAAGGTTTTTACAAAAAGCGCTTACAAACGCTGCTATCTATGACAGCAAAAAGAGTGGCCACAGCACCAACTTGACATTCACAGCGGCGCTCGTCTCACATTAATTACAGTACATGCATGAAGTAATGGGGCAAGAAGTGGGTGAAAAGGAGAGAAGAACCTTAAAGTGGACCTCATAGAGTAAAGGACAATTACAAAACCTCTGTGTCGCCTCTTTTCATTCTTCTTAATTACCGGGCAAACATTCCTTCTCCTCTGCTTCATTAGGTCCTTTGTTGAGCAGTTAGTGATGTCAGATAGAAGATGGAGGGATAGAGCGGCTTGGAAAATATAATAAATTAATTCCAGTGTATAGTGTATAGCAGACATACAGAGACAGAAGATTGAATGCAGAGAGAGGGAATTTCTACAAACAACAAAATAAACTTTGTGATTTGATCTCATTCTCTGATTTTACTGCAAAATCAATTGGCACTGCAGTGATCTAGAGAGCAGGGGCAATGTATTGACAATAGCTTAAAAAGTAGAGCATGCCATTAACCAAGGCCAAGATCATGGGTTCGATTCACAGGGAATGCATGGACTGATATATTGCGCATGTTAAACACAATGTAAGTCGGATGGATGGATGGACGGATGGATACTGATTCAATATTTTTTTCACTTGGAAATACATCACATGATTGATTGTTTGCAAAATGATCTGTGATTGCATGCCCTCACACCGACTAGCTTGGCAAACAACAGTTTAATAAACTGCACAGGACTCAAACCTCCACTTAAAACCTGTTTCATTTGCCCACAGCTGTCCAAAAGTCTTCCAAGTTCTCCCAACTAAGCAACTGTCTTCCCATCTGGGCTTGTTCAGACGTCAATCAAACCGGCGGAGTCTAGAAGCAGGAACATGTGAAAGCAGGAACTGATGGGGTCACAGGAGGGCTGAAGGAAGGGTCCGGCTATGAAGGGCCCTTAAAGGCTGCTATGGAAATGACCATAAAAGCCTTATCCTCACAAAGTTTGGGGAGAAGCATCAGGCAAAACTGGAACTAGGGCAGATGCTGTAATTGTAACTCAGGAGAGGTTGAAATAGAGACAATGGGAAATAAAAATAAGTGTTAGGTACTGGCAAAGCCAAGCAAAGCTATACTTCCACTGCTATTCAAACACTTATTGTTAGACGAATAAAAAGCTTAACAAGACGTCTCAGCAAAGCAAAACAGCTTTCATAATGGCAATTAAAATAGATATACTGTATATGGTACCATGACACAGCCACAGCACTAATGGATAGAAAGAAGTGCTGATTCATAAGTGACAAGCAAACTGAATTAATCATAATTCTTACATTCAGACTGAACACTTTCCTCCGGTTTCACAGACAAGGCTTTAGTCTAGTCCCAGTCTAAATGCATGTTTGAGCTGAACTGATATATCTTAAAATATGTCAGTGCCATTGTTTTGTCTCCAGATGCACACCAGTAATGTTTGTTTCTAAGGCACATTTACAAAAGCTACTTAAAGGCCTAATCCTGGCTTAATGATTAATATAAGCCCTGTCTGTGAAACCAGGCCTTTAATTAGCTGCCTTAAAAACACCTAAATGCCACAAAACATGACCAGGTCATATTTAATTACATTTTAAGGACCATTAAAACCATTCCATTTATCTTTTTCTGAGATTCACCCACATATACATCGTTTCAATGTACTGTAGGCTCCCAAACAAAAAAAGCATATGGCCAAAATCAACAAAGCTTTAATATTTGGCTGTATATGTTATAGTCCACTAGCCTTTTACTAGATTCAGTGGCCAGAAACGATGCCTTCAGGGCTCATAAACCCCACATGCGCTGACAGCGGCCCGAATGGTGCTTTTCCACGGCTATGACGCCTCTGCCTCGTCCATTACACACTGATTTGGTGTGTGTACACAGTCTGTGTGCCGCATGAGAACACCGTCACCCTGTCTTGTTACATTAATCTTCACTAGGTCAAGGTCAGACGCAACACAACAAAAGCCACAGCCAATCAGCACGCTCGGAAATTTCGCAAGGGCCCTAATTTAATTTATGTTGGCCGGTCTCACCCGTGCTTTCGCAGGCACGTACCGACAAGCGCTCAGCACCGTATTACAATCTTGCATCTGAACGCATTAACGAGTGTGTTAGATTGCCAAGCACAAACAATTAACAGAGCCTTAAAGATAACGTGGTGGGAACTAAAAGCAACAGATTAGCAATGTCTACACTCACCTTTACTTCTCCACGGACATCAGTTCTGTCCAACAACCGCTGAGGAAATTTGTGCTTAAACTTTGAATGATGCTGAAATAATGCAAGTGGACATGTCTATGCATTCAGCGTTACGTTTATGCAGCCAGGTTATTTCATTTCTTATTATTTCATGAATGCTAATAGTTCTATTTCCCCAGCTAGAAATCACGGTTAATAAAAACTACAGGTTCAAAGATTGAAAGTCTCTTTTCATAACTCATTCTTGGCTTTAAGAAAACACAAGATGCCGGTTCACGATAACGCCTTGAATATTTTAGCAGAATATCATCACAACGCCACATGAAAGACTAGAATATGATCCCTACTGGAAAATCCGGCTTCTTAGACCATCTTGAAACAGTAACAGATGTGCATAAGGTGGCCGATTTGGTTTTTGGAACCGAAAAATATTTACAGAAACATATCTTTAGTTGTTGATGTCAAGGGTGTCCATTGAAACTTCACAGTAATTTGTCTCAAATTCATCTGAACACAAAGACAGATGTTAAAGGAACACGCCAACTTTTCGGGACTTTATCTTATTCACCGTATCCCCCAGAGTTAGATAAGTCCACACACACCCTTCTCATCTCCGTGCGTGCCATAACTCTGTCTGACGCACCCACCGCTAGCCTAGCTTAGCACAAAGACTGGAGGTAAACGGCTCCAGCTAGCATACTGCTCCCAATAAGTGACAAAATAACGGCAACATTTTCCTATTTACATGTTGTGATTTGTACAGTCACAGCGTGTACAAATAACAAGGTCACATGAGACACAGCCATCTTCTAACCGTATACATACTGGGAACTATATTCTCAGAAGGCGAAGCACTGCTACTTGGGCGGAGGGATTTACTCCAACTCTAAGCGAACTCTCTGCTCCTCACCACGGGCTTCTCAGGCGCAGTAGTAGCAGTGCTTCGCCTTCTGAGAATATAGTTCCCAGTATGTATACGGTTAGAAGATGGCTGTGTCTCATGTGACCTTGTTATTTGTACATGCTGTGTCTATACAAATCACAACTTACTGGGAGCAGTGTGCTAGCTGGAGCCGTTTACCTCCAGTCTTTGTGCTAAGCTAGGCTAGCGGTGGGTGCGTCAGACAGAGTTACGGCACCCACGGAGATGAGAAGGGTACGTATGGACTTATCTAACTCTGGGGGATACGGTGAATAAGATAAAGTCCCCAAAAGTCGGCGTGTTCCTTTAACATGACCAGGGTACGTGACGCCCTCATCCTCAAAACCCATGAATAAAACTCCCCAAGGTAAAATACATTATGACCCACACTAAGTTAAATACATGTTCACTTGAAGTGAAGATAAATACGGTTTGTGTCGATGCTGATGATGATGTGTAAGTGAATTATTGGCTTAATAAACAATAATAATACATATAATTACATAACTAACAATAATAGTATTTTGCTTTTAAGGACATTGTTGTTTACTTTTGTGCAGTAAATATTTTTGGTACAGAGTTGAAGCAAACCCAGTTGAGAAGCACTGATGATTTCAGCACTGTAGCATAAAATGTTTACGATATGCTCAAATAATAGTGTCATGCCGTGCTGTCGCTGCCTTAATAGCACAATACTTCCCAGTTCTGTGGCTCCCGTTTGTTCCGGAGTGAATATTCCATAGATCTGAGTGTGCCGATGTGGATGCACACAGCACCAGATGCAAGGCAGCACTAGATCACACGCTGCAAAATAAAACAAATCATTGTTTGTAATGATGTGTCCAAACCTGCAGCAGAGTCCCCACTGGGGGGAGAGAGAGAGAGAGAGAGAGAGAGAGAGAGAGAGAGAGAGAGAGAGAGAGAGAGAGAGAGAGAGAGAGAGAGAGAGAGAGAGGATATTGGTTTATATGCGCTCACATACACAGCACTGCAGCGCTGACCATCTATCATGCTGCAATGAGAGCAGTGTGTTCTTGACTGCTGTTCTCATTAGAGCTCCAGCCCGAGTGCCGCTGAAGTTACACACCAAAGCAAACAAGAGTTCCTTAAATTAAAAAGTCCCTCTTTTCATGTCTTATTTATAATGGCCACATGCTTTAAAGTGTGTTCAGATCCATTTCGTTTGGCTGCAAACTAGGTCCCCTTTTAAAGAAATAACCTTTGAAAAAAATTATTCTGTCATCATTTACTCATCCTCAACTTTCTTCTGCTGTGGAACACAAAACAAGATGTTCTGCGAATCTTTTTGCAGCTCTTTCCAAATAATGACAGGCTTTATTTTGGTCTGTTCTCGTACTTGCAGTGGAGATTTTTTTTATGCTGTCATTTGTGAGAATATTCATCAAAATTGTCCTTTCGGCTCCATGGTGAAAATGACAGAATTTCAAATATATATATATATGGAATTCTATCATTTTCCCCATGGAGCCAAAAAAAGCACAAAAAAAAAAAAAACATGTTTAAATGACAGAATTCCATACAAGAGTAACATGGAAAAGAATAAATACTGACAATATATTATTTTCTATGTTGGTCTAATATGGAATTATAAATATATGTTCTTTTTTATTTTTTTTTATTTTTTTATTTGCATAAACTATATATTTGAGTCATAGTTACAATATTTGTGGCATAATTGAAATTGAAATTTCAAAGGAAAAATTAACCCATAAACTTTAAGATGCACACTGACTTTTACATGCTAACGTGAGACTTGTATTATAAAGTCATTTACTGACCTTGACTGTACAATATTGAGTATCTGAACTCCTGTCGTGACTGTGCAAGGCCAGTAAACACTGTAATGTTAGCACAATATGCATAAGAATACAAGAGAACTGCTTTTTACATCCAGAAGAATCCACCCGCAGGAATGACATTTAACCAGCAATTCATCCACTAGTTCTTCCAAACAACTTTACAGCTCAAATACCAAACGTGCTTTTAAGGAAAAATTCATAGATGTGCTCTCACAAAAATACCAATTCCACATTTCTGCTCTTTTTTATTTATTTTTTTGGCAAGAGTCAAAATGTTGCCACGCATGATGTTGACAGAGTTTATCTAGTGTTTTACCTGCCACATTAATTTATTAAAATGCTATTACCGCAGGTCCAATTAACACAACCTAAAATAATAAACACCTTTCTCAAAACATCACTTAAGCGTTTCTTTTTTTCATAGCCGTGACTGTAAGTTACCTAAGCTAAATTCTTACATTTCTGTGAGAGAGTAGAATACAAGAGAACAGAACTGAGAAGGTTTAGCACTTTCCAGAAATAGAAATATCCCATTAATTATTTACATTTTATAATTAGATAAATAAATAAAATTACTTTATTTCAATAGTCCACTTTAGATTTTCTACCTAAAGTAACTTTGCAACTACATGTCAACTAGCAGTCATTAGAGTATTAGTAGACTGTCTGATTAATATCTGCTAACTCTTTATTTTGATGCAACAGACGTAGTAACTTTGCAACTAAATGTCAACTTATTCTACTAACCCGAATCTTCAAGGGGTCATGAACTAGTTTTTTTTTCATTTTTATATTGTTTTCTGAGGTCAACTTATGACGTTCGATTGTTTTTTACATTCAAAAACGTCAAAATGAATAAGTAATAGGCTATTTTCTACCCTGGTTTTGAGCCTAGCTCCTGAAATGCTCGGTTTTTATGGGTGTGCCGCATTGAAGACTTGGAAGTAAACGCCCACTGCTATGATTGGATAACATTTTTGCATATTATAATGAGCTTCATGTAATGCGTGAATCAGTGGGTGGGGCTAAACAGGCAGTGTTGAAGTAGGCGTTGATCTTCTTCTGCGGAGACGGGGTTTGATACCCTTTGACGTCATAGATCCCCACTTTGAAAAACCTGTCGTTCGCTGTGCCTGGTGTCAACAAAAGCTTTTATTGGACTAACAAGGAAGTTTTCAGTTCTGAAACTTACAGGATATTCTTATAGTATGATGACCTCTAATATGTCAAAAGCTCAAGGAAAATTTGATTTCTCAGTTCATCACCCCTTTAACCTAACAGTCAACTAATACTCTAATGAGACTTAGTTGGCAAAGTAGTTGCAAAGTATAGTCAGTGAAATGTCTAAAGTGGACTATCGACATAAAGTGTAAATAAAAAACCATTTAAAAATAAGAACACGTTTCACCCAACATATGGACCCAAAATAGTGAGTCCCTAATGAGTGGTCAGTTAATTCAGGCCCACTCTGTAACCAGACACATTCAGACACATCCCAAATTTAGGTAACAGGGTCACAAAAACTGCAACACTTATTTGCAACCACCTTATTTTTCAACACGGAAGTAAGCTGTTTTGTACAGCTAAAAATAACTGGAAGTGGATGACGATGGAAGCATTCAATTTACAAACGACCTTGTTCGCTCTTACTGTATGTCAACACTTTCCCTGCCATTGATGGAATTTTCCGGCAATCCATGTTTTTACTGTTATATTGTATGGGGCGCTATTATGCATCTTCTGAAATAGGACAGAATATCCAGATCCAAAAGCAAGCAAATAATAAGCAAAAACAAGCAATAGAAGCATTGCTTACGCTCATGTAACGCGATCATCAGACATTAAACAGCATATAAATCAAAACTTCCTAATGTTACCGAATGAAATGTCAATGAAGAGATGACGACTTTACATTTTTGTGGGTGTTGATGGACTCGATCCACTCGGTCTATGTTTTGATCAGTGTTCTGAATCCCAGACGGACGAAGTCTTTGACAAAAACACGCTTTTCTCAGCTTTTTGTTCAACATGTTGAAAAAAAAAAAAGATGCATGAAGCTAGAATAATTGTTTTCTCTCTCAGTTGTTTCTTTTGATATATTGTATGTTCATATATTCTTACAACAAAATATTCTGGGGGCCATGAAAGTTTTGTGAAAATGATCAGAAATACTGACAAGGCTGACAACTTGGCAGGGAAAGAGTTTAAAAAATAAAGTGGATAACATAAATGTAAAAGTGTTCATACAGTTTCCAACTTGACCTCCCGATATTTTCTGAAGGTTAAGCACGTCCTTCCTCTGATCACTTGTTGAAAAGAAAAACCGTCCCTGTTCTGTCCCCTTTTCTCATGTGTTGCTTGGAAAGTCCTAGAATAATCCCTCAGGCTAAAGCAGCACACGATACTTCTGCTACACTTTAAACGGATACAGTTTAGTCCTGGCATATTTCTGCTGCGAAGGCGAGTCTGGCAGATTGTAAGAGATGTGATGTGAATACACAAAACGCCGCTTGGCAGCAGACGACAGGAATTACAGGTGTGTGTTATAGGCCTGGTAATTACTCTTAGCACAGGGACTGTCTCTGCTAATGTCTTCTGATTCCTCTGGAAATGAGAGGGTAAACATGAGGCGGTTAATGAGGCCTTCCTCAGATTAGATGCTAACACAGGATGAAGAATTGGGATAATTTAAGCCGCAGCACCTCGGGTTAGTCCCAAATCTAACCTTTAGGATGAAAGCTTGACGGATTATTTTCATTAGCGAGCAGTCAGAAGAACAAGCTTTCCCGTACGAAATTGTGTAATTGACAAAAGCATTAGGCAAACGCTGTCTTGACTGTTCTGTTGCTGTATTGCGCTACAAATGAGTAAAAAGTTTGATGAAGTAGCATGTTGGGAATCGCTGCACATGCAACATTTTTCAGTGCATCAATAAGATGTAAAGCGTCTCAGTGGGCCAACTGATGGCAGCCTAGTCCCTCACTGTTTCCAGAGACTGTTATTTCCCAGAACCCTCTGCTCATTATTAGTTTATCTGTTTCAGCTGTGTCTTGTTTCATTTGATCATCACCCTGTCTATTTAAATGCCTTTTGCCTTCATTCAGTATGTAGTCTTGTTTGTTTGATTGTTTGTTTGATTGATTGATTGTTTGGTTGGTTGGTTGGTTGGTTGGTTGGTTGGTTGGTTGGTTGGGTGGGTGGTTGGTTGGTTGGTTGGTTGGTTTGGTGGTTTGGTTGATTGGTTGGGTGGGTGATTGGTTGGTTGGGTGGTTGGTTGGTTGGTTGGTTGGTTGGTTGGTTGGTTGGTTGGTTGGTTGGTTGGTTGGTTGGTTGGTTGGTTGGTTGGTTGGTTGGGTGGTTGGTTGGTTGGTTGGTTGGTTGGTTGGTTGGTTGGTTGGTTGGTTGGTTGGTTGGTTGGGTGGTTGGGTGGGTGGTTTGTTGGTTGGTTGGTTGGTTGGGTGGGTGGGTGGTTGGGTGGTTGGGTGGGTGGTTTGTTGGGTGGGTGGGTCACACTCTCTGTCAGCATTTTGAGCAGTTCCTGGTTCCTTTATATTTTCCTGAGTTTTGGATTTCTTGTTCCCGTCTGCCTCAGTGGATTGTATTCATGTTCAGACTGATTACATGTGCTTGACCCTCTGCCTGGTATGGACTATGACCTTGAATTATATTTGTTAATAAACTGCGTTTGGATTCTCACTCTCTCTGCTGAATGCTGTCTTACCACCATAACCAAATCATTACACACATGATCCGTCAGAAATCATTCTAATATGCTGATTTGATGCTCCAGAAACATTTATGATTATTATCAGTGTTGAAAACAGTTGTGCTGCTTCATAGTTTGTTTTTCAGGAACAATATTTATCTCACATTGAAATCTTTTGTAACATTATAAATGTATTTAGTGTCACTTTTGATTTTTTTTTGTAATTATTATTATTTAATGACTGACCACAAACTTTTGAATGGTAGTGTAAATCACATGATGGATGTATAAGGCCATGGTGGTGCATTGGAAAATGTCACCAAAATAATTTTTCCTGATTAGCCTGTATAGACATAGCCTGATTATGCTCTCAAATCACTTCCATATCCATTTGGATGGATTCCCCCTTCCACTGTCACAGTAATATGATCAAATCATGCAAAGCTAAATAAATACATCCACAAAATCACACATAACAGACGATTATGCCTTCCATAAATCAGTAAAATGACTACATGACGGCTCATTTAGACATTCATCACACATCAAGTCTAAAGAACTTTGCTCCATTTGGAGACGACAGCAGCCCGGAGGCTCTTCACACAAATCTCCTCAAGAGTGACTTCTATCATTTGTTAGGCACACATCTCCTCTTTATTGTTGATATAAATTTCAGCGCAGTGATGTACGATACGCCTGACGCGCCGCATAAAAGTGTAAAAACCAATATTCTTCTGGGCCATTAACACTCAGTAGGGTTTGAGCCGTTACGCAACAAAGCTAGACACTTCAGAACAGGCGAGTTTGGGATGAATATAAATTTTAGCGCTACGCCAGATGACGCATTGCATATTGCCTGTTCTCATCATTCTCGTGCATGTGAGATTAATACAGTTCAAGCTTCAAATTGTTTGCATTTCCATCAAGATCCCTGTGAGTTTACAGATGTCCGAAAGGAACCGCCACAGCGTTCATTTTGATTACATTTAATCAGTGTTATCGTCCTTTCAGCTGCAGCGCACTGCCGGTCTGGGAGTGTGAAGCATCGAAAGTAAATAAAGAGAAAGGCCTGTCTGTGTGCTAGCGCTTGAGAGAGACAGATTCCCCCCGCTGAGTCAGCTGTGGAGCCCGCAGACAGATGAATGACAATCACGAATTAAAGGCAAACACCAGATCAGATAAACCAGAGCGCTGTGTCTCCAGATGTGGTGCAGATCTCCTGCTGCGGTCAGTATGTTGCACCAGACCTGAAGCTCGTTAACAACATTTGTTGCCTTCAATTACACGTGTCATAAAACCAACAAGTCACACGAAAAAAAAAACGAAAAAAAGAGAATGAAAAAGCAACGTGGGAAATGCAAAACAAGAGTTGTGTTCCATTCAGTTCTTCTAAATTCCAGTTCTGTTCCTGAATTTGAAATTAAAATTAAAATTAGTCAAATTAAATTGGATTGAAAAGAAGTCATGTGACTGCTGTTTTTGTAGTTGCACATTTCAGTTGGAATTACTTATAAATGTTATCATATGCAAACTCACAAAGAATATGGGATACGGTACTGCCATAAATCAAATATAAGATGTTTTTAATATTGAATGAAAAATACATTTCTATAAACTAAAGCAGCATTTTTTTTCTTGTTTTCCAGTAAAAATATCAAAACATCTTTAAAACAAGACATACAGTATTTACTCGAGGATTAAATTTGGAAATTAAAACTCTTATACATACAAATAAGACACTTTTTTAAAAGAATAAATAAAATAAATAAAAAACACTAAACTTGTGTTGGGAAAACTAAATTAATTAAAGATGTGAAACTATAACAGTACTTCTCAAATACAGTAGATTTCTCTTGTTTTAAGCTTTTTTATAATATTTTTACTGGAAAACAAGACAAAATTACATACCAATTAGTTTAGGGTTCAGTTCTCACTATTAACTACGACTTTTGCCTCAATAAACTCTTAATTACTGCTTATTAATTATAGTTAGTAAGGTAGTTGTTAAGTTTAGGTATTGGGTGGATTAAGGGATGTAGAATATGTTCATGCAGAATAAGTCATTAATATGTGCTTTATAAGTACTAATAAACAGCCAATATCTAAGTAATATGCATGATAATGCAAAGTTAATAGTGAGAATTGGACCCTAAACTAAAGTGTTACCAGGTCAAATTCATCATATGCAAACATGGACCATGCAAATATCATAAATAAAACTATCCAATGTAAAATTCTTAAGCAAACTGTTTTAACTGAGACAATTCTGAAAAATGGCTCATCCTCCATCACCACAGAACTCCTTCAAACCTGCTCCATTTTTCACGTGGTTTTAGACCGACACATGATGGCCCTATTTCATAGCGCCAATTAAATGCTGGCTCTGGTGTAATTAACAGCTGTTTTGTCCACTGATCAATAAAAGCTGTTCATTAAAAATCCCTTTGCTGTCTCCAGATCCCTGGCAAATTTCAATGCTCTGAAAAGGTTCCTGCGAGAATTAACATTGCCTGGAATGAAATTCACAGCCACAGCTGGGCAAGACAAACCGGTTTGAAAGGAAATCGGCTGGGAAATACTTCACAGCAACAGTGTTTTCCAGCCCTCATAAACAAGTGCAGAGTAATCATGAAAACTAACTTACTTTCACCTTGAGGTTTTCTCAAATTGGACTAAGGTGCCTGTATTTCTCCCCAAACCCAGGTAAATAAATCCTGCAAAAATGTTTGGTTTACTCAGTTTAGTCTCACTTGGTCCTTTGAAACCTCTTGAAATATAGATACAGCCAAGGCCATCAATTTCGCAAAAAGTGAGAGAAAACAAAAGGCTATGAATGTGTTAGAAAATCAATACTCGGCTTCTACAGCCAGATCTTACAACATGACGGATTCAATGAAAAATATGATGAATATGATCCTGAAATCATGCATTTTACTATGCACTAAAAGTGCATACTTCACTGATAATGGGAAAGCACATACTTTTGAGTATGTCAGACAGTACGCCAGTATTGGGACATGCAGTAGTGCCACATTATAAAACTGTATCTAATGTAAAGTCAAGCCCTTTCATTTGTTATAGCTAGAAACCATCACAAACCCCTCTTCTGTAGCGCAAAGCATTGTGGGTAATTGCTCAAAGTAACTCAAACAGCTTGCATGGATTTATACCTAAAAAATCTACTTGTCCGGGCACCTTCAACACACTCAGATTTGGGTCAGACTAATCCTAATCCCACATACTGTAAGAACAGATAACCGAGTCATGGGTAATGCCAACTGGGATTCAGTCAAAAAAAAAAAAAAAAAAAAGCGTGTACTTCCACCAATAGTTATAGGAACTATGAAAACATTCCTCCAGTGTGAAAGCCCCTTATACACCGTTAACCACAGTGATAAAGTTAACCACAGGGTTTTTCTTTTTTTTTTTTTTTTTTTTTTGCTTGTTCTTAACTAATATTTCTCTCTTACAACATGAGATTTGTCCAGTTTTAATCTTTATATGAGGAAAGGAAAGGAAAGGAAAGGAAAGGAAAGGAAAGGAAAGGAAAGGAAAGGAAAGGAAAGGAAAGGAAAGGAAAGGAAAGGAAAGGAAAGGAAAGGAAAAAAAATAGGAAAGGAGAGGTTCCATTTGTTAACATTAGTAAGGACCTTTTTGCCTTATTGTAAAATATTTTCCAGAAAGCAAAAAAAAAAAAGCATAACATTTTAAAATGGAATAAATTACATGAATAAATAAACTGGATGGATGGATGGATGGATGGATGGATGGATGGATGGATGGATGGATGGATGGATGGATGGATGGATGGATGGATGGATGGATGGATGGATGGATGGACGGTTGGATGGATGGATGAATGGATGGACGGATGGATGGATGGATGGATGGATGGATGGATGGATGGATGGATGGACCTTGAACTGCACAAATTATACTGTATTCACTGAAAGTTGCTTTCAGGACAATGAATGCAATCACATTATCCGCATGGACTGACAGCACTGTTCAATGACAAACTGTGTAGAGGACTGGTTTGTAAAATGTGCGTGTGGAACATTATACGCTCCATGAGGAAAATGAAGTATATAAACAGTGCAACAATACTGCCATCCCTCTCAGAGCGCCTGCGAGTCACACGCATGCGGATGTCCTCGAGTTAGAGCATTCAGAATGAGAAAAGAGTTACAAGGCTTCTACTGCGCAACGCAACTGACATCAAGGCTATCCATAGAGCTTCTCACCTCGCTGTGTCTTTTCACTAACACACAAATCTGAATGCTTTCATGAAGACAGACAAACTCCCACACTGGCACATTCACAGACAGGAACTCAATCTGCCCCCTTTATAAATCAAGCTATTGTAATGTAATTCTAATATTTACTCACCCTCATGTTGGTCCAGATCTACATATATGATGTTTTTCAGTCGAACACAAAAGTAGATCGTTGCAGAATCTTCATGCGGCTCTTTTCCATACAATGATGGTTTACAGTCAGTCTTAAAAAAAGAAAACAAAAACAGAAATAAGAAAAGAAAACTACAGAAATATACATAGTAAAATGAAGTGGTCGATATATGACTTGCACACTAAAGTCTTCTGAGGAGGACAAGCACATGATTACTTTTTTTGCTACTTTTATTAGGTGTATTTTTTAGGTTGAAAAATGTGGCTACATTTAAAGGTGCTCTAGGGCGATGTCACACGTTTTTTAGGCCAAAACATTTTTTGTCACATCCAGCAAACTTCTCCTCACTATCCGCTAGCTGCCTGTCCCCTGAACACACTGTAAAAAAGCGCCGTCTCTGTAGACAGCCCAGGCTCCACAAACGGCAACAAAAACAAACTGGCCCAGCCTGGACCACGAAACATAACAAACAGTGTTCCAGCCAATAACCAACAAGAATGATTTGGGGGTGGGTTAGTGCACGTGCACATGAAGGGGGGTGTGTGGGGGGTGGAGGAGAGAGAAGCATGAATTTTGATATTGCGACACACGACCAAAGAGACGCCCTTCCGATGAACAAATAACAAAGAATAGGGAAAAGGAGAAGGAACTCGAAATCCCGAATTTACATCGGAAAAGCGTTCAAAAGGTGGCGAGAACTCCGCCGGCAGAAGGGCTTCCAATCCGACATTCAGGTGGCTCTGTTTCTGCTGGACAGGTGGTAAATCCAGTTTGTTTTTTCTATATGGTTCATGACTGTTTCAGGAAGCACGGAAGGGGGGACGGGATGAGGGAGGGTCGAGCTAGCCTCCGTTTTGTTTGACAATACTTCAAACGTCAACAAGAAGTGACATCACCCAACATCGCTTAGAGCACCTTTAAATACTTTAAAGACCCCCAGTGATGAAAATCAAGTTTTGAATGATGTTTATACTGTGTGTCTATGTGGTGTTTTTAATGTACTGATTAAAAAATTATTCATGATTTAAAGCAATGATTCAACACCATTGCTAAGTATTTTCTCCTTAAAACTGCAGTGAACCAAAGCCTTGAAACCATCCCTGTTTCCTACCGTCACAAACATGTGACCAATCCCGTCAACAAGAGGGCGGGGCTTATCTCCACTGACTTTCTATGATGTGATTTATATAATTCAAAGCGTTTCTAAGGATGCTGATTTTTAGAAAGCAAGTGTCTGACTCTGAGATGGCGAACGGGAACATGGTTTGTGTAGCAACATATTATTAGCTGACTGATAATGTAGTCAAGACAAAGGCAAGTCAAATCAATTATCATTATGTGTCTGACGTTGTAGAAAGTGATACATAAAAATATTCTGATTAGGGCTGCACGATTATGACAAAAATCATAATTGCCGATTATTCCCTTGAAATTGTAATTGCGATTATTAATTACGATTATCACAATTTACATTGAATGTATGTATATATATATATATATATATATATATATATATATATATATATATATATATATATATATATATATATATAGGCATATTATTATACATGTTTACTTAAAAATTGTGAACACACACACTGTCCCCCTTTACTTAACATACACATAAATTGTAAGAATATGACTAATAGTAAAGACTACTAAGAAATAAACATTAGGCCTATGCTAAAGCTATTAAATAGCAGTCCCAAACTAGCTTTTGTTAATACAATGTTGGTATGAGCCACCACAGTCATTTAAAAATATAAAAAAATAACACAAAGTGAAAATAAAGTGGCATTTTGGGGTTAATATTGAAACGACAGTTACCATGGTGAACACACAATATTAACAATAACTGTTAATGAAACATGGAAACTGCTCCTGCATGGTGAATAGAATGAAAATCATACCTGCATGCAAATCCTTCTCAGCTAACACACGACGTACCAGTAACGTGATTTATTGGTATTTTACTTTTATTTCGTGACTTACTAATTTACAACGTAACAGCGTTGCATGCTCGTAGTTTCCTTTGCACTTTATACACGCCGTGCAATTGAAGAGTGTGCGCTACGAGCACAGTAGCCTATAACGGCTGAGATGACAGGAACGTCCGTTTTTCTGAGGTGAAAGACTTTTTATTTCAGCGTACACATACGTCACTGCCTGGTAGTTCCTATTGTGCTGGGTTTTCTGAAGTAGTTGTGATTCGCCTCTCATAACATGCTCTAAATGCAAGCAAAGTGGATTTTTTTTTTTTTTGTAATCGCGGCTTTGAACGATTACGTAATCGTGGCATCCATAATCGTAATCGCGATTAGAAATTCGATTAATTGTGCAGCCCTAATTCTGATACATCAACTTGTAGACGAGCCTGTATAATTCACTTTTCCTCTTCTTCCTCTGAATCTGTTTACGGTTCAAACATAGTATATGGCTGAATTAAACCAATATTTACTTTTGCCAATGTGCAGCGTTTACCACAGTAAAGTTGCCTGAGTGGATCATGTAATCCGAGCTGATGTGATTGAGTGCGGAGACTAATTAGCATATTCAGGCGGAGACTAATTAGCATATTCATAGATCCGCATATACTAAATGAACTAAGGGTGTGGAGATACATTCAAGCTATTTTAAGGAACAAAGAAATTATTTTCACAGGAAAAAAAACTTTAAATATGTAATTTTGATTATCAAAGATGAGTTTTAAGGGATAAAATGATGGGGACTTTAAAATTCAATGTTGCATTTTACATGAAAAAAAAGCACACAGGTTTGAAACGACAAACTATTCCTTATAGTTTGGAAAAACAATATTGCATCTTTTCAATATGCAGAGAATCTAGTATGTAATCAAACCTATTTGATACAAGCCACTCCGTTATATATCTAATATCGAATCCAGAAGCTCTGCACTGTTTTTCTTTGTGCGACAGGCACTGAGCGGCGGCTTTTCAAAACCACTTTACAAGCATTCTGCCCCAGTTATCCCTGCGATTGGATTCCCGAGTGGGCCGTATAGGTCCTTCAGTTGTCAGGACTCCTCCTTTGAAATCATGCTTGAACGGGAAACTACCACACAGCTCTTGTTTTATTGCACTGTGCAGATTTTTATTTCTGGGCATCTTGTCAAAAAGCTTTAGATGGTGTAATTATAGTGGTAAATTTCATCGCTGATGTGAAAAGATCTAAATCAGCAATCAAAACACGTCAGACACTAAAGATTCTCTAGAAGTATCAAACTAAAAGCCACTTAGCTGAACTTGAGTTTACCAACATAGTTCCTGCTAACAAACGTTCATCATATGAAGTACAGCAGTGCCAAATGCATTGGGACACTTCAGACTCACTTAAAAATGTCTGAATGTCATTGCATACAATAACAAAATATCAAAACAATTCTGAAGGATCTTTGCTTACTTTGCTTTTCTTTAGCATTTTTGCTCAGTCATCATTCAACTGGGGATTTTTAGTGGGTGTTTTGAAAGAAAAGTGTCTTCTTTACCAGAAATGACATATTTTATCATCTAATGCAATCATTTCAGACATTTCATTTATTTTTAAGTATGATTTAAGTAAATTTTGGCATCACTGTATCTTGTTTAAATGAGTTTTTGCGGATGCTTTCTGATGCTTGTCATGCACGGCGACAAATCTGCCATCCTTTAATTCACCTCATGCTACATTTGAATAGCTAAATCGGTGATAAGTCAATAAACAAGGGAATCATGATATAATTAAACTTATACAAACAATAACACGCCAGGTAAAAACAGAAGCCCGTGGGCTCCACAGTATGAGAAAGAGATTGCTATGTGGACGAAACCACCTATTAATGTAAAAGGTATTTTTGTGAGGCCTAAAGGTACAATTATATGTGAGTTAATAGACTTTGACAGCATTATAATTCTATAGAGCATAGACGTACACGAGTGGAATACAGAAATGAACAGAGTACTGCATGTTTTTCAAGGCCAATGCATAATGATTATAACATTTAAAAAAAATCACATGCAATATCCAACAAAATTTGCATTTCAAGAACAATTCAAGCAGGTTTCATATCCCATGTTCACTATAATCACATGCAGGAAAGGAAGTGTAGTATAAAAACTAAAAAAAAGAATATATATAATGAGTTTGTGTGATTAGATGTGCATTTAATTAATAGTAAGACATACGTATTGTAGATTACATTCAGACATTCAGAACTGTGTTTAAAGTGTAATTTATGTTTCGAAACCGTCTTTGCAATAACTCAGGGATGCATTTTATTTTCTAATTAAATTAATCAACATTACTTTCGCACTCATTCCTTTTAAATAAACTTCTCTTTTTGCATATTGCATGGAAGCACATGAATCTCCAAGGTATATGTTTGTGCAACTAACTGTTCACATGCACAGGTTTCTGTCGGTCTGAATTAAATTAAACCCAATCGCAGAATCCGAATGCTCTGTCCATTCAATAACTAGTCAACTATAAATTCAAGTATGAAGCAAAGACTGTTGGGAGACATAGTGAATGCATGGAAAGTTTCCAATCTGACTGTGAAAATTGGCAAAAAGTTCAATCAAAAGCCTGCATGTAACTTAAGACAACTTACCAAAATCACTTGTTGGTCTTGGAACAACATTTACATTGGTCAAAGAACCATAAACTGAACCATTGCAATTGATTCTTAACCATTTACTACTCTTTAAATCAATCAAAGGGAAATGATAATAACGTTGTTTAAGCTCTTAACCCCAGCCAGAAGCTTAACCCTAATATCTGATAAGAACGTTGATCCAGCACTGAGAAATCACTGTAAGTAACATGTTTGATATATTACAACACCAACAGCCTTCAAATGAAAAAACTGAACACATTCACTTCACTGACACATTAACATAGTTTCCTCGTCATGTCCTACACCACCTGATTAGGTTACATTAGCAGAGCACAAATTAATAAACGTTAGATAAATACCTTCCGTGCATCAGATTATGATGCATCATCAATTACAACAAACTGACAGATGGTGAACACACACATTGCCTGCGAGCGCTGGGTGGGTCTCACCAGCAGACGCTAAAGTCTGTAATCCCGAAGAGTCAGCAAAATTTTCTGTGTGGCAAACCCTTGACTTGATTTGGCGCCGGTGACGGGATTCAGAGCGGTAATCTTCTCAGCTCGCGAGTCCTTCCCCCACTATACACCTCTGAATAACAGCGGCCCACTCGAGGGGGATTCAGCTCGTCCGTAGTGCAGTTTATGTGTTGTTTTACCACCACAATCACTAAAGGAATTATGCAAATAAAACAATGGCACAAATTCACTCACAAAATCTGTCCAACATGTTATTCGCATCCAAATCCCCGCAGGTCGCTTATGAACTACGATCTGAAGACTTCCAACAGTGCAATCCAGACTCCTGAACACAGCACACATCTGGATACAGGCCTATAACACTCTTCATTATTTGCTCATTATCAGACATTTTACAAGCAATTCAGGAGTAACTAATTCCAAGCAATAGCACTTTACTGCCCACTTCAGAAGCGTGACGAAAACTGCACATTTACACCAAAACAAACTTATGTAGTGCCAATTTTACTGTTGTATTTTTGAGATACTTATATACTTTTAATAAATATTATGATTTTGTTGATTTAATTTTAGTTAAAGCTTTGTTAATTTTGCTGTGTATACCGTTTTTTAAATAAATCTATATAGATTTTTATAAATTTGTATTTCCGTTTTAGTCTTAGTACGTCAAATTAAACTAAATGAAGATGAGAAATTTGCATTGGCAACTAGCTGGAATATATATATATATATATATATATATATATATATATATATATATATATTTTTTTTTTTTTTTTTTATGAATTAAGGATTTAAGGAATTTAAGGAATTTTTATACTTTGATTCAATATTCAATTATGATTTTAGTCTTAGTGTCTGTTCACTATATACCTACTTAGTATACTTAAACATACTGCCAAGGAATGAGTTAGAAAGTTTGATTAATTTAAGCAAATAATTTGGACCCAAATCATTTCATTCAAACGATTCAATTATTCGATTCATCAATTCGATCATTTGATTCACAAATTCAATCATCTGATTCACAGATTCATTCATCTGATTCACTGATTTAATCAAATGATTGTATAAATTATGAGATACAATTGGAAATTTGCTTAAAGTAACCCAACACTGTCTAAAGCAACTTCAATCGGATTTTAGAGCCGAAAATATCAACCCCAAAACAAAATCCAGGTTCAGTTCAGCATGTTCAGTTGGCATGATCAGTTAGCTCACTCGTTTAGTTAAGCATGATAAGCGTTAACACAAGAACAATTAATGTACATTTTTATATATATGTATCAAAATGGGCCTAATTAGCTGTGAAATGAGCATCGTTGTGTCACTGTGTTGTATAAGATAATTCACATGCACTACATGTGTTATCCGTGCGAACGGCCATTCTTCTTACTTCCTTCACAAGCGAACACATCCTACATTCATCAGACTCCAGAGTGACTCACTCCCATTTCTCATCCTCTAAGGCCTTGGAAAACACACACATGCACACACACACACACATTCAGGGTCTCACAATAGAGTCTACTTAATTGTTTTCTTACTAAGAGGCAAATTAATTTTCGGGATGTACATCTAATCGCAGCGTAGGGAGGGGAGGTAATTTGTTAATGGAACAGGGAGAAAATGGCAGGCTGGCCTCTCTCGCTCACTCCCGGACGCTGATAAATGACAGAAATCTACTCACACACCCATGTCAGTCTTTTGAAGAGAATCGGGGGGAACTAAAGTGGGTTAAAAAAAACACAGTCATTACATATATTTTGCTGTCAGAGCGAAGCAAAGAGCGAGAGAGACAGACTAGAAGAGGAGCTGTATCGCTTTGTTCACCCGGCGGATTGGATAACCCACAGACTTCATTTAATCACTATCTCGCTGTTCCCCCTGAGGTCCTCTCCGCCTCCTCCGGGACCGTTCTGCCTCTGTTTAAGCACTTTTAATTATGTTTTAACTACAGCCTAATCACGCCAACTTTGTCAAGACGAAGCACTTACAAAAATATCCCCCGCCCAACCTCTTAACCGCCCTGAATATATAAACCAGAGGAGGCACTGACTCGCACGCCAGATCATGAACAATCTCATTTTACATAACCTTCTGAAAGAAAAGAGATCAGCGTACTACCAAAACATACTAAGTATCAACTAAGCTGCTCATTGTGAAATCTTCATGATGTCACTGTGATGTCAACAGCGTAATGCTGCTATTAAGGGCTTAAGATTTATCAAAACGACAATAGTGACAGGAAAAAAAAAGAGAGAAAATCACTCACTGCTTTTAATTGATTTCATTGTTCTTTGGGAGTAATTGTTTTACTTAATTATTTTAAAAACCTGAAGCGATGTTTACTCATTAAAGAATGAGTCATTAGAAAAGGTCATGTTTCATTTGTTCCTTTCAAAAAAACATTTCGTTTTTATATTCAATTTCTTAACACACGTGAATTCAATCCATCAATTATAGACCATTAGCAATTAACTAATTAACAAATCAACAAAGCAAGCGTTTAATTTGTTAACACTGAACTTTTTCAATGAATGAGTTTGCTCAATAACATAGGCCTACCATTCAAAAATTAAAACTTACAGTAAATTATTATATTTATCAATAAATTGATTTAAAAAAGTGGCATTTAACAGACTTTTATTGCAAATAAATTACGTTCTTTTAAACTTTCTATTCATCAAATAATCCTAAAAAATTAAATACATCACAGTTTCCACAAAACTCTGAAGCAGCACAACTGTTTTCAACATTATTAATAATCAGAAATGTTTGTTGAACATCAAATCATCATATTAGAATGATTTCTGAAGGATCATGTGACACTGAAGACTGCTGACAATTCAGCTTTGATCACAGGAATAAATTAGATTTCAAAATAATATTCAATATAATAATATTTCACTATTTTTTGATCAGTATCTGTATTGAAATGCAGCCTTGATGAGCAGAAGAGGCTTCTTTCAAAAATATAACAAAATCCTACCAACCTCAAACTTTTGAACGGTAGTGTACTAGTAATACACAAGTATATCATGACAGATTTACACATTATCAACAACTATTAAAGGGGGGGGTGAAATGCTATTTCATGCATACTGAGTTTTTTACACTGGTAAAGAGTTGGATTCCCATGCTAAACATGGACAAAGTTTCAAAAACTAAGTTGTACGTTTGAAGGAGTATTTCTGTGCCAAAAATACTCCTTCCGGTTTGTCACAAGTTTCGGAAAGTTTTTTTTCGAGTATGGCTCTGTCTTCAAAAGATATGGCGGAATTTCCTTATATGGGTCCTAAGGGCACTTCTCCGGTAAGATCGCGGCCGCGCGCGCACTCGTACACCAGAGCAAGAGAGTGAAAGCAGTTCGCCATCAAAGCGCCCTGCCCGGCTTTTGGGAAGTCAATGTCACCAAAGAAGTGTGTTTTTGGTTGCCAGGGCAAGACAACCCTGCACAGATTCCCAAAGAACCCAGCGTTAAGGAACCCGTGGATGGAGTTTGTTTTCCTGAGCATAAACGGAGTTGTGTAGCTGTTTGTTCCCTGCATTTCGACGATGATTGTTTTATAAACAAAGCCCAGATCGTCTAATGCTTAAGGATCGAGCAGTCGCAATGATAAACGTTCGCGGTCGTGCGTTGGAACCGGACGGTGAGTAACTGTTGAACAAATAATGTCTCTGTGTGTTGTCACTAGCTCGGTGCGTTAGCACAGCTAAGCTCCGCCCACACGGCCCGCCCCCAGCCGCTCGGTTTTTTCCGGAAAGACTCGGTACACCCTATCTTTCTTTGATTAATATAATAAAACAAAAGACTTTTTGGAGATATGAAGGATGCAATATTACTCTATAGGTACTCAAGATTAACAGGAGATTGAGTGAAAATGAGCATTTCACCCCCCCTTTAAGTGCAGTTTGGCCACCCGGAGGAAACAATACAGATGCTGTAATTCCTAAACAAACACCAGAACACTTTATTTATTTATATTCTCCAAAACATTCTGTACAAACTCTATTCCATCTCATTCTGTGCCCTCATGTCATTTCAAACCTGTGTGAGTTACTTTCTTCTGCCAAACACAGAAGAATGAAGAATGTGCTCGCTGATGTTTTCTGAACAACAAGGATTTAGTCACCAGGACTCAAAAATGAAAACAAATAACCATAAAAGTATCATAACTTTTATCACAAGGCTCATGCATTATATTCCAAGGCTTGTGTGAGACTGAAATCTAAGCCATTATTCATCGATAATCGACGTAAGAAGAATATTGTGCACAAGTCACTGATGTCTGTATGACATTTCAAAGCTAAAAGCCTCAACTTTTCCTAAAACTTTCCATTTGCTGCCTTGAATGCACTGCTGCTTCCTACAAGAAATGCAAATCTAGTTCCATCTGGTATTTAACTAACAAAGCATTTATGAAAATAGCCACGCCCAACCTGCTAACCTTGCTGAATATATATCAGAGATCCCTGCTGCTAGAACAGTCAAACACACACACACACACACACACACACACACACACACACGATCAGCCGCTCTCTAATGGGCTATTGTGTTAGCTGTAATAGCAAGGCCAGATCTAGCGAGTGGAGAAGTGCCTTCGTAAAGTCGTCATGGAGACAGAGGTGCCGGCTAAAATACTGAGAGCCAGTGAAGTCTGAGAAAAAGCCGAGAGATACGGCCTCTCCCACACCGTTCTCCCATTACATCTAACTTTGTGTGAACTTGTGTCACTGCCAAATTGTGACAGAACAAGCATTTTGTGTAGTCGTCTTTGTGCCGTTGCGCAGAGCGAACCCAGTCAAACGGGTGCAAGTTTGCATGTCTGATGTGGATCGTGCTCTTCTATGAAACAGATACTTCTGACTGTGATATATTTGTACTTTTTATAGAAATACTAATAGAATTACAGCAGCTTGCACACAACACTTTATAAGGTTTCAATGGTTAAGTACATTTGTTAACATGAACTAACAATGAACAATGCTTTTATCATTGATCAATCTCAGTTAATGTTAATTCCAACATTTACTAATACACAATTATTAACTAATGTTAACAAAGATTAATAAATACTGTAACAAAACTAAAGTGTCCTATTATGCTATTTTAAAGGTTCCTAATTTTGTTTTGGAGTCTCCTGCAACAGGAGGAGATGCATCCAAGGTCAAAAACACTTAAATGTTTTCAGAATATACATTTCAGCATCAGCTCTTTTCTTACAGTGTCTGAAACGGTTCAAACAAGGATTCAGTCTCTCTAAACTCCGTCTTTCCGAGAGCAGACTCTGCTCTGATTGGTCAGATGGCCCAGTCTGTTGTGATTGGTCTCTGCTCTGATTGGTCAGATGTTCCAGTCTGTTGTGATTGGTCTCTGCTCTTATTGGTCAGATGGCCCAGTCTGTTGTAATTGGTCGACTGCGGAAATCAAATACCCATATGCATATTTCAATTTAAACTCTGGATCTTCCTCAGCACTGAAACATAGCGATATACGAACAGTAACAATGGTGTGGGTTTAACTGTATCAATCTCATCCTTTGGAAGCGCATCACAGTGGATTTGCAGCAGCAGAAAACAGCGTCTTCTTGACATGAACCACATGAACCAAACTCTTCCAGTCTCAGATACAACTACAGTGTTTGAGGGCGGAACAAAGTAAATGTTGTTCACAGCAGCCAATGAAGACCACAGGCAGGCATTATGCAAATTTGTTCCAAACTTAGAGATAATGGGCCCTATCTTGCACCCAGCGCAATTGATTTTGTACACCGACGCATGTATCATTCCTATTTTGCAGACCAGGAAAAACCTAGTCTAAAGTCAGTGGCCATAATGGCATCTTATTCATATTCCATGCTTGGCCATAATCAATGTAGCGTGTGCACAACGCGCATACACTTTGATTCTCTCATCTACACAGAAACAGCAGTTTTCATTTTTGCAAACCATACATTATTACAAGGAAAAATATTAACACACAAGGGAAATCATTGTGGTGTCCATGAAGATGTGAAAAAATAGGCATAAATCTAGCTTACACATTTACCCAAATTATTATACGCCTGTTTAACCGAAGCTAATTTGGGTGTTTCTCCATCCCCAATGTCACTTCTCTGTGTTTTACGGTCCTGACGAGAACGTCGGTCTCCTCGGCTGTGAACCGCTCCTGGCAAATCCGCCGTTATAATAGCAATCCGCCATGGAACAAGCGCGCCTGCTCTTAAAGTCCGCGTGAACCGGAAGTTGCAAATGACTTTTCTCCAGTGTTGTGACGCATTTCCCAGTGAAAAGGAATATTGAACAGAGGGCAGGGTTTTACTCTAGCGCTCCTCCTCTCCATCTCTCGCTCATCTCGGACTAACGGTTTGAGGGGAGTGGTTGAGCGTTTCCCAACCCAAGCCGTCAAACCTACATCATCAGAGAAGGAACGCCATTCCAGACCGGAAGTAACTTTTCAGACTTTGATTAAAGATTACGACGGCAAACAATTTTTTTCTGTGTATTAACTTGCACGGATTCATTTTTCACCACAAGACTAGTAATATGCGCTAACAAAGTAAATAGGGTCAATTTTGATTTCAGTTGGACTTTAAAGGGAATGTGAGATGACGCTGTGATTGGATTATTTCACGTTACGCCCAAACCACACCTATGAATAATGAAGCTACTTCAGACCAACCCATTTTAGATTTGCGTCGGGAGCAAGAGTAATTTATCCCGCCGGTATAATAGCAACAGCGCCCAAGACCCACCCACAAAGTTACTTGCGTTTCGCGTTTGATACTTGCGTTTCAGATCGGTAAAATAGGGCCCAATAACTCCATTTATCGTGCACTTTGATCTTTGAAACTTTGCAGACCTTTCACATTAACAAATAATAATAATAATAATAATAATAATAATAATAGGGGCACATTCATATTAGTTAAAGGTGCTCTAAGCGATGTCACACGTTTTTTAGGCCAAAACATTTTTTGTCACATACAGCAAACATCTCCTCACTATCCGCTAGCTGCCTGTCCCCTGAACACACTGTAAATTAACGCGGTCTCTGTAGACAGCCCAGGCTACACAAACGGCAACAAAAACAAACTGGCCCAGCCTGGACCACGAAACATAACAAACTGTTCCAGCCAATAACCGACAAGAAGAATTTGGGGTGGGGTTTGGGGGGTTAGTGCGCGGATGAGGAGGAGGGAGGGTCGAGCTAGCCTCCATTTTGTTTGACAATACTTCGAACGTCAACAATAAGTGACGTCACCCAACATCACTTAGAGCAGCTTTAATGCATTAAATTACGGTAACTAATAGGACCTTATTGTAATGTGTTACCCATCTCACCATGGCACTAACAAAACAAGTGTCTTATTGCATGTTTTGTAAGCTGAGTCGTTTAGTGAGCTATAGGAAACGTGCATCACTTCTGAGGCCTGATTATTTGGGAAAGAAAGGAAATCTGCATTCTGTGCCGTGTGTGAGTTTCACAATTCCATGCATATCTGGCATTCAGAAAGGGAAACAAATAACCTTCTGATGCATGTAATGCTAGCTATTTACATGAGGAACACGTCGCTGCAGTGAACAGAGCAGAAATCTGTGAAATGACAAAGACAATAAAAAAGTGAGGAACAACATTCACAGTTTAAGTCGACATGAAATCATTAATGACCCTATTTACTTCTAAAGACTGCTCTTATTGTGAATGATTCATCACTGCATGTTATTATAAAGAAAATGAAAATGTGTTAGTAATGTTTCATTAGCATATAAATAATTTGCTCTACTTTTCCTTGACATAACCTAAACCTTTGTGGGTCCATTGCACAATAACAAGCAATAGCCAAATTCAAGTCTCTATTTAGAAGCAGAACGGACAATTTTCACTATCAAATCAATTTCCAATGATTATAATAAAGTCTTGCCTAATATTAGTTCTCATTTCACTCTAAAATGCATCACATTTACGGAGTTGCAAGGGCTATTTCAAGGTTTTTCTTCTTGTCCAAATGCACACAGATCATACACACACAGACATGCATGAAATGTGTGTGTGCTTTGAAAGTGATTTGCAAGCTTTACTACAGGTAAGTGTCAGTAAGTATTGTGCTTCAAGCCTCCACTTCGCTGACTTCGCATCCCGTTCCATTTCAGAGACATCAGTAACAGACTACAGACAAGATTCACTAGAGATTTTTCCAAAACGCACAGTATTACAGAATGAGAGAGGTTCCTATCTGCACTGCTACATACTCAAATAAGCACCCAAATAAACAGTTTTACACCATTTACCCAGTGTAAATACATTGCAGGTTTGCAGCTGACAAAAAGTATGAAGCACATTTGACATGTTTTTACAGTTGTGATCAGTGAACAACTTTATGAGGTGTTTAATAAGGAGATAAAAATCTCAGCAAACGGAAAAAGTGTTTCAAGGTGGTTGCTTGGAGGCAGAATTGAGTTTCTTTTGATAAAAGCATCTGGTTCTTAGGCAAAAGTACGAGCATTCACAGCATCTGGCTGTTTAACAGACACACACATGAAGTCTAATAACTTCAGACTTTGGTTTAACTTCTAACGGCTCCAATTAGAAAATAATATTTTCTATAAAAATAATTATCTTTAAATAAGTCGCACCAAGATTGTGAATGACATTTGAGAGCTACGATGTCCAGTACTTTGGCTCGAACAGCTTCAGATGTAGTTTTCAGTGCTTCGTTATATGGAAAAGAGTACATTCTTTAAAATGAACAAACCGACGGCATCTGGAACTGGAACAGAAGAATTATAAAATCCAAACTTTTTTGATTCACAGACGAAATTAAAGAAAAGTGTTGTAGGGGCACCATGTAAACAGATTTTCCATGCAAAGCTGCAGAAATCAGGGCGGCTCATGAAAAGAGGGCAAACTCCCGGCCAGCAGTTAGAGAGGTTGAGAAAGATGTGCACTGGCACAATAAAACACAGATTTAGAAGTGATTTAATCTCTTAATCAGAGCTGTAACTGAAGAACCGGAGGGCAGGATTGTCTGCTCGAAGACGATAGCATCCGTGCACGACCCCGCAGTGTGTGTGTGTGTGTGTGTGTGTGTGTGTGTGTGTGTGTGTGTGTGTGTGTATTAGGAGATCAGCGTGCTTTAATGTCTCTTCCTGAGGTGATGCTTCAGAAAGCAGCTGCAGTGAGGGATAAACACTCACCATACAACCCTTCGGCCGAGGCCTTCTTCAGCTTTACTCACACATACACACCCCAACAATCCTCCTGCTCCCTTCTCTACGTCTCAAAGTCTCTTCTTTTTTAGCTGTCCATCTCCTCTGCATTTCACATTCAGTCTGTCTGTGCCTCTGAAGGTTTGCGGAGGGGTCGCTCATGGCAACTGACTCCTGAATATTCATTGTTCTTATTTTCTGGTTGCCTCTATGGTTTTTCAGTTGTTTTTGACTTTAACGACCAACATGGCCTTACAAACAGACAGCTATTTTTAGTTATATGACAGAGAAATATGCTAAATGACACCAATGTTCAATAAAGTGAAAATACTTCTTTTTAAATGTATTATAAAATAAAAAAATATTTATTTATTTATTTATTTATGTATGTATTTTAAAATAATGTAATATACCATTATTATAAATAATAAATAAATAAAATAAATAAAATAAGTAAAGTATTGAAATAAGTAATTATTATTATTATTATAAAATTAAATAAAAAAAACTAAACTAAACTAATGCCAAAGTAATGCAGATCATTAATCATATGCATGTGCATAAAAATAATAATTCATAATAATTGTTTGTTATGACTTATTATTAGCAATCATCCTCATTATTATTATTATAAATAAATAAATAAACTTGTGCCAAAGTAATGCAGATAATTAATCATATTGCATAAATGTTTTTATAAAATAATAAGAATTGTTTGTTGTTATTTTTTATTATTAACCATCATCATCGTCATTATTATTATTCATATAAATAAAACATAAATAAATAAAACATGCATTACATGCATGTGTAAAAATAAGAAAATAATACAGTATAGTCAGTTCAACCAATCAGAATTTGGTGTCAAAACATTTTTTTTTTTTTTTTTTTTTTTTTTTTATGTATAAATAAACAAATCTATTTATTAAACTTCGACATTAAAATATTAAAATCACTGTAAAATACAGCTCTGGTGACTTATTGCTTTATTTGACCTGGGCTGAAGGTTTGAGTGTACTTTTTCTTTTCTTTTTAATTCTTTTTTTTTTTTGTCTGATAGTGTCAATGATACAGAAACATTCACAATACTGCAAAAAAACAACTCTGGGTAATATTAAAACCATCCTCTGCCAAAAACCTACTGATAAAACTAAACTAATCTAACTAATCATATTCTTTAGAGACAGAACGTAGAGAACGCCTCCAAAGCAACCTATTTATTCGGGCAATTGAACTCGGGTTTCAATTTATGTTTCTAATGGTTTGCTAATCTTTTTTAAAAGAGTTTCTTCTTTGGGCTCTTTAAATTTATAAATATTTTAATTTAAGTATCCCTTCCCCTTAACAGTTGTTGTACTATAGCATTGAAATGTCTTTATTGAACAAACAAGCTGGTCAGATTAAGACTTTTGAATGCACTTTACAGTAGCTCCACTGACTTTGAGAGTTTGAATAGAAAACATATTAAAGCAAGAAATACGTTTCTGAGACTTCCACAGAAGTCCTTCAACAAAGACCTCCACACTTTTTCTTCAAACCCCCAGAAATTCATTCTCCAGTGTACAGCACTTCAAAAGTCAGCTTTGAAAACTAAAGCCTATCACTCAGCTTTTATTCAGAGCACTTACTTAGCAATACTTGTCCTTTCACAATGTCACTTTAGGCGAAAGCAACAGAAACACACAGTGCTGTAGAGTAAAACCCGAGCAGCAAAAACACATCAGCCACACATTTTGCGTGCGCCATATTAGCAGAGAACACCAAAGTGATGTGAAAGGCCAAGAGAATCCAAACTTTCAAACTTCAAACACGGTTTGATTATTATGAAGCGCTTTCTTACAGTCGGCGGGATGAAACAGCATTATTTACCAAAAGAAAGAAATGCAATGGTGAAAAGAGAAAACAAATTCCCCGAATACCTTTCAGAAGACGGCGGCGGATTAAGCAAAAGCCGAGAGACCACAACGGGTAAAAGATGAATGCGACTACATGGCAGGAGAGAGAATGTTCCAGAGAAGCGCCTTGCCGTGAGAATAACAGGAAAATGAGAGGGTACTGTACTCTCCTGGTCTCTTTTTATATATATTAGATCAGATCCAATTTACATAAGGAGATTGGTTTGAAGATAGAAGCTCAAGGAACATGGGGGGGAAAGGAAATTTAAATGAGGAAGCCTGATTTGAAGATCTTTCTTAAAACATCGTCCTCTGCTAGTTTGGACCGCGTGCACGTATACGTATAGATGTGCTGCAATAAAGATGCCTCAGCTCACAAGCAAAGTCATATTTTTTATCAGATATCTAGCCTTACTTTTCATTCTTTGCATTTTAGAGGAACAATAGTTCTCCCAGAAATAAAGAGTATTTACTCTCCTTCTTTTCAAACCCATATCCTGTAAATGAAGACATTTTGAAGAATGCTCATGCAATGCTTTTTCATACAACGACAGTTTGTAATAATGTCTGGCAAGCACCAATCAGGATAAAAGCACCATAACAATAATCCATAAGATATAGGTCAAGTCTTTTGAAAACATTGTGTTAGAAAAACCATATAAATATGGTTAACTATTATGACAAACTTGTAATGTTCCTCATTTTTAAGTCACTTTGAATAAAAGCATTGGCTAAATTGGCTAAAACAGATCTGATACGAAACAGAACAAGATTTGATAAATAACTAATAAGTAAATCACTAAATCAAATAAAACAATCAGCAGTCAAATGCTCCGAACAAACATAAAATCCTCTAAAGGCATTCATACGCATATGTATTTGCCCGTGTGATGTCACAGATAACGCTATATCAAACAAGCCATTTTTGAAGCTTGATTAAATAAATGCTTTGTTTATAATAGGAGGATGTTTTAGGCACTGAAACTTGCAGGATGTTTTAATGGTACAAAGACCTCATATATGTCAAAAGATCAAGGCAAACTTGATGTCTCATGTCATGACCCCTTTAAACACTGAAGGAAAAACATTGTTATGCAAAGACTTCAAAAATGAGTATATGAAGACATAATCTCTGATTGAACCGTTCCTTTAAATCTACGTGTCGAACAAGCCTATTGGTTGTGGGAAACCAACATAAACACTGCATGCACAAACTTTGTCACCACTATAAGCGCTGTGAGAACTTGGATGATAAATATTACCAACCAAACAACATCTAATCAACTTAAACAAGTCCTCGCAGTGGATATAAATTGCCGGGAGATGTGATGTAGAGAACATGCAGCGCAATTCACTGTCAATATGTGCCAAATTGTCGGCTAACTGATGTTTTCTGTGTGTAACAATATTCTACACACTCTTGCAGCCGCTATAACAGCTGTGAGGCGGCATAAGACCTTGAGCTGTAAAAGCAAACTCTGCCAGCAGAGCTCAGAAATGCATTTGCAAATTTCTCTGACAGTATGAAAGGCCGAGTCTATTCAGTCTGACAAGGCACGGAAAACAGCTGTAAAGAAGCGTGTCGTGTGTTTGCTGCCTCTCCATTCATGCAAATGAAACTTTTATTGACAAACCGGACAGTGTGCTATAGGTTTAACCACTGCACTGACAGACTTGGAGGGAAAAAACTGATATCTACCCGAGGCCATTCAATGGTCCTGGCGCTATCAGACCAACAAAGTGAGATTGACGAATTTACGATTGACGAGCCAGAATGAGCCTTTCTGGTCACATGACCCGCCTCTCATCATGAGACGGGACGCTGAGGCGTTTCCACTGTCACCAGAAGACAATTAGCCTATTGAGGCTAAAGCTGGCTGCTGTTCTAGCGCTATTAGCATCAGCATGCATGGCTTGCCTCCTGGGATTGAAGCGTAAAAACCACATATCCATAATCACATCTGCATAACTGCAGCGTTTATTCTGCTTGGGCTCGAACATTTCTGACTTATGGTTTCACGCATTTAAACAGAGTTTGAGTGAATTACCCAAGACAAGAGCCTTAGCAAGTGCGCACAGAAAGTGTTTATTTAGCTGAAATGCTTAATGCAATTACAACATTGCAGGATTTATTATTTTTCCTATTAAACAAGCACCAGAACCTGCAGCTGTGAATGATATAAATGAGATTTCAGGCATTTATGGTGCTACAAAATATTTATATTTCGAATAAATGCATTTTTTTTTGTCTATTCATCAAGGAATCCTGGAAAACAATGTATCACGGGTTTCACAAAAATATGAAGCAGCACAACTGTTTTCAACATTGATAATCAGAAATGTTTCTTGAGCATCAAATCAGCATATTAGAATGATTTCTGAAGGATCATGTGCCAAACTTTTAAACAGTAGTGTACATATACTGTATATATATATAAGAAAACTCCTCACATGCACAAAGAAATGGACTGCCTTCTTTCAGCTCATCACTTTTGGGCATTTCTAAATTCATAAGGGAAGAGACAGAGAGAACCAGTAAGCAAGTCAAGTTTGTCATGGCAACCAGAGATATTGCAACTACAATAAAAGTATCAGCAAATCTTTCAATAAAAAAAGAAGCTGTTCTCCATCCTGCAAACCACTGCAGAGATGCAAACTAGAAGAGACGGACAATATTTAATTTCATTTTATTTACATTGTGAAGGGTCGGGACATACCTCTTGGAAACATAGACGTCTGAGGCCAAATGCCATTGGTTCTCTCATATATCATAGTCTAAAATGCATTGCAGGAATTAGAGATGAAAGGCCGTCACAGAAGATTTTCAATGAATAACAAGTCGTATTCATGAAAGTAAACACCCGTGCATTAGGCCTTGTGGTGTAAAAGCAACAAATGCTATCAGCCCTCATCTCACGAATAACACGGAAACATTTCAAAGCTTTTTTAGCCTATAGTTCAGGAGATACCGAGGCATCTGAGGACTAGGAAACTGTGTCAGCTCTCCAACGCAAAATTGTCTCATTCAGCAATAGCCTTCCTTTACAACCAACCCAATGCTATTGTCATGCCGGTGAAATAGAACTTAAATCAAACCCTCAGAGAACACCTTTCATGTTTCTGCAGTAATGCCAGCGATATCTCTTGTGACTCAAGTCACGTGTGGAAATACCACAGACTTTCCTTAGACCAAAATGTTTTTGACACGAATGCAGTTTAGCTTGGCAAATGATAATTGCTCAGTACATAACCTTAGGGCCATTGATCGCTTTGGCTCATTATATCTAACGTTCTCAGAATAGTAAGTGCACCTCCCGTGCTCTCTGCGACGGCTTTACGCTGCAGTATTGAATCATTTCATTAGTTTGGGAGGTAACAGTATGGAATTATACCTCAAATGCTTGCCTTACAAATTAGATTTAATGAGCAAATGTTCTGAAAAGGATTCCTCGGAGAGAGATCCTCGGAGAGTCGAGGCAAAGACTGTATCACAGCATTTGCTTCTTCATATACTGCAAAACTGACATTGTAGTATAAATCACTGCTATGCTGAGAGTCACACTTTATTTCAACTTTAGACATTCTACTAACTATTAGTAACTTTGCTATTACATGTCAACTAGCAGTCATTAGAGTATTAGTACTGTTAGGTTAGGGTTCGGGTTTGTAGAATAAGTTGATATGTAGATGCAAATGTACTTATAGTCAGTAGAAGCTCTCTTGGTGGAGCATCAAAATAAAGTGTTAGCAGATATTAAGCAGACAGACTCTAATGACTGAAATGTAGTTGCAAAGTTACTTATAGTTAGTAGAATGTCTAAAGTGGACCATCGAAATAAAGGATGACTGTTACAGTTCTTGAATGATCTATAAATTAAAGGTGATGAAGCACAGAATAAGAGACAAAGCTACAGTGCTTTAAACTGGGATAATGTAAAGATGCAAGAGTGTTATGGTGCAATTAGTCTCAGCTAAAGGCAACCTGAGCAGACTCTAATTAAAGTATCACCACTAAAATACTGAAAACTAAGGGCCAGATTTACAAACACGCCAACGCAAACCCTCTTTTGGCGTTAAACAACTATTGTCAGGATTTACTAAAGACATGCAGTGAATATTAGCGCTGAAAAGGCGTGGACAGGGTTATCTTATTGCATATGCATTTGTAGGAGTTTCCCTTTCAGACGCAAAATGTATGAGAGGAGAGCATTTAAATGAATCATGCAAGGTGAATCATGCAATCATGCATTATTTACAGCTAAAACCTGACGCTAGTTTGCGCTGCTCTTGGTAGATTGTGTTGGTCAGAACTTTACACTCCCATCTGAGATTTTTATGGAATTGCGCTCTATTTTCTAAAAGAAAATATTACTTTTATTCATTATCAATTATTACTTCCATCACGGTTTCCACAAACATATGAAGCAGCACCTGAGCAGCAAATAAGCATATTAGAATGATTTCTGAAGGATAAATTCAGCTTTGATCACATGAATAAATTACATTTTACAATATATTCACATTTATTGAAAACAGCTTTTTAAAAATATAAATGCAGCCTTGGTGAGCAGAAGAAGCTTCTTTCAAAACCATTGTTTTGCACAAGAGTGTATATCACATGAACAAGTCAATTTACTAATTGAAGTGTCGGCTACTGGATGACTAGTCGACCATCGTGATCCATCCCAATTTTTTATGGATACTATCCATCCAGCTCTTACAAAAATTACAAAATCGCACTATAAATGTTTCATAAAAGTAGTCGATCCGTGTTATATTCCAAGTCTTCTGAAGTTATACTGCAGGGATATGAGGCATAAATTACATTTAAGAGCTACAGGAGATTTTTTAGCAAAACACACCTTAAATTTAGGTCTGTTCCTCACACATGTGATTTCTGAAGACTTGGAAAATTGGACACAAGTCATGTTAACTACTTTTGCACTGCTTTTAGAGCTCTGTTTTAACATTAAATGATGACAGAACCTTCATTTTGTTGGATGAACAAACCCTTGGGTCATACTGATCTTTCCAGAAGCAAGAGCTAGATCTAAAACAACAGTGTGTTTGTGCTTGTTTGTGTGTGTTGTGCTGGAGTGGATCACAGTTATGGGGAATCTTTGTCACTGGCCTGGAATAAATGAGGCAGAACACAACAAAGGCTGGACATCCACGTCTGCAGCACAAATACCAGCGAGAGAACATCGCTGCGATGTTTGATGAGATCCCGACACAGAATCATCAAGAGTCACTCCCTAAAAATAGCACTAATGGTGCAGACGTATTTTTAAAAAACATTTTGAGCTGAGAAATGGAGGATTGACCACAGCTAGGATTGGACACTCAAGAGCGGCTGCCCATCTTAATGCGTTCTTATTGACATTATTGATTTCTCATTTGGTGAGGCTCTTCTGTGCTTTGTGGACTATTTGGTCATTATGGGAAGATGCAATGGCGCATGAAGGCCGGCGCACGGATTCACAGCAGACGTCTGTGTTTGTATGGTTTCTGTTTTGTGCGGCTTATTTAATGAAAATATGATGGTTTATATTATACGATTGATAAAATAATACTTTGTCTTGTGTGCAATGGCTGAAGTTAACTTGTGAGATTATTGAGCTGAAAAATCATCAAAAAGTCATCATTTATTCACCTTTATGTTGTTATAAGAGGACATTGTGATAAATGTCAACAACCATGTTGTTTGGTTTCCAACATTCTTCATAATATCTACTTTTGTGCTCTGCAGAATAAAGCAAGTCATACATGTCAACGACATGAGGGTGATGAAATGTTCATATTTGGGAGAACTATCCCTTTAATTAAATGTTTAAACATAAAGTATGTCATTTCTGCCCCACTAGCATTACAAAGCTGAATTATACACTTATAACTGAATAATTCACTGCAATTCATTCTGGCCAAGAACCAAGAACTTGACACTTTCCCTTCCGGGTTTTTTTTTTTTTTTTTTGCCAGCCACCGTCAGCATTTTTTTAATACGTTTTTCTAAGTTTTATTCTAGCTTAATGCATTATTTGTTTATCAACACTTGATTGTGGGTAAGTTTCATTAAAAAAAAAGCAACATTTTGAGCAAAAAGCTGAGAAAAACGTGTTTCGGATAGCATTCAGAATGATGATCAAAACATAGATGGAGTAGATCGAGTCCATCAACACCCCTAATGCTTGCACAGTGCTATAGCTCGTCCTGGGTCGACATTTCATTCAGTAACATTAGGCAGTTTTGATTTATATGTCGTTTCATTTTGATGATCGCGTTATTTTACAAATGCATCTGCTTACATATGATATCACTTGTTTCTGCTTCTTCTTCGCCTGTCTTTTAAAGGAACACGCCGACTTTTTGGGACTTTAGCTTATTCACCGTATCCCCGAGAGTTAGATAAGTCCATACATACCCTTCTCATCTCTGTGCATGCCGTAACTCTGTCTGACGTAACTCCGTAATCCCTCCGCCCAAGTAGCAGTGCTTCGCCTTCTGAGAATATAGTTCCCAGTATGTATACGGTTAGAAGATGGCTGTGTCTCATGTGACCTTGTTATTTGTACACGCTGTGACTATACAAATCACAACATGTAAATAGGAAAATGTTGGCGTTATTTTGTCACTTATTGGGAGCAGTATGCTAGCTGGAGCTGTTTACCTCCAGTCTTTGTGCTAAGCTAGGCTAGCGGTGGGTGCGTCAGACAGAGTTACGGCACGCATGGAGATGAAAAGGGTATTATGGACTTATCTAACTCTGGGGGATACAGTGAATAAGCTAAAGTCCCAAAAAGTCGGCGTGTTCCTTTAATCAGGAGGTTCTGTACCCTTTCAGAAGATGTGTAATAGCGCCCCCTACTGTATAACAGTGAAAACACAGAAAGCCGGAAATTTCCGTCAATGGCGGGGAAAGAGTTTAAAAGAAAAAGATTGTCTTGCCATGCATTCTAGGAAAATTCCCTGTTTACATACATGATTAATTGCATACCTTTTTATTTGTGTTATTGTATAATCACGATTAATTGACAGCCCCAGTGGCCGCTAGTCAGATAAGTTACCTGTTCTGTCTCAAGCTCGCAGTGCTAGTTAACACAGAGCGCCACAGTTGCATTGCATCTCTAGCTGAAGGTTTCACAGACCGGATCTCTCCATCACACCGTGAGGTCTCTCTGACCTGATCAGCCAGGCTTTGAGTGCCGTTTCCTTCACTCTTATTGAGAGGTTCAAAGCATTGAGAAAGACTAGACAACTAAAAGAATCTGTAGTGAAGGATGATCACAGACACAGACTCTCTTTAATATTTCAGATGCTTCTCAAACTACACCAGCAACCTCTAACGCGTTTCCTTTAGAGTCACAACCCAAAAATCAACAGGTCACGAATCTATTTAGATAAATCTCAGAGAGCATTTACATCAATGCATTTATCCAGGGGGAAAAAAATGAATAAAAAGCAACTAAAATGCAACTAACCATGTAATCATGCATACACTCTTAAAATGTTTTTTGAACAGTTTTTTCATTGTGTAAAAATCGAAAGACTATTTTTCTTCGTGGAACCATCAATGCCAATAAAGAACCTTTATTTTTTGCTAGACAGCTAAATAAATATAATCTTTTCAGAGGAAGAAGAAAACACTGATGTTGTGCATTCAATCAAACCCTCAAACTCTTTTGGGGGAGTTTTGGAAGAGTAGACCTGCTAAACCAGCTTTAAAAGACCAGAAAATCACAGGCTGTTCAAAGCTGTATATTTTGACAGAAACAGCAAAATTAAGAGTGAATACATTCAGCCTCAAAAACAGGTACGAGAAAGCAACATCAAATGTTTTTGTGCATATTCTGAAAGACTTATAATTGTATCATTTTCAAAAGTGCATCAGTAGTGATGGGGTGACAACAAGAATTAGAAATTGTCCTGATGTTCGTTGCTCAGTCTTGGCTGGTTATGACAAAACCCTAAATGATCATGCATTGATTAGGATGCTGAAAATTACACTCCAACAGAATTGTAAGAGAAACAACCGAGACAAAGTTAATATTTAAATGAAGCAACTACAGTGGGTCTACTGAGGTATGAAAGAACAAACTCTGAGCAATGAAATGTTTCCTCTGAGAGGTTGCCGCCACTAATATTACAAGCTCTTTCCATCTCATGCACAGTGGTGAAATCAGCCGGAGAGAGAAACAAATATTATTGTTTTTTTAGGAAATGATTGAAGGGCTTATGAGACAAAATCTCTCTTTGCAGGAGCAAGTGTTGAGAGAGATATTTGTTAATCATGTTCCTCTCCTCTCATTGATGGAGTGTTTACCACTTGCTTTTCAGAGACGGCAGCCAATAAAAGCTACGGATGACAGTCGGTGGTGTGCGGTGAGATCATTTGATTCATTTTGCCTTTTCCAAAGTGACATTTTTATTCCATCCCCAAGAATTTGGGGTTTGTTTGCTTTTTTTATGCAATGCCTCATTGCAAGAACTTTTAACCTGGTTTCTCCTGCATTTTAACAGGAAATTACAGTAAAATAAAACGAATATGAAAATAACCCTTGCAAAATGCGCACAAATGACAGCCTGCCAAAAGTCGCAAACCTCGGCACACCACAGGATCCATTTTCAGCTAATGACAGCAGTCACCGCTTTCTGAAACCCTGTAATAAAGATCACTTCGACTGTGCCGTACATATTTTGACTCCATCTCTCAAATCAATCCAAGGACATCATTTCTGTGCTTCAACGTTCCCTGACAGACAAACAGCAGCAGATCAATGGGGTCTCCTGCCTTTCAGTGAATCAACCGGACATATATTTATTTTAGATCCTTTTAAGAGCCGTTCGATCGTACATACTAAGGCGCTATGGGCTACGCGACAGCATGCCATTAGCAAAGACGAGACCCGGGATCTATAAAAACAAGAAAGCCGGGACATTGACAGGTTTTTTCCATTTAGCCGACAACTGTTGAGGGGAAATGTTGGATCTTTAATGGAAACTTTTTAATTTATAAGAGGTTCTAAAACTCCACGGGACTGAGACATATTGTTTTTTTGTTTGTATCTTTTACAGTGGATATTGAGGCTCAGCTGGGGAAAAAAATGCTTAAACTCACAGGACTGAAACAATTAACACTTCTGAGGAATAACTATTACTAAGACATACAGTATTATCTAGTTACTAAGTAATATCATCGATTTGACTGCACTGACACTATTAGATGAGAGCAAAACTAGAACTGAATTGAGCTGTATAATGACATTACTGTCTTCCATCGCTTCCATTTCTCTAATTTTGCAACATCAACACTGTTACTGACCTGAACTGAATCAACATTAAGCTGAATAATGCACTATTGTCTTCTGTAGAGCTGCTTAGCTGAATTGAACTCGTTTCATAATTAACTTCACACAGTTATTGAGCTAAACTGAATCAACATTAAACTGAATTAAGCCGAATAAGGACGACACTATTTTCTTTTTAGAACTGTTTCACAGAATAATTGTTTTTGATGAAGTTTGCATCACTGATTCTGTTATTTTCCTGTTCATTACTGTGAAGCTGCTTTGAAAACACTCAGTGTTGTATAAAGCGCTATAGAAGTTATCCAGGTTAGTAGTATCAAATCTTTGAAAGAATTTTGCTTTACATGGCGGTCAGACGGCTCTTCTTGTCCAGAATACGTGTGAACAGTGCAAACAGACATAGGGCCCTATTTTAACGATCTGAAACGCAAGTATCAAACGCGTTTATTTGTGGTCTGATCTCAGCGGCGGGATAAATTGATACCGGCGGGATAAATTGCTCTTGCGCCCGACGCAAATCTAAAATGAGTTGGCCTGAAGTCGCTTCATTACTCATAGGTGTGGTTTGGGCGTAACGTGAAATAAACCAATCAGAGCGACATCTCACATTCCCTTTAAGAGCAGACGTTTGTTCTATGGTGGATTGCTATTATAACGGCGGATTTGCCAGGAGCGGTTCACAGCCGAGGAGACCGACGTTCTCGTCAGGGCCGTAAAACACAGAGAAGTGACATTGGGGATGGAGAAGCACCCAAATTAGCTTCGGTTAAACAGGCGTATAATAATTTGGGTAAATGTGTAAGCTAGATTTATGCCTATTTTTTCACATCTTCATGGACACAACAATGATTTCCCTCGTGTGGAATATTTTTCCTTGTAATTATGTATGGTTTGCAAAAATGTCAACTGCTGCATCTGTGTGTAGATGAGAGAAGCAAAGTGTATGCGCGTTGTGCACACGCTACATTATGGCCAAGCATGCGCCCTTAAAATAGCATCTGAACGCGCCACTGAAAACGCGGCACTGACTTTAGACGAGGTTTCTCCTGGTCTGTGGCGGAATTGTTTTCTGAAGCTGCAAAATAGCACCAGGGAACGTTTGCGCCGGAAAACGCCTCCTCTTTTCGCTGAACCGCCCCCGGGAGCGCAAGTTCATTCCCTAATTTACAGACGTGCGTCTGTGGAGGGAAAAGTCCGCTGTGCGTCGGGTGCAAAATAGGAATGATACATGCGTAAGTGTACAAAGTCAATTGCGCTGGGTGCAAGATAGGGCCCATATAGTTTAGACGTAATCATGATAAACGTTGCATTTTATCAATGTAGCTGCGGCACATAACATCATACTTTTGAACACTTTTTGGAAACATAAGGTGAAGGCGCACAGGTTTTAGCATTTACTAAAGCAATCCATCAGAGTTAGATGGCGACACGACTGCTATCATAAAGAAAATCTACAAGGACACTATGACATTTTCAGCCTGTTATTTCTGTGCCCTTTTGCCACTTTAATATGGTACAATATAAGAGAAAGGTGGCAAATGCACTAGAGATGAATTAATAAAGGTTATTTCTTAATGTAATTAGATCTCTGAGATGTATTTTCTTTGCAGTAGCATTAGAAAGCTAGCGTAGCCTGACAAAACTGGCTTGTCTTTGTGCTGAAATGAGATCTAGTTTACGGTGTCAGATGTTTCGCTATAAACATTTTGAATGAATTCATTAAAAGGTTTTTTGCACCGCAGGGCTGAAGTGTCTCCGCGGAGGATTTGTTTCCCCGTGAGAGGTGACCTGTTTTGTTTTTAGCTGTCATCTGCAACCAGTCTTGGGTTCATACGCACAAACACACACTCGTCATATCACATGCACGCTTTAAACCACAACACGCAATCATCTTTCAAGGACTGTCATCTCCTCTGCTTGCCTTCAACCTGAACTCTCCTGCCATGAGCTGGAAGACAGCAGATGGACAAGAGTCTGTAGATACTTGTCGATATACTGCTGAAATCTCTCCATTCACATGAATAATTGCAATACCAAAGAATGAACTAACAAGCTACTGAAAAAAATGGTAATACTTCACTTACAGCCTTTATATATAATGCATTATAAAAGTATTTTAATGCATTAATTATGCCTTGCAATGCACCTTATAATGCATTGTATGGACTCATGAATAATTATAACCACAGTTATAATACATTACAATATTCTTCTATTCATTGAACACACCTTTAGAAAGTATAACGCATTAAATCGCATGACAAACAACCAATTGCAGATGCAACAAGGAATTTGAAAATAGTATAATGCTTTAAAACTTTGGTTACAATTATTTATGATAAGATATAATGCACTATAATGCACAATATCAATACCTTTAAAATGCAGTATACATAAAGGCTGTAAGTAAAAAGTTCAAAAATAATATGCATATTAATATTATATTTAAATGAATATTAATATTATGCAATAAAATATTAGCTATTATTCATATTATTTTAAGAAGCAATTTAACAATTTAAAGAAACACTGAAGCAAATTAGCAAAAAAAAAAACGAATAAAAAAATAAGGACATATATTAAATGTACATATTAAACAGTGGTATCAAATCTTTAAAAGAAATACGAATTTAATAAAGGCATTTGTCAAAGGACAGTGTTCTGAAAAAATATAAATGGTGATACCAAATAAATACGAGTTAATATTTATAATATTCAACAGAAACACTGCTTAATGTAATATAATAAAAAGATTAAGCAGCAAAATTAGCAAAAGAAAGTAAACATATAGTTTTCATGTATTTAAACAGTATTATCAAATGTTTAAATATATAATACTAAATTATCAAAATACTAGTCGTCATTGAAATGGTGATTTGGTGATGTGATAAATGCTAATATTTTTAATATTAGATATTGAGATGTACAAATATGCTACAGGGAGAGCTAGCGTAACTGATGATCAGTCAAGCAGGAACGGTTATCAGCCGCTATCAGCCCATATATCAGACCATCACTCAATAAAATTTGAATTAATTACACTACAAAAAGCAATCTCAAAACATAGGACATTCACATCTGCAATAGCAAACTAAAAAACAACACTCATGAGCATATGACAATATTTGGTTCTTTTTAAACTCTTTCAAACTGATTATCAAAAGATTATCGCACAGACATGCACCAATATTTCTGGGTCTCGAATCCAATCAGTACTGATGCTTTAGACGTCTTACTCGACACACTTGTGTGTGTTTCCTCCTGAGTGAATGTCCATGCAGCGCACGTGCCCACCTGAACAAACACACACACTCCCTAAACACGCCGGAGAAATTGCCCAGTTATCTACTCTTGACAGACCAGTAACAACAGGCCTCGTTCACATCGATCTCGCTCTCCATAGACTCTCTCTCTTTCCCATCACTCAGCAATTAACACAACCAGACCTGACCATGCATTCATTAACACCGGACACCTACCAACGCCATCACAGCGCCTGTTTACTTTCAGCTGGCTTTTCAAATTATCAATCAGAAAAGCAGAAATTGCATGTCCCCTACCTGGCACTGCAAATGCAAAGTAGAGTTAATATCATAGACTTCTTCCATTCATCTCCCATAATCCCCTTCTCTATTGGCTCTGCCTCCTGTAATTATACTCTGAGATTGATATTTGCCCTCATGGCCAAATGGATATGCATCTTCAGAAAGATTGTCCAGGAGACTTTCATCTGACGTACCATTTATCTCTTTAACTACCCATTGATTAATTATAGCAGCTATTGGGTATTGATAATCTATACTTATGTCTCAATAATGTAATTATTTGATGGGCATGCCATGCTTATGTTTTAAAAAGTCAAAATAAATGACCATTTACAGTAAAAACCAACATATTGGCACACTAAAAAATAAATACCAGCTTGTACCAGGATACGATGGTAATACCACATATTTTGCATATTTACCATAGTTGCATAATGGAACCAATATTTCCATCTGAAGTCCTCGCCATATACTTTTTTTTGTACATGTGGTTACCAGTCATCATGGCTAAACTAGTCAAGCTGGTCTACAAAGTCTAAGCAATAAAATAATTAATTTCAAGTATATGTATGAAATAAGTGGGAGGAAAAAAACATCTGAAAAAGGATAAAGCATGCACAAAAAGGGAGGAAAGAAAGCAAGATACACCTACTGTATATCTGAGAAATATTCTTTGAAAACAACTGCCAGTAATGATAGTAATCATTCTAATATGTTGATTTAGTGCTTAAAAACATTGTGCTACTTAATAATAACTTAATATACTATAGTATAAAGACCTATATTTGTGAAGTTGATGATGATTAATAGAACGTTCAAAAGAACACTTTTTTTAATTATAACATTCTTTTTTTTTTCTGTAAATTTTGATCAATTTAATTCATCCTTCCTGAATAAAAGTACTAATAATAAAAAACAAACTTCAGCACTTCAAATGGGAATAGAACTATCTTCAAATGTGTGTGCATTAAACACAAAATCCAATTTTAATCCAATTTCTGTTCAAGTTTCTCAATTATGAAAATATTCATCTGAATAATATAAAAGGATCATAAAAGGTGTTTCCTTCAAAAAAATTTCCTCTATATACTTTTATGCATGAAAGTATGCACGGCATACTCTTGTTTGCATTTTAAATTATGCTTTGACACATTTCATAAAGCAAAGTTTCTCAATTATGACAATGATCATAAAAGTTGTCAGTTCATGCAAATGTCCTCTATATACTTTTATGCATGAAAGTATGCACTGCATACTTTTGTTTGCATTTAAAATTATGCATTGACACATTTCATAAAGCAACGATGAACTCCATTATGCAAGCACCTGAATGCAAATCCTACTCGCGACGCAAGCTCAGGGTATGTTTCGTAGAATTTAAGCAGGTCTGGCTTTCTTTCAAGCTTTTACATTTACTTAGAAGTAGAACAATAAAAGAAAAAGAAAATAATGTCATTTCATTAAACTTCAAGGCCGCCAGAGAGTATGCAGCATGTATTTACACTAGTGAGCGAAGTACAGTGCAGATCAAAAGGTTCATTGAGTTTTTCTAAAACAGTTCTGTCGACTGAAATCAATGCAGGATCAAGAGCTGCAGCATTTATGAGCTGTAAAAACATCCCTTGTTCTTTGTAGACGTCAGGATTAAATGTTTAACTTGGGAGAGAAAAGGAAGGCAAATTGTGAAAGGCACGAGTCCAGACCGCCAGGATCATAACGCAACGAGGATAAAACGAACCAGAGCGCTCATCATGTGGAACAAGACTTCAGATTTAGGCAGAGCAGCTTTTGTTCGGCGTCCACAGCAAGCTGAATCATCATGCCATTTCACTGATGAGGCCTTCATCAAATCACTGTTGCCTTCTGAGCAGGCCATGCGCCGATACGCAAAGCCCCCCAAAAACCAGGCTTTCCGATCCAACGCCGGCTGTGTTCAGCAGCACATGTTGACTCCGAGAGGAAAAAAGAAAAGGAAAAATGCTTATTTTCTGAACAAGAGCTCCCAAGATAGCGCTCTGCTTTGAGTAGCAATTAATGCATTTTCTTGCTCAGTGGCTTGTCAAACACATTAATCTGTGGCAAGGGTGAGAAGACAGAAGCAAGCGCGTGCACTAGCAGAAGGTGATATAAGAAAACAATATAGCCATGAAGTGATTTGTCGTTCATACAAAGCAGCATTTAGCTTGATTGATGTGCGGCACAAGCGCATGAGCGACAAGCCGTTTAACCGGCGGAGTCATCTAACACGAATTAGCCCACGTCCCTGAACTACAGATTTCTCTCTGCAATTAAGTGAATGCATAGGCTACCATCTCTAACTCCAGCTAACACAGTAATGAGGCATTATTAATGAGAAGCAAAGCAGATATAAACCTGTAACTGTGTTCTTATTTAGCGGCTTCTTAAGAGTTTCCTTGGAGCAAATTGGGCTTCTTTCTGCCTCTGGTGAAAAGACCACCATAATGGGAAACTAGCTTCCCTTTCAGGCTTCCTAATTATCTTAACCAGAGAGATTACCTTGGTCATCAGCTCAGATGCCTATAACAAAGCAGCACTGCCCAGCTTGAACTCCCAGGGATATTCATCTCAGAATTTTCTTCTCGGAAATGTGCAATCCCAGCACAGCTTCAGGTTGTCATACTGGTAATTGGAGCATGGCTAGCTTAGACCAGAAATAAACTAGTTCTGCTAGCATTTTCAGTTCATGCTGGTACATACTGTATAGGAAATCATACAAAGCTAAGGTAAACATGCACTTTTAAGCACATAAATGCATCAATAAGTCAACGTTCCCATGTTGCATGAAAACAGAACGTGTTCAGCAAAATGTCTAAATGTTCATGCACATGCAGAACAAATGTTAGCATTGTAAAAGCAAACAAATGCAAAGTTAGCAGTCGCATTTATTCAACCACCTCAGATTTTTTTAATGCACACAGAACAAATCCTGGCATTTTATTCAGTGCTGACAGATCTATGCATTCTAACACATTTTATGCATTTAACATTAGATGCGTAAAATCGAACATAATGCAATGAGGAAGGGAATCTATGGGGGACAAAACTCAATTTTAAGCTCAAATAAATCAGAAAAGGTGGCGACGATTAGACATATGGAGCTGTTCTCTATAAACATACAGAGCTGCAACTTAATCTCAATGTCTGCAGCAATATCTTCTCAGCTTAATTTCGCCTGAAAGGGCGAGGAATCCATAGTCTCCGGGGTCTAATGCTGATAGACTCCATTTTGCCAAGAATTAAGGGAGGAAAATAACAAATTATGCATGTCAGCTTCAGCTATTAAAGCAATTTACAGAATAAAGTAAAAACTCCCTCAAATAGTCTCAGAGCAATTTGCTGAGAGTCTGACACTACAAAGACGCTGAGATGAAGATGGCGAGATGAGCAGATCAGGTGTGTACGAGTTCTCTCTTGTTTTCTGTAGGCTATGAACCCTAATGTTTTACAATGGGGTTTACAGTTTTCAATCCTGACATTTGCTGAATGTCTGATGATCTTACGCAACTTCTGTTTGCGCAAAGACATTTAATAGTCTGCTGGCTTTTTAAGATTTCAGTAAAATATCATTATACACCATGTGTGTGTGTGTGTGTGTGTAGTTCTGGTAAACCCTACATTATGAGGACAAAATGTCCACACAAGGATGCCAATATCCAAAATCCTTGTCTTTGTGGGGAAATGTTTTGGTCCCCATGATGGAAACAGTTTATAAATCAGACTAAGTGATGGGTTTTTTTTTTTTAAATGTAAAAGTGCATAAAGTTTTCTGTGATGGGAGGTTTTAATGGTGGGGTTAGTGTAAGGGCAGAGAATATACAGTTTGTACAGGATAAAAACCATGTGTTCATTTAAGGCAGATTTACCACATTCTCAAGTACAGACCCAGCGAACAGCGAACACTTTCAGAATATTCTAGCAAGGTTTTCTCAAAGTTATGGACAAACATATTGCTCATTATAATGGTCGCTCATGAAGCATTTTATTCTGAAATGTTTTAGTTGGAAGTTTGTCAAACATTTTTAAACTTGTTTCAGAATGTTTAGAGGACATGCAAATGTTACAATCCCATCATGTTTGCAAAATGATAAAATGGAATGTTCCCTTAATGTTTGAACTTGGATGCTCTGAAATTTCAGAAATAATGTTTTCAACGGGTATGTTTGCAAAACTTTTTTTTTTAGTACTTCCTGTACTATAAATGAAGCATGCATGTACAATACAATTTTCTCTATGTAACTAAACAATGTTCACATTCAAGTATAGTCAGTCGGACCTGAGCATGGTTGCCAAGGTGATTCTCTATGATTGCTCAAATCATGCTGAAGTTCAATACTTAGGGTTGATGATTTGAACAAATTACTAAGAAATGTTTCTTGAGCTGCAAATCTTCATATCAGAATGATTTCTGAAGGATCATGTGACACTGAAGACTGGAGTAATGATGCTGAAAATTCAGCTTTGATCACAGGAATAAATTACACTTAACTATATATTCACATAGAAAACAGCTATTTTAAATAGTAATAATATCTTTGATCAAATAAATGAGCAGAAGAGACGAAATCGCAGAAATCTTAGCGAACCCAAACTTTTCTGGTTGTCAGGCAGCAGCCATTAAATCAAACCCTGAGGTGTTCTTAAATACACTGTCAAACAAACATATCTTGCATCCTCATTCTTATGAATTATTAACCGAAAAACTATATCAGGGAAAATAGCTGGAGACGGAGAGAGATTTACATTTCCACAACTAGCATTTACTCCAGACACACATTTGAATACACTGGGTGTAAAAAAGCTTGTTAAGACGCTGGTGGCTGGGAAGGTCAGACACACAAAGAAACGCACAGAAAAATGATCACACTTACTCAGCCCATTATATCCATAAATAGGATAATGACTATGCTGAAAGTCACAGCAGCGGATTGATCTCAGAGATATGAGAACGTTTGTTCGTGTGTTTTCTCTTCTTCGTTTTTCTTCTTTCCAGCTCAGTGAAACAGAACATGAACTTAATGTGAAAGGTGCAGGTCTCTAGTGTGATTTATTATTTGTTATGACTTCACTGGGGAGATGCATTAATAATATGGGAGCTGGGAAATATGCACAGATCTAAATACGGCAAAACCCAGAAGAACCTGTTGAATATTCAAAATATACAAGGAAGAACAATGAAGGCCAGACGAACAAATGTAAGGGCTGCTATTATGAAGCATTACAGTATATACTTGCAGTTAGTGCTGTTAACGTCACAGACGTGGAGGCGAAAATCGAATGACGAAAGCCTTTCGGAGGCTGCACTTTGTTTTACAGTACGTGTACTTACTGTGTACTTACCTCAGAAAATACTGGGTAATATAGGTAACTACATGGTTAGGTTTAGGGGTTGCTTCAGGGTTAGTACTTAGTTATCACCCAGTTATTGAAATTACTATAATATGTATGTACATTGAGAACAGGACAGTAAAATAAAGTGCTACCCTTTCAAACGGGAAAGAAAAAATAAATTATGAGAACGCCGCTTAGAAATAAAAATGCAATGATCATGTTGATTTTGCATGTTGAGCTTGTGTCATGACTTGAGGTATTTCTGGTTTAGTTAGCACAAATTCAAGAGTTATTTTGATTCTTAATGCAGGTTTGGCTGAATGTTTTTAAATCCCAAACTACAGCCAAACTTAAACCCACACTTAACAAAAAATTACAAACGAGATCTAATTTACATCTGATTTGGTCCTACTGGACAGCGGCGAGATTAAAGCGGTGGTATAACACCCTTTTCACAAGATGTAAAGAGTGTCCCCAGAGTGTGTATGTGAAGTTTTAGCCCCACAGATATTTTTATATAGCATGTTAAAGTTGTCACTTTTTGAGGGTGAGCAAAAACGCACTTTTTGGGGAACACTGTCCCTTTAAATGCAAATGAGAAATGCAAGTGAAAATGTCAAAACTTTCAGCCTTTTATGTTCAAACCGGAGTCAGATGATGGAGAGACTCAAGAAGAAGTGACAACATGTAGAAGCAACAGGACATTTCTGAACGGTTAGTTGATGAATTTATGTAGATGATGTGGAGTTATCTTCTAGTCATTGATTAGCATATTCTGTCTTGATAATCTATAAATCGTGTTCAGGGGGCGGGGTTTATGTAAATTCTAGGGTTGGTGATGTCACTAACCCGGGAGGAATGTGGTGTAGTCTCTACCAGCCGTTTGTTGTAGTCCTTATAAAGGAATTTCTTTAAAAGCAAATATCTCCCTTTGCTTTGAACTTTGAGCGTCGTAACTTTGCAGATGTTGTTTATGCTCAAACAGCAACATTACACACTAACTAAAGTTAGAAAAGTCAAATCATAATCAACCACCCCTTTAAATGGAGCATCTCAGATTTTCTCCTGAGAAACAGTCTCACCTCAGTCTCAAAAAGAGATGCCAAGATACCAAGGTTTGTGAGCAAAAGTCAGAAATCTCATAATGAACTCAAACCTTTCTCCTCATATTCTCGTAACATCAAATAATCTGAGCTGCTGTGCACATTAATTTTCAATACTCTTGTATGACAACCATTGACTCATTTGTGTCTGTTTTTAGTCTTGAGACAAAGTTGATATTTCAAAAACAAATAATTGAAAACAGCATTAAGTCTCCTGAGCCAAGAAAGAGCAACCGTGGAGCAATAAAACGTTCCTCTGTGAGACTAAGATTTACATGAGCGAAGACCTGGCCAAAACTCATTAAATACATAAGCAACGCTTACACATAAGTCTCGCGTCGCGCGCTTTCAACATAATTGTACTCCAATTTGAAACTTGCAGGTGCTGTTAATGAACAACATCCTCGCTGACAAATGTTGCTCTTAAAAGAAATTAAATTTGGCCCCAAATTCCAGCATCGTGGGTGACAAATGTGGGCTCCTATAATAACCTCTCGCTGTGGGCCGAAGAAACCAGATCAAATCAACATTTAATGGTGCTTCACGTAGAACTGGAACCCTGCAAATACCCCAACATACACATGTAATACAATAATACTCATTTATATACAGTATATAATACTTTTATGAGGCAAGGATGCATTCGATTGATCAAAAGGGGCAGTAAAGACATTTATAATGTTTCAAAAGATTTCTATTCATCAAAGATTCCTAAAAAATAATAAGGATCAAATCAACATATAAGAAATCAACATTTATTGGTTATTCATGTAAAACTGAAAATCTGCAAATACCCATCACATGCAATATAATCATATATAAATTTAATATTTAATATATGACCCAAAATCAAGCTCAAATGTCAATGAACAAATAAAATGTTTTAACAAATATTATATTATATTATATTATATTATATTATATTATATTATATTATATTATATTATATTATATTATATTATATTATAAATTCACAAGATCAAACACTGTCAACTGTCAATTAACAAAAATATTTATTTTTTTGGTAGCTTTATATTTTTCTGGCTAAATTTGAGGCTTTATTTTGTTATTTAAGGCTGTCATTACATCATTGCATCATTACAGTATTATAATATAATATAATATAACATAACATAATGTAATATAGTACTGTATTATGTAATGCACGGACATAAGATGCACAACAAACTGATGAATTTCCACAATTATTACTCAAAACGCCGATACCAATAATCTCAAAATGGCCAAATACTGTGCAGAATGATAAATACATTTCATATATTGTGACAGCAAAACTGAAGTAATAGGCCAAACGTAGAAATGAAATGTAAATAGAAAACTGGACCGTAAACACTGTGAGTATTTGAGCAGTGCATAAACACATGGCCTTCCCCAAACTCACAGGGCATGAGCGCTTTCATGTTCCTTCATCCGTCTGTGGAGGAATGGCTTTGGCACACCCTGTGGTTTGCGGGTCTTTGGGTGGACTGACCTCAAGTCCTCCAGGCCTGTCAGGGGCATCTTCCTCAAACCCCTGAGTGATTGTGCAGCTTCAGGTGTCACTGGCTCCCAGCAGCCCAGGTTGAACCATGAATAATGGATCTGCCATAGAGCCGGAGCCCCCGGGGACCAGCGCAGGCCAGCTCAGCGTGAGCCGCATTAAAGATGGGCTATTAACAGCCTCTGATTCATAGAGCTGGCCGACTCCACACGAAACACCATTAGCTAACTGGGCTGAAATTGCATAGTAAGACAGAACATCCCATGCATTCAGGTTGTTTTCTGCAGAGACAAAGGTCTAAGTGGATGGTAAAGAGACGGAAACCGGAGGAGACGTTTTGATGGCTTCAGAAAGTGTCTATTGTGTCTTTTCAGGATAAAAACTTTCAGTGTAATTGGTTCAAATACACTACTGGGTAAAAACAGGTGGAGTTGAATGTGTCTGCGCTTCTTTCCTTGGGACGTCTTTGATCACCACTTCACGCACCAGCGGTTGCACCAGACCGCCTAAAGAAGACTTTGAAGCCAATTGTAGTCTGGCAAGGCTATTTAGTCTGGTAACAACCGCGCACAAATGCACAGATGCCCAGGTCAGCGGCGGGATGGAGTATCACGTTGTTTTCTCATTGACAAAAGACTGTCTGGTGTCGTCTACAGTATTTTGGTCCAGTTAAAATATATAAAAATCCTTGGAACACAATCAATTTACTTGAGAGGAAACACTACATGAGTTTTCAGAGAAAGTATCTTTAATAATGAGTGTATCTGATCTTACTGCATTGGCAAAGACAAGAAAAAAACAGACTTGATATCTTCAGTAATTTTGGTTTTTAAGCAAATGCATCTTCTTTTAAGATATTTTTACTGGAAAAGAAGGGGGGAAAAGTTAAAAGCCTCATATAAAGTAATTATTTGCCGGATACTGACTATATTTGTCAATACTCTGCTAACAATGCGTTCCTGGTCTTATTGTGAACAATTAATCAGCACATACATACAGTATATATATATATATACAATCATTCAAAAGTTGAAGTTGTTTTTAAAGAGATGAATACATTTATTTAGCAAGGATTCATTAAACTGATCAAGAGTGATGGTAAAAATTTCTATTTCAAATAAATGCTGTTCTTTTAAACTTTCTATTCATCAAAGAATCATTTGAAGAGAATCACAGGGGAAATAAAAACATTGTAAAATATATTAAAACAGAAAATAGTTATTTTAAATCGTAATTACATTTCACAATATTAGCATTTTTATTGGGTGAGCTGAGCATAAGAGACTTCTTTCAAAAACCGCAGTTTTAGATAGATAGATAGATAGATAGATAGATAGATAGATAGATAGATAGATAGATAGATAGATAGATAGATAGATAGATAGATAGATAGATAGTTAGTCACCCAAAACCAACTGAAAGTAACTAAGGAGTGAAGCGAATCGTGGCATTGTGTGCATCCCCGTTATAATATGGTCGTCTAGCAGTGTAAAGCAGTGTAAAGCAGTGTAAACCAGTGTAAAGCAGTGTAAAGCAGTGTAAAGCAGTGTAAACCAGTGTAAAGCAGTGTAAAGCAACACAACAAAGCCTCTCTTTCCCCAGCACACAGAGATCTCTGTGATAGTGTGGCGTTCTCTGTGGTCAGACTGTCCTTGTTAGCAGTTCCTCCATGCACCGCTCTCACAGGAGCCATAGAGAAGACGCTATCGTTCGCCGACACTGAATTCATTTAGGATGCAGTGAGGGAACGCTGGGAAAAAACAGCACGGATTGCTGGATGTGCAGCAAGTTTACATCCACGGGCGCATGGCAGCGCTCCCAGACTTTCAGACTTATCAAGCTCGCTGCTCATTTGCTGCAGATTTCACAGCAAATATTGATGAGTTCAAACATTTGTACTAAAATGCTACTTGGAAGCGACATATTTTTGAATTATTGTCGTCTTCATCAAACAGAGGATTTCATCTGTTTTGGCACACTGCATGATGGACGCTTATCAGCTACACGAAAAGGCATTTTAGCATACTTAGGTGCCTCGACTATTTTCTTATACAAATCCGACGGGAAGTAAAATCACAAATGAGATCTCTTTAACATCTAACTGTTTCCCAAGAACGCAGAGATTAAACTGAGAACAAATGAACACATTAGCTGAAGTCTCCTATATCTCTCTCTTATTTTCCAGTTGCAATACATAAAAAAGCCTTGGAAAAATGTACATTTACTTGAGAAGCAAGACTGCATGAGATTGTAAGATAGAAAATATAATGAGAAACATCTGAGACAAAGTTGATACTTCAATGAAGCAAAGCTGAGAACTCCAAGTCTCCTGAACTACTGTATGAAAAAGCAACCTATGAAAAACAACATGTGGACTATTGATGAGTCCGATATTTCAAACAACTCAATCTGTCAACTATTACGCTTTAAGAAATTGTTTTTTCATCATGTTCATGAGTGTTCATGTTATTTCCACGGAATAGCTTTATTCAGCTCGATTTCTGAGAACTATTTTCTCATTTTACTCCAGTTTTATTCAGTTTTCTTGATATGCTCTTGGTGTTTATTAGCGTGAATGTGTTTTTTCCACTCTTAATGCCGAGTGATATCCACACTTCATTCTTCCTCTGGTTTATGAAGTAATAATGCCTTTTCAGAGATCCGACATAGACACTATTGTCCACATGACTTTAGAAAACTTGCTCAGACCAACAGCAGCAGCAATTATGCTGAAAATATTAATGCAATAGTATGAAGAAATAACAGACCCATTGAAAATATTTCATGCTTTTGCAATAACAAAATATGCAATACATTCTATGAAAGCTAAGATGCCTTTCCCTCACTTATGTCACTATGAATCGGCTTGACGAACAGATTTCTTTTCTCTGTTGATGCATTTCGTATTGAAATGGCTCTTGAACACCTTACAAAACATGTCAGGTTATACCACAGAAAAAATATGCACACTTATAAAATAAACTCCAGTCACTTTTCAATCAGTTGATGCTTGAGAGAGGGGGAAAAAAAACTATGAGCATTAAAGACCAAAATTCTTTTTGTGGGGTTAATATGTGTTGTTGGGGTTAACTTATATATATATATATGGAATTGTTTCCTGTGTATGTTGATTGTTTTTTCTATGCAATTGTTCTCTTAATTCAATAATGAGTGGGGTCATTAGGCTTGTTTAGACCCAATCAAGCTAATTGTAATCACAGGGTGGGTCAGTTGATTGTAAGGCCTACATATCTCTGTATCAAATGTGCTTTACCATTTGCCTGAAGAAGACCCAGTAGGGTCGAAACGTTGTTTTTTTTATTAAAATATGGGAGTAAGCAGTGTTGCGGACATTTCAATCTTTTCTATTTAGTAGTCCTTTTTGTCCAGCACCTGCCAGATGTTGGGATGTGCACACAATAATCTCAACATTAAAGACCAAAGCCATGATTTTCTACGTACTATTTTCTCAACACTTGCAAAATAGATTTGCCAAAAACTCAAATTCTGACGTCATGGGTTTTGAATCTGCTGCATTCAGTTTTGCACATGAAAATGCAAGAAGTTTAACAGCCAGAATGTGTTACCCTTTTGTTAAGGGTATCTAAGACTGTCAGACTGTCTCTAAATCTATTCAGATCCAGGTCTTTCTGTAAAGCTTAGACGGTGAGCTGTTGGATGAGTCCAGACGGACAGCTGGCTTCACACTGAATAACAGGTATCAATAGAACAATACATGCTGCGTATGACGGCCAAAACAGCATTTACTAGAGCAACAGTGGAAATGATATTCTTAATAATCATCAAATATCATCTTAACCAGGTTTATTTGAGAATAAACCTCACAACAACAAATGTTCTACAAATGCTTACAAGAAAGGAGGGAAATTGGTAATATTAGAAAGATACACTTAAATTTCAAGATTTTTTTATAATCTGAAAATGACTCTAAACAAATTAATCCTCATTTTTTAGACAGACAGACAGACAGACAGACAGACAGACAGATAGATAGATAGATAGATAGATAGATAGATAGATAGATAGATAGATAGATAGATAGATAGATAGATAGATAGATAGATAGATAGATAGATAGATAGATAGATAGACACAGACAGACAGATAGATAGATAGATAGATAGATAGATAGATAGATGGATGGATGGATGGATGGATGGATGGATGGATGGATGGATGGATGGATGGATGGATGGATGGATGGATGGATGGATGGATGGATGGATGGATGCATGCAAAACTAACCATATTAACTGCATCAAGTAAATGTTATTCAGAAACACCTTTGTCTGTGGATTTCTTTTTACCTTTGGATGTCAGAGCTCTTAATAGAGGAAATCAAACTGAAACAGTGGGATTAATAGTGGCGTGTATAAGAGAAGCTTTTATGGACAAATGAAGCGATGAATGGACAACAAACAAACAAACAGAACCATAGAGGTGGTCACCGAAAACATGGTGTGTCCACAGGCACAAAGCCAGACGCAAATCAATTAGTTGGAGGTTTGGCAGCGCTGACCGTTCCAGGAGCACGAGGAGGATTCGTGCCGAACAAGAGACACGCATTCAGACCTGGAGTGACGCAACAGTGGATTTATGGCAGCGGAGACCAGATGAAATACACAGTTGCGGCTCCTCATGTGCTGCCAGCAGTGTGAACACACACCTCCTCTTGGACACACACTCCTGTTGTGATGGATGAGGGTTTGTACACATTCTGTCCACTATATAATATTCCCAGAGCAGTGTTGGGAAAACACATCAATTACAAGCTACTCACAATTTCAAATAGTTATATTACAGTATATATTATAGTATATGGGGGGGGGGGGGGTATTATCTTTATTCTGTTATCTCGCAAGGTCTGTTCTTTTAAAAAAAATTATTACTTTTATTCATCAAGGACATTAAATTCATCAAAAGTGACAGTTAAGACATTTAGAGTGTTACAAAAGATTCTATTTCAAATAGATACGTTTAAACTTTCAAAATATCCTGCAAAAATGTATCACAGTTTTCTTCAGAAATATGAAGCAGCTCAACTGTTTTCAACATTGATAATAATCATAAATGTTTCTTGTGTGTGTGTGTGTGTGTGTGTGTGTGTGTGTGTGTGTGTGTGTGTGTGTGTGTGTGTGTGTGTGTGTGTGTGTGTGTGTGTGTGTGTGTGTGTGTGTGTGTGTGTGTGTGTGTGTGTGTGTGTGTGTGTACTTGTACAACTATCTTTGTGAGGACCAGTTTGAGTTTTAGACCATTGGAGTGAGGACAAAGAGAGTAAAGTGAGGACATTTTGGCCGGTCCTCTCTCTCTGAGAGCCTTTAAAGGTCTGTTTGAGGGTCAAGACTTCAAGACTTGGTTTTATGGATAAGGTTATAATGAGGTTAAGGGTCGGTTTAGGGTCAGGGGTCGGGTTAGGCACTTAGTTGTGATGGGTAAGGTTAGGGTAAGCGGCTAGAGATTGCATTGTGTCAATGAATGTCCTCCTAAAGATAAATTTACAAGTGTGTGTGTGTGTGTGTGTGTGTGTGTGTGTGTGTGTGTGCGTGTGTGTGTGTGCGTGCGTGCGTGCGTGTGTGTGTGTTTGCTAATAATTTCACACTAAATGCAACTAGTATAACTAGAAATACCATTACAAAGTTATAAAATACAGATTTACCATTTAGGGTTTGGATTGTCATGAGTAAACAAAAGTTTTTGGTTTGGTTTTGTTCATGTAAGCTAGTAGCGCCACAGCTAGTTAAACGCCAACACTGCTCAGGGTCGAGAGACAGAACGTCATCTGACAGTCAATTCAACATAAAAGACTCTTGACCCACCCTGATAAGTGGGACATTACACACGCCACGATTAAATAATTAAATGAAATTACTTTTCCCCTCAGAACATCGTTTTTATTTGTTTCAGAGTTCAGCAACACACTGCCGTCTGTCCACCCCCGCGCATGCTAGCAACATCACAACTATATCAGCACGACGAGAGCGCACAGAAACTAATTTCAATATGCCACACGTCACAACTGAACACACAGGCTTCAAATGCAAACCTTTCATCTACAAGTCTGCAAAAAGCACAGCAAGGAAACGCAAGGCATAAATAATTAAGCAAAGGCAAATCGCTGCGTAACCGTAAGCGTCTGAGAAGCGTGACATCTGACGGATCCCAATTGAACGGCGCCGCCTTTCCACTCCAGGTGTTGTTATCGTTTATCCGTGTTGGAGACCTTGTGTGTAATGAGTGGTTTATCAGCACGTAACAGGCGCCTTTAGTAGTAAATCACCGGCGGTAAACAAACCTAGGTGATGACGTGACACTGTACCTCGCCAGATAAAGCCATAATTAAACCCACAGCTCTTATCATCACACGGGGAATTATGTCATTTAAATCTGTGCCTTGTAAAGTAGCCGCCTGAACCAATTACGGGAGGCTCGTATGTGTCTCGCTCAAATGTCATTTTCATTTAGAGTAGGAATAGTTTGGGTTGATTGCAATAACCGAAGGGAAAAATTAAATCAGAAATCCATCTATATGTGCGATGGGGGTTCAGATCGCAGATGAAGGTTCATCGTTCTCTCAGTCTTTATCTGATGTATTTTAGAGTTGACTGGAAAGTGACTTTAACAAATGTGTGGATGTTTTCACTTCAGCTGTGTTCAGTTATTCTCTATGAAGCTTCTATAAATGTGGTATACACTAAAATAGCACTTTGGTATTACTAGGTGAAACTATCAAGAACATGTTAGGTTAGATTTCTCCTCACAAAGAGGAAAGAACGCAAAAAAAAGAGATTTACAATTTAGATACAATTTAGAGATTAAGCCTATTTTATTTTCATGACGAGCACCCTTGTCCGCCATTATTCTCATATTTTTTCTCTAAATGCACAGATAAGCTAATCAAATAATAATTTCAGTAAAAAAAAAAATTACAATAGGGGGAACTTTTGGGGAGAAATTGTCATGGGGAAAAAAATACAGTAAAATAATTACAAATCTAGGAAATAAAATAAAATAAATCTCTTAATAAATAATAATGTGTGGGTGAAATATGATCCAAATATTTCATTGTGGGATTCTGTTTTGATGGAAATATAGCACAGTAATACCATCAGTCGCTTGGAGCACCAATTACAATAATTTAATGCAACATGTAAAATTAATACAACAATTTTCTGTTTTACAATAATGCTAATCTTTCGATTATTATAAAAAAATAATAATAATAACAATCTGTGCAAATCGTCAAATATACACTTCAGCAATCAAGCTAAATCACCAAGACATGAAATTACCATAAAACATATAAAGGAGGGGAAAGCCTGTAAATTAGTTGTGATAACTAGCTTGCATGCCCAGACATAATTAAAACACACCGCTGTTAACAATATCGTCAGGATGTGTGTAGACCAGATTTACCCCTGGCAATCTACATTACACGTCCAACGCCGGACACGTTCATTAAGCAGAAATGACCAGCGCTCCATTTGCCTCCAAACTATTCACCCATGACCAACAGAAAGGTCACGGCTTTGGACGCGGCGGACTCGCATCTGGCTGAAAATAGAGCGTGAAAAGGCACTGTTCCGATGCGCATCTGCTGTTGACGTCCTCTGCATCAAACGAGGAGCGTCTGACCATCTCGAAACTGCACAAACGATGCCAAGACAATGCCAGAGACCGGCGTCCACCGCGATGTGTCAAGAATGATCTCTCATACTCAACAACAACAACTCCCATCACATCACATCAGAGTAGGAGCTGAGCCAGCGTGATTACTGTTAGTCTGTGGGAAATCTCCCATCCTTGTGTTTTAATGAAGGAGAACTGGGGCAGTCCGAGACCGGCTCAGATGAACCGTCGTGTCTCTCGGGAATTAACTTACAAAGCAGTAAAACAACAGGGAAACGCATGCAAAGTCCCAGCGGCTCGTCCCGGCCCGGCACCCCCCCCAATCGCTCCAAGATATGCATCATTGGATCAAATCCCACTGTATCCTCAGATTAAACGTGCGCTTATAACAGTGTGATATTAAACACAGATGTGCGGTGGTCATATCATAACTTGAAAGAGGAGTTTATACGGCTCACAGCATAGGCCTGCTGATTTACAGCAGACACAGAGAAACACAAGCTCACACCACACAATCTTACAAAAAAACATTCATTAAGGTTCCCGATTCTTTAGTCGACTCCAAAGTATGCCAAAAAAATAAACTTCTATGACTTATTTAAATATTAAACCATTAAGTTAAATTGAATTTTCTAGTAAATTATACACTTAAGTACTAAGTATTTAATTCAAATATTCAGGAAATATCTATGGGCTGTCGATTTACCAGCGTAGTTCATCTTACATTTCATAGAGTTGATTGGTGACGAATTAAAGATATCGGGGCAAACATGCCCTGTATGAGTTTTTGTCTCATATTTATATCATATGTGATATTGATTTTATACAACAGTTCAATAAATAAGAAGTTGATATGTTTTATTTTAGAGACAATAATTTTGCAAATGAAAATATTAGCTATGAAGCCATTCATAGCTAATATTTATAGCTAATAAAGCTATGCTAATAGCTAATAAAGCTATGTGCCTCCGAGTCACACAGCGTGTTTCGTTTCTGAATGAATCTGTGTTTTGATCAATAACGTGATTCAATGGTCCATTCATTCATACAGAGAGTCATTTACTTCATTCAGCCGTTTCAACGAATCGAATGAATGAATGATACAATGATTCACTCATTTAGACATTTACTGCCACCTACTGGCAGGTTTAGATTCTTATTTAGAGTATCACATTAAAGGTATAGTTCACCCAAAAATGAAAATCATTTACTCAACCTCGTGGCCGTTGAAGCCTAAAAGTTTATGTGTAATAAATTCTACGTTGAATCAAAAAAAAAAAAAAAAAATTTCAAAAGCTTCTATATGATGCTTTTCTCATTTAACACTTTAAATGATCTTTTGGGGTTAAAACCAATTCTGATTTGCGATGAATTACATTAATTAATCGCCATATCATGTAATTAATTAGATTAAAAATGTATCTTTAATCGCTTGACATCCCTAAAAAATGTATATATATTTTTTTAAATAAAGTATTTGGCAGAAACCAACAAATTTCATTTAAAAAAATTTATTTGAGCATAGAAACAGAACAAGCCACATTTGTTATCCAGTGTGAATGTAGACAGACACACACACACACACACACACACACAACTAAACATATTTCTGGACCAGGACCACTTTGAGAATGAAATGTATTGACAATCTTTGGATTTGGCGAGAGGCTTAGACTCTAAGACAGCTTGAGATACATCCTTAAGCACAAATCCCCCAAGCCTTTTAATAACCAAATGTTTCTTAGCATATGTTTACAGAAGGAGATACAATGATTACGACGTACATAGAGTTTCTATACAGAATCCACTGCTCTATTATGAAGATGCTAAGAGGTGAAGGTGGTGTAAATGTGGAGCGTTCGTTGAATGAGCTTAAATACTATAGTAGATGAGTAGGTGGAGCTGAGCGTCAGCTGATATTGTTGAGCGATCAGTGTTCTGAACTACGCCTGAATTCGATCACTCAAGCTCTACACACGGAAAAACAGGAAATTCAGAGCACATACACTTCAGGAGACACAAATCCAGAGATGATTAAAATCTGGATGTTCAATTGTCAAGGCATACATGCTGCCATATCTATACAAATGTTTTTATGTAAACATTCATACTTAAACCCCATCGAGCATCTCCCACACTATAATGAATGCTATCCTTTCTTTAAAAAAACACACAATATATTCATGTTATTGTCAGCATGTGGCATAATCTGATACAACGCAAAGCAAATAATAACAGGCTGAAACGTTCATCTGCACGTGCTATTGTGATGCATGCATCCGTATGCACTCATAAACCACTCCATACATGCGGCATAAACATAAATCCACCAGTACAGCTTTTGTGTTGTCACTAATTTACATTTTAACAAAAGAGCAGACAATCTAGCAAAAAGGAAAGATGTGTATATACTGTGCATTATCAATCTGAGAGTGTGTTTCTATATCAGCGTTTATCGTTACTGATGTTCAGGCTAGAATGTGCTGATCATGAATCTGGGCTCTCGTGTTTTATCATATTAACTGTGAGACGAGAGACTATCCGGCCTCAGCACAGCTCCCCGAGGAAAATCATATTGCTCTTTCATAGCTCGCGAGTCTTAATAGAGTCTTTAGTTTAGTGGACCACCGATATGAGTTTCCCAACACCAGTAGATGCTAGAGAGGCTTATGTGATGCAGATTAAATGTGATATAAGATCATACAGAATAGTGATGCACCGAAATTAAAAATATGGACCGAAACCGAAAATTCTGGATGTGCTTGGCCAAAAAACGAAATCCTTTTTTTTTTTTTTTTAACTTATATAAAAAAAAAAAATAATTAGAAAAATCGTAAAATTGTAAAATAAATAAATAAATAATAATAATAATAATTTACTTTTTCATTACTTTTATGTATTTAAATTAATCTGAATTAAATGAATTTATAATAAAAAATTGTCTGTTGAAATTAATTCATAAAACCTTAACAATTTAAATATCTATTACAAATGTAATTAAAACTTACAACAAAAGATTGTGTTAATAAGATAATAAATAAGAATAAGATCCAGTACAAGTGAAGTGAACTTGTATTAAGTGTAAATTAAAACATGAATGAAAAAATATCTTAGTGCATTAATAATAATAGTGCATTAATAATAATAATAATAAGTTTATTATCATTGTTGTTGTTGTTGTTGTTTGAGAAGTACATTTCATTACAGTAATATATTTCTGTCATACTTTTTCAAGTTAAACCAAACTTTTACTGTGCCGTTTTTCAGTTGATGATTTCAACTATTTCGGCCGAAGCTAAAATGGCTGTTTCAGAACTTTTGTTCTCTTTTTGCTCTTGTATCATTAATTTCTCAGGAGAAAGAACTGAGGAGGAGGAGAAATCTCCATGTGCTTTCTGTTTTATCACATTAATGTCTAGGAGAAACAATCGACATATTAAAGAGATCTTCTTTCCCACCAGCAGAATAGCCTATCTCCCTCTGCAGAGCAGTTTGTGTGATTTAGTCAAGCTTTTAACTTCCCGTTTCACACACACAAACACACACACACACACACACCTGAGCCGTAGACCATCAGCTGGAGTCGTGCAGCCTGACAGCAGGCAAGCTCTCTTTTCTCTCTCTTTCTTTCATGCCACCATCATTCTGGTTCAGACTATCACACACACACACACACACTGTCAGAGATAAACTGCACACTGTCACTGAAACACTGCCGTCCTCAAGTCAGCGCTCAAGACGGCATTAGAAATCTCAATGCATCTGCAATAATGTCACAAAATACTGTTTTGCTGCAGTAAAATCGTATGGATGAAGTTTCGAATGTCATGCAGAGACCGATAATGCTAAATAAACATGCAATGGAAATCACAACTCTACTTCTGTAATGTCACATTTAAAAAGAAAATGTATTTTCAATAGGGAAGAAAATATTACAGGGCTGATTTTATCCATTAGGAATTAATGTATGAAAGAGCATGAATTCAGACAAATGTTGGAATAATGTTCACAATATTTACAAATTCATAAAGACAAACTTTGTGTCCAGAAAATACAATTTATGTATTAGGCTACCGTATTTTGTTTTATTTATTTATTTGCATTTTTATTGAGTTTTTTGCATTATAATGATGCGAATTTCTGGATGAAAATGTGATTCATCATATAATAAAAGTTAAACACTATATTATTTTATATTACATTACATTACATTACATTATATTATATTATATTATATTATATTATATTAAATTAAATTAAATTAAATTAAATTAAATTAAATTATATTATATTATATTATAGTATATTATATTATGGAAAATATAAACAATGTGGGGGCAAAATATGATCTAGTTAAAAATTCACTTTCCTAATTGGTTTCATAATAGAAAAAAAAAAACATTAAGAGAATAAATAGGAAAGTAATTAGACTTCAAAACTACAACAAAAAAAACTAATATTAGATCTTCATAATATTTATTTATCTACTAATTACCAAGTTACCACAGTTTTGTTTTTTGTGATGGAAAAACTTCAAAACAACAACTTACACACACACACACACACACAAAAACAAGGCTTTACATTTTTAGCAATGTGTCTATGTTTTAATATTAGGTTTCAAATGTTATTTTTTTCTGTTTTCTATACAGACAGTCTACTAATTACCAAGTTACCACAGTTTTGTTTTTTGTGATGGAAAAACTTCAAAACAACAACTTACACACACACACACACACACAAAAACAAGGCTTTACATTTTTAGCAATGTGTCTATGTTTTAATATTAGGTTTCAAATGTTATTTTTTTCTGTTTTCTATACAGACAGTCTAGTTTTTGAGAGCAAAAAAAAAAAAAAAAATAGATTGAATTTGAAAGTCTGACTCATATCATGAGTAATAGGGTCATTATTTCACACACCATCACCGGAGCCGAATGCAGACTGAAGTCCTCGTCCCAGGGTCACAGGAGGGCTGTGCGACTGGGACCAGAGAGGGGCATCAGCGGACCTGATCAAAGCTTGCCTGAGATGGCAGGGCTCGTGTCACACTGGTGATGTAGGGTCTCCGGCTTGACCAAACGCCACTCGCTCACAAAGTCAACACGCATTCGCAGAGATTGGAATTCCTCAAGCTGTGCCGGGGCCGTCCGCAATAGCCATAATCAAATATGAATGGCTCCAGTAATACTGCAGCGCTCTCGAAAGATAGAGGTGAACAACGGGCAATAACTCAACAAGATGAATCATTTTCAGGGAGATGTTTGGTATTGAGGGCTTATTTTGATGGCTACCGCGAGCGAAGGGACGATGCAGTTCATCCAATCTGAGGTTTGTGCGTGGGTTGCAGTTCGGGATGATTCTTGAGCATTTCGGAGAGTCACTGACCATCCAGTTTCCCAGTCTAGAGGCCTAGGAACATTATTAGACAGAGAGTGCCGAGTCCGAACACACACTCTGAAAAATGCTTTGTTGTTTCAACACAAATTTGGGTCAAATGTGGACAAACCAAGCCATTGGGTTCAATTTGTACATTTTTAACCCAACGATTGGGTTCGTCCATATTTGACCCAAATTTGGGTTGAAACAACCCTGCATTTTTTGGAGTGCATCCAGCATCATTGGAGATGGGTTTTCAGAGAAAAGCCTGTAGCCACACATGACCCGCTCCAGCCCTGAAGTGAACACAGAGGGATGGAAACCTGCATAATTCTGCAGCATTTTAAAATTTAAGACCGGATGGAGAGTGAAAGTTTTTAAGAGGGAAGAAATGAAACCGAGAGAGGAAAAAAAAAAGACCTGAGAGGTTCAATTCCAAAAGCAAAGTCAATATAAAATGACTTCTACAACCCATTTTACTTTAATAATGTTTCTGACTTCATGTTAACTTCTTAAAGTAGATCTCTTTCATATCTCATATATATGATGTTGCATAGATAGTATATCCAACATTATCCACATACATACAGCTATATGTGTATATATACTTTACAGTATAGCAAATCTCAACTGCTTTCTTGTATTAAAATGTTATGTAAACTGTAAACTGTAAAATGTAAACTATTATCACCCAGCTCTTTAAATAAAGCACTGGATATTCACTGAAAATAATTTGGATTTACTTTGCTTGTAAATTTCACAAATAATTACATATCATCGCAAAACTATATGGTCGTCCAGCTCTAGTCTGCTAAATGTGACGAATGGCATGAATATATGAAGATATTATAAACGTTATCTGTAAAGCTGCTTTGAAACATTGTGCATTGTGAAAAGCACTATAGAAATAAATTTGACACAACATATTTCTTAGACAGCGCTGAGATTAGATGAAGAGCAAATTGAGTGTTTTGCTGAAGTCTCATGCTTCTTCTGTGAAAAAGAGTCCAGAAATCTCACATGCATCTCCTCTAGAGTTTCAGAAAACATCTCAAAATGTGTTTCTCAGATTTGCCAAGATACCAAAGTCTCAATACGAACTCAACAAATTCTCCCGAGACCAAATGATCTGAGTTATCCACCATCCTCTCTTACTACTGTATATAGGCATCTGCGTTTTTATTTCGTCTTCAACAGAGAAACATGCTTAAACTCAGAACTCATTTCTATTTAGAGACATATTAAGGAGACATTAAGTCTCAATGATAGAGCAACCTTTGAGCAACACAACTGTCCTCGGGGAACTCTAAAGCAACCGCAGATGGCCTGTTTAGTGCTGGTTAATTACTACTGAAAATCTACAGCTTTCCACTGAATGCCATGAAAATTAATTATGGTTAATATACTTATTTATATATATTTGGTTTGTGCGTCTGCCAGGAAGCACTGCGGGCGATGTACGGACCATTGACAGAGCAACAAAGCAGAGCTCTCTTTCTCCAGGAAAACACATCCATGTCTGATGCAACTCATAAAGAAGCCCGCGTGAGACATTCTAACATGTATTTACTGCCGTCTCCTCAGACAAATGCCAACTCATCCAGCCAAGCTAAATTACCATGGTAACATCCGACTGGATGACCAGCATCGACGGGAAAAAAGAGAACTGCACTCTGAGACTGCGAGGAGGGAGTCGATTTCACATTTGATTATTTTCACAACAGATTTCACTCTCACGTCTCTTTATGATGATCCATCATGTACAGTGGGATCCAAAAGTCAGGAAAATGCGGATGTTTTGTCTTTTTTTATGTCAATGTGCCATGCAACAGTTTTCAACAAAAAGTAAATGGTGCAACGGGGATAAAGGCACGTCCTAAGAAAAGTGAGTAGTTTCACTGCTCTCATAGTGTGTGATTGGAGAAAAAATATTTATGTTTTTATTGAACATTGATGGAGCAACAGATATTGTGTGAAAATAAATCATAAAAGTGTTGTTTTTTTTACTTATAAATGTATGTGGTGGCAAGGTTGGCCTTTTACAAACACACAGGACAAAACACACATTTATACACATACTTTAGTTAAAATATGTTTTTTAAATGTCTAAGTTAGTACGTGTTCACAACAATCACTTTAGCGAAGTTGGTACTATTTTTGGTTTATATATATATATATATATATATGTGTGTGTGTGTGGTTTAATACACTGTCATTAAAATATACAAAATTATTTTAAAAAGTAAATATTCTGAAAGCACTGAATGAGATCTCATAATAATTTATTAAACTTTACAGTAGTAACAAGTAAATATGATGTTTTATTATATGATATGATTAATATAATCTTTTTAAATATGATGGATTCATTATAAATATGGTGGTTATCTCTAAAGTGGAAACCCAACTTAATAAATGGAAAAGTCAGCCAGCTGTTAATTATCATATTAATTACTTTGCCTTTCGCCCCGACAGAAGGGGAACTTTTACACCAAATACCATATTTTTACGTTATTGAACCCTTTCGCTTAAATTACCTTGGAAAAAAACTGAAAATCATTAACAAGACCTTTGTCTTAAAACATAGTTAATCATTTTATCGGTTCTCATTTGCTACATACATCTACAACATTTGAAAAACATTATATATTAGAACGAATTAGCACAGGATTAACTTTGCGATCGCGTCAAGGATCAGACACATTTCCACGTTCATCATCAAAAGTGGTTGTTAAAGGGGTGGTTGAATATGATTTCACTTTTCTAACTTTAGTTAGTGTGTAATGTTGCTGTTTGAGCAGAAACAACATCTGCAAAGTTACAACACTCAAAGTTCAGAGCAAAGGGAGATATTTGCTTTTAAAGAAATCGCTTTTTAAGGACTACAACAAACGGCTGGTAGAGACTACACCACATTCCTCCAGGGTTAGTGACATCACAAACCCTAAAATTTACATAAACCCCGCCCCCTGAACACGATTTATAGATTATCAAGACAGAATATGCTAATCAATGACTAGAAGATAACTACACATCATCTACATAAATTCATCAACTAACCGTTCAGAAACATCCTGTTGCTTCTACATGTTGTCACTTCTTCTTGAGTCTCTCCATCATCTGACTCCGGTTTGAACATAAAAGGCTAAAAGTTTTTGAAATATTCAGTGCATGTCTGTGTGACGTAAAAGGACACAAGCTATTGTAGCTCCGCCCCCTGTGCCGGGAGCAGCAGCTCATTTCCATTTAAAGGAACAGACACAAAAATGGTGCGTTTTTGCTCACCCTCAAAAAGTGACAACTTTAACATGCTATATAAAAATATCTGTTGGGTATTTTGAGCTAAAACTTCACATACACACTCTGGGGACATCAGAGACTTATTTTACATCTTGTGAAAAGGGCATTATACCTACGCTTTAAAAAAAGTGGTGAGCCATCTAGTGGTTTAAAAGAGAATAAATGCGCCTTTTACCCCAGTGCATTTAGCCCCGCTGTACCCTAATATCAGCAACAACTGGAATGAAAACACAGATTGATAAATTTGTGAATAACATTTAGTGTATGAATGAGCCTAAATGGTTTTGCATCCTAGGATCTGTTTAGATCGGCTAGATCGGATCTGATTTGTTAAAACGGTTTAATTTACACTTGACCACATAAATGTGTCTCTGCAAAACTAATATAAATCTGATCTTTCAGATGCATTTATAGATGCATTTACACTTGTCCAGTTTTGATCAGAATGCGTATCAGATCCACCACATGAAGTTAAATCCGTCCCGAAAGCATTTCAGAGGGATTTACATCTGGTCTTTTCAAGATCAGATAGATATCCACTCAGAGAAAACGTATGAAGTGACCTTGAGTGCCATAAGCCCAACGTTTCCCATATTACAAGCTAAAAGCAACACGTCTCACAGAGGTCTTTAAAGATTTTACCCAGCGTTTCTACCGCTACATGCAAAACATCAATAATTAAGCATGCACAATGCTTTTTGAGGCTCTGTTGCATAGCACAATCATTTAATTTGGTCCAAATTCAAATAAAGACTCTTTCTCAAGGGTACCGTTTTGAATAACAGTAATACAGCCTGACAGAGTAATGACAGTAATTATTGAATTATTGTTGTGGTGCTCCAAAAAACGCACTTGAAAAAGCCACTTGACCTGCATGTAATCACTGTCACCTGAAAAATACACACAGCTTTTCATTTTATTCCACTGCTGTTTGCATGCTTCACGACTGAGGCAAACTCGCGTTCATTCTAATAATACACTCTTTATTTCAAAGGTATAAAGCCTTGTGGATAATAGACTGAGGATGGAATGAATGAAAAGTGAGGTTTGAAACAAAGCAAATTCTCTGTTCAAATCAACATTCCTGTGTAAATATGTGTGCAAAACATCATAACTTGCTCTGCATCTAAAGCTACTTTCCATGTCTGCTGATGTCACTATGGCCACAGTGTGTTATTGGATGATGTTAATAAATGGTCAAATAGAAAATCAGCCATTGTTTAGCAAAACATTAAGGTCTCGCAATACCTTCTAATATGGAACTCACACTTTTCATGATCCAAATCCAATCAATTCCCAATGTATAAAATCAAATCCAGACATAGTTTTCTCATTAAATATCTAGTTTCACTCTGAATTACATCACATTACAGAAATAATCAAAGAAGTACACAAAATACACACCTCTGACATTGCTCTTGTTCAGGCGGAAAAAAAAAAAACGAAAAAGCAAAAGATATTGAATAAGAGCTAAATGAATGTAATGTTTCAATTGAACGTCCATTTATTGTGAGCAGTAGAGCAAATGCAGCCAGAAATGATGTAAACACATATGAAAGTTAGTTAGTTTCATGTTTTATTCAATGTGTTGCTTGACGTTTCTTTGAAAATATTTGACAGCAAAACAAAATCTCAATGTGATTAAAATTCACATCATAAAACTTTGCTTATTTAAACAGATCCTAGATTTCTCAAACATTTTCGGACCCCCCTACTTTATATGTTTCTTTTAAGGTAGGCAAAAAGTCCCTACAATAGAAATACTGTATGTTTTGTTTTGTAACACTGGATGCAAAATCCATGTTGACTATATATAAAGATTCAATTAAGTTTTTATTATGTTTAACTGATACAGTAAGCTGTTATCAGTGCTAAATGTTAAGCAAACTATTCCGCTCTGCTGTGAAACTTCACCACGTTCATTTCGCCCACTCTGCTTTACAACAACAGTGAGAAAGCAGCCGTTGTTTCACGGGCGACTGGCTGAAAAGCCCACACAGTCGGGAAGGCAGCGAGGCCGGAAACACGGGGGGTCGCGTTCCTTTGGCATAAACCGGATCTCGGAGCAGGTGTGGGACCGTAACACAGCAGATCATTTAAGCAAAGGTCTGCGGCAGAGGCACCTAAAGCAGGTGCAAAACTGCAGAGCTCCAAAGCCAGACCGAGATCAATTAAACGGGCCTGATGGTCCTCCTTCCAGGAGTCATAAAACCGCTCTCATTTGTAACCCATATCTGTCATCTCTACCGCCCCTCAGGCAACATACATCAACGCCCTCCCCCCTCGCCGTCCCGCTGCGCTAAGGTTTATACTCAGACTCAGTAAAAGGTAATCAATGGTGTCCGTGGCACGTCGCTTCTTCCACACGATCTATCAAAGAGGGCCGCGTGTCCGAGCCTTTACTCTGAGGACCCGAAGGCGACACTGCCAGTCACGAGACATATATCAAGACGAATCTATAACACATTAGTTTATGTGAGTTTGCAGCATGCATGTGCTTGTGTGGAAAATATGCGGACAGGAGCGCTACTGACAGGCCTCTGCAGTCGCATTATATCGCATATCAACATAACTGTCAATAGCACTCAGCAAATGCATGGGAATGCAATGACAGTCATAAATACTGCCACATCACTCTGTTTATAATTGCATGGGAGCATTAAAAATTAATGTGATAATTACATGCAAGCTGGAATACACTGACGCAACTCAAGTTTCATTAGCTGCGGATAATCCGAGGGCGCAACACTTTAAGGCATCTCTGGACATACATCACTCGCCTAATCGGATAATCTAAATCACTGATTGGATATCGAGTTCCAATGCGGGCTCCAAGGGGCCCGATGGGGAGCTGGGTAAATGACAACAATTAGTGAGAACAGAGCCGAGACGCTTGAGGATTAAACTGAGATCATGTCGACACACAACAAGGGGCACACAGCCACCGGTTCATGAACGAGAGACGAAACTCTGTCAACACACAGCTAAACTGAGTTTTTCCCACACACGTAGAAGACATGTGCTCGCTCAGGAGACAAACCTTTAGAGATGGCGACGTATCGATGTGGATAAGTACCACGCGGTCAAAGATGCCTTGCTCTTACTGGAAACTACAAGATAAAGCAAACGTGTAAACGTGCAGTGGGGAATGCGGTTTTAAGCAATCTAAACGCAAAACAATCATGGGTGCAGAGATAGAATGCAACTAATAGTGCCATTTCTTTACTTATTGAAAAAAGATCATTCATTTTGCAAGCACAAATTAAAACATCTACTGAATAAAGACTGCATGATGCACTTATGATTAGCAAAATTAACATAATTAACCATTCTATGCATTCATTCGTCAATGCATTAAAGCATATCATCTGCATGCATGCATGCATTATCCAATTCAGAAATAAGGAAAGATAATTACTGTCTAAAACTAAAAAGAAAGGAGGGTTCTCATTGTGATATTCATTAAACACTCAATTATCTCACAACAAACAAAGCGTGACGCAATTCAGATAATCAAAGGGCATGCTACATCAAAATACTGTTTTGACCATAATCATAGAGCCTAAATGTTATTTTGGAGAGTTTTTAAACAACAGAGATGCTCTCTCATCCTCTTCACATACAGCAGTCGCATATGAGACCATCACTTGAGTATTAAATGGCATTATTTTAATGACAAATGTCGAGAGCGCATTACAGTGTTGAAAAACACAAGCAAATATGCAGTACAAAGAAATACAGAAATGTCATATTTAAGAATATGCACATCATGCTGGTTAATATTGCAAAGTTGAGAACTGTAGCCTCAAAATGCTATTGACAATTATCTACCAAAACAATAAATCACACCAAAAATCAATCATTTCCAGTCTAATTGAGCAGATTTAGATTCTGATCAATAGGTGATCACTCCAGTAACACACTAAGGAGCCATAAGCCTCCGTTCATTCAAGCACACGTACAGAGAGAGAAGTTCAGTTGATATTTCTACAGCACACTGCTCAGCTTTCAATACTGACCTGATATTAAATTATGAGTTACAGTGGTGGGAAAAGCATGGTCACCTTTAAAATATGCATCGATCAATGCAAAGGAAACAAAGAAACTCATGCATTTCAGATACAAAGAGTGAATACAGGTGAAAACGGGACACGCTTAATCATCTGCATCATTATGTCAATATTCTTCGTTTACTAAAAATGATAAACTAGAATGTTTCATAACATAGTGTGATAATTTGTACTACAAAAAAAGTCTCCATTCACCCTATATTGCATTTGTATATACAGTAGCCTATATATGTATAGCCTATATGTTGGAAAATACCGCCAAGTTGACAAATAGACAACATGTTCTGCAATATTTTGAACGATCTGCCAAACTAATCCAATGAATCACTGCCATTAACAACCATTTCGATCTATATCAGCAGATTTTGATAATGAACAATAGATGATCATCTCAGTCGGTGTCTAAAGAATATATAGGCAACTCTTTTCAACTTTTCATTCTGGCAAATACACATATCGATAATATCGGAAACAAAAGACGCATTAAAGATAAAACGGCTTATTGATTCAGACACAAACTACCGGCAACAAGTTGCGCGTAACCCTTCTATATATGCCACGATCTGCCTTAAAGACACATCTCCAGCCGTATTATACATCTCAGAAGATGTTCTGCATAAGAATCCTAGAGTTGGACACATGCAGTGGCTATAAGTCTCTGTAAAAGCATAAGTTTATGGAGAGGAGCTTTACCTGAAGCGCAGTCACAATGAAGCCTCGGCTGTGGATTTTACGCACTGTGTTCCGGGTATTTCGAGCTGCTCCTGTATAACGGTACGATCCTCAATGCGGCGCGGTGTGAGCGCTGGGGACAGACGCGATGCGTTGCGATGCGATGCGATGCGAAGCTCGCGCTCCTCTCCGCCGGCGCGCGTGATGAGAGTCTCTTCTGTGTCCAGCGCGCGCGTCTGACAGCAGCGCGCAGCCTCGTGCGGTGATCAGCAGAACTGACTGAATAAGAGCAGGACTCACTGAGAGTTCACACACTGCTGTTTGCACACTTCTGTTACACCCTCTGTGCATGCGTTATGGCAGAAATGTTGCATTTACCTTTCTTGCATTAAAGTGCATGCATATACCGTCTTTTATATGTTCTTCTCTGTTTATGATGCTGTCAAGATGTTTATATTGCATCTTCTTGTACATTAGTACAGTAAGTGCTCCTGTAAATCAGGGAAAAAATCAATAAAGCTCTACTGATTCTGGAAACATGCAGTTTGTTGTGAAGTTACAATAACAAAATGCATACAGAAATGTTAAAAACAGAGCAACAGCGGTATTAAAACATTAGTCTAATGACACACAACCGATTATAGCACTAAGCGTTGGGGCCAAATGTGACAGCGCAAGTACATTTAATTGGGAAAAGCATTTAAAAGTCATAAATGGACATATTCAATTGCTTACTGAACTTTTGACCATAAGGTGGTGATGTCACTAAATTGATTCTGATTGATACTAAATTGATACCACTAAATATTGTTAGGGAATTGTAACAATGACGCATGATGAATTCGGAATCTCATATCCTCGCATTCTCCTTTTGCAATAGAAGGATATTTTTAAAGTAGTAGGAGTAGACTAATATGCTAGTATGCGGTTCCGAATTCAACATAGCTCATCAACATACAAAGTTTTGTGTCAATACAAGCATTGCAAAGCAAACCCGGTTCCTGGTTGGCAGTTACATCATGGAATTATGGATGTGTAAATTTGTGAATGGTCAGGGCTGGGTTTCCCAATAACGTTGTCTCTTAGCGCGCTACGAATACTCTTAAGAAATAACTTAACTAAAGGTATAGCATTTCTAGGCGTGTTCCCCGAACCATACCTTAGGAAGCTGCTTAAGATATTCCTTCTTACGTGCGACGTTACCCGGTGCTGTCCGTGGCGATGCTGCTGAATTGGTTGATATCGATGGCTCGAGAATCGATCATTCTCTCGTGCAGGGGCTGTTTCAATGCATTATGTGAGAAAGCAGTGTTTATAAAAGAAGCACTTCAGAAATAGTTGAAATTGCATTTATTAGGACTCATTGGATATTATAAAAAATAATCCAAACTATACTAGCCTATAATAGCCTAGCCTACATATTTTTAAATTGTATCATATATTGCTGCCATAATAACCATGTCAATTTTTTACGTGTTTTCTTCTCTTTCCCATTTTTGTTCACTGAGGTGGAGCTGCGATGAAATATTGTTCTTGTAAATACTTTCCAGCATTTCAGTAATAAAAGTGTACATCTTACGTACGGTGCTCGGCAGTGATCAAAAAGGATTTAAACAGTGAATTTTGAATCTCTTCTTGTAAACTCGGAGATGTGGATTCGGACGGCACTAAAATCACCGACTCACCCCTGTAAATGTTTAAAATACCGTACGAGCCCATGAGAAACAATTAGCGTCTGAATAGGCCTAGGACTTAACTGACAGTAGCCTATGCTTTCACTGGCCTTTAAAAGCGGTCTTTAATTAAATTAATCATTTTATATAATAATATAATGAAAAATCTAACAACAATCAGTGTAATGACAATTTTATTCTTTGCATGAAAACACTTGAATTGAACACTGGGTGTATTAAAACTTCAGAATTATATTCATGTAGACCTGCAACAGTGATAAGGTAAAGCTAAGAGCGGTCCAGACCAACCTTCCAAACGTATGACTTACAGAAGGTATACTTAACTAAGAGCGTTTCGGGAAACATGTATTATCGATAAGGTACAGCTTAAGGTGTAACTTAAGAACGACGTAGCGTTAAGAAGGTTTCGGGAAACCCAGCCCTGGACTATTAAAATGATTTCCACAGCCTTTGGCCATGATGGTCTGAAGATTATCTAACTTTGGTGCAGATTCGATGAACGCTGCAGGAGGAGATCAAAAAATTAGATTTGCAACATAACTCAACATGGTGGCCATGCAACATGACCAATACTGGATAGACGGGTGTTACTTTCTATATGATCTATGGAAAATTAAAGAGAATCTTGTGTCTGGAGTTATGTTTACCATATATACATTTTCCAAATGAACTACCAAAAAAATGGGGAATCATTATCCACTAACAAACGGCTGTTTACGTGACTGACTTGATGGTTCTCCATCTCTGTTCTGTGGATTGTGGACAGCAGGAAAAAAGCCTATATTTTCTGTTATATTGCACTTTATTATTGCATTTTATAAACCCTGTACCGCCATAAACAGTATAGCTATAAGAAGCAGTTTGTTGATCAAAAGAACCAGTGATGAAGGACTTTATTTGTCCTGCTGTACAAGACACAGTGAATGGAGGAAGGATCTCACTGACGCCACGGCAGATTTCCTTTTTCCCCAGACACCAGACACACGGCATAACAAGACCAGCAGATAGTGGCATCATTTACCGTGTGTCGGGGGTTAAGTACCTCGCTGAGGAGGTCTTGATCAATATCTCACCTAGCGGTGAACCCGCAGAGACAAGCACTGAGTGAACGGTGAAACGTCTGTACGTCACAGCCAGAAGAACCAACAACACCCTCCAGATTTCATCTGGCACAATGCTCCTCTGTGTAGTCCAATGCTTGCTTTTACAAATGCGACGGACCTAATGGAGGCTTTGTGCTTCTGATACAGCAAATCCTTTCAGTTCACCCAAAATGAAAAATTCATGATCGAGAACCAATCAATACATCAAAATGCAAGCCTTCTAATTACAGCCGATTTTAAGCAAATAACTTAAATTTCAGTCTATTCCTCTCTCAAAGCCATTGCATGACTCGAAATACAGCTTGAGAGTCATTTTTAATGTTAAAATATGTGGTCACTGTAATTTAACATGTACAGAAGAAGAGCTGTCATTCAAAATGTTCTCCTTCTGTGTTTTGCAGGGGGGAAATAACAGCCTACAGGCTTGGAACAACATGAAGGTGCGTAAATAATGACTCAATTTTCATTTTTATGTGAGCTGCAGCATTAATAAATCAGCAACATTGTTCAAAATGTATTTGTTCCTCAAAACCTCATAGTTACTGTGATACAGCACTTGTGACAACTAGCCCCGGCCTCCCTTAAAAGCCCTCTGTATCTGGAGAATCGAATTCTAATCGAATGTAAAAATCTTTTAACCACAGATTGGTGGTGCTAGAGCATCTATTCTCGCTCTCTCTCATTCACATCCTCCATCTCTGAACGTTACAAGTAAGTTACAGCCCTGTTTTACCCATAACATACCTTGACTTACGGATGCGGTTCATCCATCATTGTCTCGCATGAATTTGCTTGTCATATTTCATCCCTCCCTTTCTCTGAAGCCATAAATATCTTGTCTTGGGAAATGCTGACTATAGAAATAACTTCTAAATATTACATGTATATATTTTTGTTTGCAGGATGTTCTAGGCGTGGAGTCTGTAATCTTTCAAACCTGACCAGAGGAAAACAAACACGTTCATCATGCGGTCAATGAACAGAACATCGCAAAAGGCCAAACAAATGCTTTAGCAACGACTTGTCTAATTCTGTTTGTACTTTGGATTTACTCCAGCAGAAAAATGTGCATGTAACAGTGTTGGGGAATGACTCACTAAAACAGCGATGATCCTAACTGACAATTTACTAGCTAACTGAATATATATAGGTTACACTTTATTTTAAGGTGTCTTTGTTACACGGTAAATATAGAAGTACTGAGTAATGTTAAGTAACTACATGCACTTAGGGTTAGGACTAGGGTTTGGTTAGGTTTAGGGTTAGTTGCATGTAATTATGCATAAGTAATAGTTATTACTATAGTAACTACATGTAACATATGTAACAATGACACTGTAAAATAAAGTGTTACCTCAATATATATATATATATATATATATATATATATATATATATATATATATATATATATATATATATACATATATATATATTAGGCCTACTATATAACTAAATATATTTCAGTAAAATTTCAAATTCATCCATTTTTAAAAGTCACGTTTTATGTATTAAACTGTACTTTTTTCCAGTGTATTTTTATTTGAAATAAAGATAAAAAAAGATAAAAAATAGATAAAAAAGGAAACAAAAATTAGAATGTTGAAGTTTAAAGTTGAAGTACTAAACTTGCCAATTTAAATAAATTAAAACTATACTTAGAAATATTTAAAAACATATTTAAAAAACAACATATCAAAATTCCTAAAAACTAAATATAAAATGAAAACTGAAAATATAAAAATAATCCAAAATATTAATAAAAACTATAAATGTTTACAAATAATACTAAATTGCTTTTTGCAGTGAGCATTGGTGCCATTTTGCTGTAATATAGCCTATATATATATATATATATATATATATATATATATATATATATATATATATATATATATATATATATATATAGTATTATATTCATTGTTAAATTAAAAGATCAGTGGTCAAGATCAGTAATGTGATCAAAAATGGTCACCCTGATTTTGCACCAGATATATTGAAGATTAAACAGTAAATACAAAAATTAATTGTTCCCTATACTGTAACGTCAAGATGAAGACAAGGATGAGATAACACAAGATTTAATATAATATTAAGAACAAACCACGCGAGACAGTGTGCTATGAACAAACAATAACCGACCTGGAGTGCAGATGAGGGAACGACTTAAGAAGAAACACAAATGAGGATAATTGATCACACACAGCTGACACATATGAACTAATGATAACCGTAACCAAGGAGACAAACGAGTGGTGGGAATCTGAACAAAGACACATGACAAAAGAAAACAAACTGAAAGTCCATGAAAACCAAACACACTGAACACACTGCGACAGCTACATAGATATCTAGGCCTACAGTAACTGCTTTACTAAAGAGTAACTTGACTGCAGTTTAACTACTTTAAATTACAAGTAGCTTGGTAAACAGTTTCACAGAAGCTTCCCCAACAATGCTACCTAATGCAAAACCAGCTTCTGTGACAGACACTGAATTTACATTCCCTTTCTAAGAGAAACTATGAAAAGGAGGAGAGAAAAATGTCTCTTCATAGAGCGCAGTTTTGCCTTCTCAAAGTCTGAACAAAAGGACAGAGAAATATGGAAAATCCCTCGACATCTTGTAGAAACGGTGTAACTCACTGACGAGTCGTCCTCAAAGTCAGCAGGGACATGAAGCGACAGGTCTGGACTGCTGGAAATGAAGTGATCGTGGTGATCTGGGTCTGGTGGCGATGAGAGGTTCCTGTGCACGACTGAGGTTCAATCAACCAGACACATCAGAGATCCGGCGAACGCAGAGAAACCAACACCATTTCAATTTTTAAAATACCAAAATGATTATTAAGTGTAAAGCCACCCACCTGCCCAAAAACGAAACGCAGTGAGGTTTCATTTCTAGCAAATCTCTCGCATCACTCCTCACTGACACTGTCATCGCAGAACGTTCATATAAACAGACATTAAAAATCATTAAACATTAAAAATCAACCTCAATGGAAAAAAAACAACAACATATAATTCACTGCCGTTTCCACCTGAAATTAACGATATAGTGGCTGTAAGACACTAACAATTTGTAATCCTTTTCACAAATTATGATTAAATGGTTAGATTATCAATAAATAAAGACTAATTCTGAAGTGGTTCCTTACACAAAACTATATCACGAGCTTAAAACACTTTTAACATAGAGCATGATTTGTAAACGAATACATTTTGATGTTTGCATCACTTAACCAGCTCCATATGTGTGGCTTTTCTGACGTAGTATAAACTTGCTGTGATGTGAAGCGCTCGAGTCACGATAAAAGAGCTCAAAGACTTGGAAAAGCTAAAATAGTGTGTTTTATCTCACATTTGCTTCGATTGTCAGTTAGGTTTAATGTAAGGTTTAGTGTAGGTGGTACGTTAATATTTTCAATAGCGATTGGACATTTCTGAACTGCTGTGATACAACATAATACAAAATTTGTTTTGGATAAAACTGAACGCCTTTTTGCTGCCACTTACTGGACAATTCACTTTGAAAGAGTTGAGAAACGTGCAATATGCAACGAAATATAATATATTAGTGCTGTGGTGATATTACTGTATACAGCCTGACATAGAAACTTCACACATGTACAATATTGATGCTAACTAATGTGCAAATATTTCATTTTAACCCAGAAATACGAAACACTCTGGCAAAGATTCATATCAATGCCATTGTCAGACTAAAGGACAGTGGTCTCTTAGTCATTTTCTTTCTTAGCATAAGTGATTATCCCATTAGCATGTAGCAGTGTGTGCTAGTGCTGTCAGATTCTCAATGTGGGTCTTTCACACTGTGTCGCCTGTATTTACTCTGTCTGTCCTGTCATAGATTAATTGAAGCAAGGATTGTGCAAACTTCAAACATATTCCACACATCAAACTGTGTAAGTCCCTGAAAATTGGTGCATCTCCTCAAAGTTGACATTTTCCAGTTCATTACAGATTACAGAACCCATCATAATTAGTCCATTATTAACTAGAGAACTGTTTCACAAACAATATACAGACTGCATCAATATATCCGGGAAAACTCATATAAATATGACACACATTTAATATAGTCACAAGAAACACTTGTATGTGATCAAACATCTCTGCAATCTGTTCATGTTGACTCACCCCAGGCTTACCTAAAGCAAAGCAATGCTTGACTATGCAGAAAGATGAGTACATTTGTGCATTTTATTTTGTTTAAGTTCGTCATTTATACTGCTACATTCTACACAACCAGTTTCTGAAATTGTAGCCTGTTGCAGTCAAAACAACAGTCCGAATATGGAGAAAAGGGAATAAGTTAATAACATTTTAAACTTAAACATAAATTATATATAAACTCTTTTTTGTTTTACATAAAAATAACAATATTACCACTGGGCACACTCTCTTTTTGTTCATTCACCAAAAGTCATCAAAAGCTGTGAGGCTTTACCACATCAACATTATGCTTTGGCAATCAGAACGTTACCGTGATATTTGGGTTAATGTTGCCCTCAGGAAATCTCTCAATAATGCTGTTTTCTGGCGCTGGCGGCCAAGATAAATCCTTCTCTACAATCACATGAGAGAGAGAAAAACATGAGAAAGTCAGAAATGAAGATTTGTCAGGAGAGACTACTGTTGAATAACCCACCAAACAAGTTAACATCAACTCTTTATATTTGAATATCACTCTTTATACTTGCTTAACATATTTCTGGTCTTATTGTGCACAATGTATCAGTTGGAAATATGTCAAACTACAAAAGTTAATAGTTTGATGTTGACTTTAAGCAGAAGTCAAACCTTTGCATGATTCAATACAATAAAACTGTCAAGAAAAACACACTGAGCAAAAATGTGTGTGTGTGTGTGTGTGTGTGTGTGTGTGTGTGTGTGTGTGTGTGTGTGTGTGTGTGTGTGTGTGTGTGTGTGTGTGTGTGCGCGTGCGTGTGCGTGTGTGTGTGTGTGTGTGTTATCTGTAGTTTGATGGACACCGACAGGAAGTTCCACCTCTATCGTTGATCAGGATCTGTCCGAGTGTCTCTCAAACATTAGAAAGCTTTTCTACCTCTCGTCTTTCCCCACAGCGTCCACACTGACACGACAGATCGGGTCCAGAGAGGACTGGCTTGGACGATTCCACTGAGCTGATGATCTTCGTAAATTCAACTTCATCACCTTTAAAATGCAGCAACTCTTTCAAGAAGTCCTAAAAAGGCAGTCAGGAATGATGCAAAATGCCCTAAATATTGCAAAAGTAAACATAGTTACAGTATGGGTTTAGTGCAGACACTGTAATGATCTGTAGCTGTCAGTCTCACACTGGCCTTCATTCATCAAAGGAGAAGAACAAATCTGTGAGAATTCATTATTTTATTGTTGCATTGAATTTAACACTACAAGTTGTCATATTCAATTCAACGTCACAATTTATGTCATAATGCACAAATTACTTATATACAATATGTGCATTTATATGCTAGAGGCAGCAAATATTGCCCATTAACAAGTTTCGGACATTGCATTCAATGCAGACCACACAAGCAGAGCGAGAAAACACAGCAATGCTGAAGAGCTATAGACTAGATTTTTATTTTTTTCTGTTTTAATAATACAGCGAATTAGATCTAGGAAAGGCAATGAGTCATTTTCTAACAATCCGGCATCTAAAAATAGGCCTACTTATTTACCGCATTAATCTTCAGGAGACAACGTACAGGCTATATGCAATTCAGTTATTTCCAGTGGAAAGTTCCTTTAGTCACATAACATTAGGAGGCCGTTGCATTATAGCATGCACATTTGCTGCCGAACACAAAAGGCAATTTTCCGTGCTTTTCAGACTACTTAAACGTGACAACTTTTCACCGCCGACAAAGGCATGAGAAGTACAGGTGCAGGGTTGCAAACGCGTGCTGGGTTGCAAACACAAGTATAATCGTGTGCACTCATATGGAGAGGATGTGCATGGCAAAACCAATATTGCTATAATATATATCATCCATTCTTATGTGCCGTGGGCCGCTGTTTGCAGTGTTATTCCAGGCGAGACTCCCTATAGAATGCATGTCAAAAAACTGCCGAACTACAATACGCCTGTCAAGAGCATCAAATGTTAATACACGTTATGCATGGAGGTTTCCTCCTTGTGTCAATGCTTAATTGCTATGTAATAGTCTGACAGCTATTGTGCATGGTACCTATTGAAAACAGTGATGGGGAGTGTGTGCTCAGAACAAACCTTCATCATTATCAATTACGAATTGGTTTCTTTGGAGGATGAACCGAGCAAAAGCAATCAACCAAGTGCTTTAAACTAAAGAGATGCTTCAATTGTTACGTGTACGCACAATGAAGAGTAGCACAAATGCTAATTACACAAATAAGCTTTTTAAAAACTAGCGACTTCCTGGCATGCAAATCAGCAAACTGCCCTCTTAAGTTGCATAAATGAATGAATCAGGCAAAAGAAACTGTTATATCAGCAACTGTACGTTATTTTCATTGCACACAGTTATTTGTTTCTAAACCAAAGTTCTCTACTGTCTATAAACATATGGAACCATGGAAACAAGGTTTACAAAAAGTATTGGGTCTCATTCATGAAACATTCGTAAATATACCAGTAAATATGTGAGTGATTTGCGCGTATAAAGAGCCTGATTCACAAATACTTCGTAAACGTCAGATGTGATAGTGAAATGTGTGTGTGTGTTAATGAATTCCAATCAGTCGTAAATGGGACGCGCGTGCACGCTCATTCTCAATTACCATAAATCCCGCCCATTATATCCCACTGACAACTATATATGGGCATCATATTATGACACCAAAGGAAGGATTTTAACATGTCTTCTCAAAAGCAAATGAAAAAGAGAAATTTCTCAGATGCAGAAATTGAAGTTTTATTATCAGAAGTTCATTCAAAACACCACATTTTATTTTCAAGCGTACATAGTGGCGTATCAGGTCCTAAAAAAAAGGAAGCTTGGCAGCATATTACAGATGCAGTTAATGGAGTTTCATCTGTTAATCGAACAGTCCCAGAAGTGAAAAGAGTCCCAGCCCTATTGAAAGCAATTCATTATTTGATTAAAGTGTTCCGTTTGCAGATGCTATTACTGGCTCTCATAATAAAAGTAAAAAGAAAAACCGTATGTAATTACTATATACTGTATAATATTTTTTCAAAATGCTGTGTAAATATGTACCCGATTAAGGTAAATTAAAATGCAGCCTTATTAATGAGCAAAACGTTCGGATGTTAAACGCACTATTTACGCGTGGCTGGGAGCAGGTGTAGATTTCTTTCCTACCAACTAACATTTGGAAAATACGAACATTTTAATGAATCCGAAAATTTACGGCAGAACCACTTTACACACGATTCACACAAAAATTCGTTCTGCTCGTGTTTCATGAATGAGACCCAATGTGTTTAAACAATCAGCACGATAATGAATCAATGAATCTGCTCAAAATGCCAGATTAGAGGGATCAAATCTTTGAAAGATATTCAAAGTTTTGTCAGAGACACTTGAGTAAATACACTAAATATGATCCTTCTTTGATTTCCGCGTTACATTTGCATTTATGCATTTGTGTGCATTTCTCCAAAGCGATGGGATACATTTAAATGAATCGAACCCATGATGGCGTTGCAAGCACTAAAAAAGTGATTAATATGTAGGATTGAAAATAATCCAAGATATTTGAAATGAACCAAGACATTTGCTTTACTTGTTTTCCACCCCCTTTTTCTACCACAAGGACCATTTGGAATTACGATGGGGGAAGTTGTAATTATCTGATTGGTCAGTTTGAATGTCTCATGTTTGGGTTAAAGTCACATGGTCAGGGAAAGGATAAAAAAAGATGTAAGATTGTCTCTCTTTTATGCTCTGGCTCTCTGATTCTCTGGGTCCCTTTCTTGGGGCTCTCTTCCTTTACCTCCTCTTTTCTTTGTCTCTTACTCTCTCTCTCTCTCTCTGGTAACATTTTACATGCTGGGTAAGATTCATGGTATAAGTTATCATCATCTCATACATCTTTTTTGTAACTATTTTAAGTGTAATGTTACGATTTCCTGATTGATCTAGGGAAGGGGAGCAACAGCAAAAAGCCACCCCATCTCCAGACCCAGAGTTGTTTCAAAGAAAAATAGTTTTTATTTACAAATTAGGCAAAAGAAAAAAAAGAGGGGTATCAGATTCAGAAGGGGGTATTGCCAAAACTACAAACATAATCCATCGAACTCCTTATTAACCAAACTACCTAAACTAAAAGAAAAGAAAACAAGGAGTTCAGCAAAATAAGCTAACTCCCTTACTAACATAAACAGGAGAAAAAGTCAAATTCAAAGTAAATGGCACCCTCCTCCCTACTAACTACAAACTTCATAATAAACTAAGAGAAAAACAGATTAATTAACCATACAATAAATAATCATTAAAGTTAACTCACAAGTCTCAATGATAGTGTGATCAAAAAGAGACTAATGAGAAAACTACTTCAATAAGTAGAACACAACATGAGGTAGAGATACACTATCAACTACTGGCTTCAACAGAACATCAGGTCTGGGGTTGAAGATGAGACCTCAAGGCAGTCAAGCACCACCAACACAACTCTGATGATGGTTGCAGTTTAAATTCTCTCCTTCCACTCCCAGCATCCAATCACAGCAGGGCATTGATTATTTGCATCAGGTGGGAACCATTTCTCCTACGAAGAGAGACAGCACAGCTTGGGCACACACAAACAAAACCTTACGGCTCTGGACGTAACAGTAACCATAACCATAACCATATTTTGTCATTAAACCTTTTCAGTTACAACTAATGTGCTAAATAGTTTTGATTTGGTATTGACTTACCTATTGCAATACAATATAGTCACTCTCTACAGCAACGCTCTCCCACATATTAAGCTATTGTAACTGCGCTTATTTCCGTCATTTGTATAACTAGCAGTGGGTGGAATAGACAAGAAATGTACAGTTTTCTACCATCTTGCTGACAACCTTTCTTTAGTCATTCGGCAGTCTTGCAGCCTGAACCTCAGCAGGAAATCCACCCTTACAAATACATGAAAATGCATAGCCCTGTGACTGAACAGCAGGTAAAAACAAAAGAAGTGTCACTTTAAACATCAGTCAAAAGTCTATTCCATGTCAGAATAAACAGAAAAGATTATTAGACTTATGACTAATAGGCCAGGGCTCAGTGTGCAACAAATTACACTCCTAAATAAAGCCACACCATTCACCGTCCCTTATTCCCTTAAAAAGTATGATTCCCAGTGTATTGCATTCATAGTTTAAATTTAGCTGAAAGCGGTCAGGCCAACGGTGCCGAAGCGTGTGACATCACTGCCGGTCAAACACACTCTCAGCATCTGACCCTGGAGTCACTTCGCGGTCCGGCAAGTCAATCAGCTGTGTATTATACACACACCTCATGAGACTCACGTATGAATGTACAAATCAAGGATGTGCAGGGTGGCTTGACAGAATCCGAAATCATTGCATAGATTTTTTTTTTCTCTAGAGTAACATGATAAAGAACAGATTACATTGATTTATCCCAGATGAGATTTTTAAATGCTACATTTTCTGGCAGAACAGTTTTCACTAAATGAATGCACTTGCATGCTACACTAAAATATTGGAATAGCAGATAGATACAATTTGCAAGTACAAGTTTGATTTTTATACACACACACACACACACACATACACACACACACAAACACACACAAACAAACTGCAGTCTTATACGTATTTCTTTCAGGATACAAAATATAACAATCATGAGCATGTATGTAGTCAACCAAAAAGCAATGGATGTTATTTTTATTTATTTTTTCAGACATACTCTTGTGAAAAAGAAGTGTGCTTAATTCTATTGAATGTGCACTTGTCGTGTATATACTTCAAATCTAAAAATTGTGTTACCTGTACTTGCAGATAATGAAATAAAAGGCCACT
>NC_137131.1:2184501-2327001 GCF_949319135.1 Squalius cephalus | reverse complement strand
TGGCTGTGGGGAAAAAGCTGTCTCTGGATGTGCGGGTTCTGACAGACCTATAAGAAGGCCTGTATTAACCCCCTGGAGTCGTATGGATTACTTTTATCATGGATGAATGAGCTTTTTTGGGCTTCAAATCATCATCATCAACATCATCCTCCATTCACTGCTATTATAAAGCTTGGAACAGCCAGGATATTTTTTTATATAACTCTGATTTTATTCATCTGAAATAAGAAAGCCATGTACACTCAGAAAAAAGATACAAAAGCTGTCATTGGGACAGTATATCCCTTCAAAAGGGTTCTAATATGTACCATTTAGGTACTACAGTTTTTCTGAATTGCTAAAACACATATCTTGAAACTATCACTCACTTTCTCAAAACCTTAAACACAAAACCACATTTTCACACCACATTCAGAGAACCTCTGGCTCTTCTGGCAAAATCAAACAATTGCCTCAAAACCATTTTATCTGTGCTCAAAATCAAACAATGCTTTCAGATCATACACACAACGAGTCAATATTATAAACACTACAGATCATTCATTAGACTCTACATCAAAAAATGGAGAACACAGAATCCAGAGCATGCAGTTAAAGAAAAAAAGTATATTGTAACAAAGTAAACAAAATTTGCAATTACGTAAAAAAGTATAGTAATGACTACTAACATTAGTAAGGTGAATAAATTACTGTATGCACTGCAAGTATAGTATTGTACTGAATATTGAATAGTATTGAATGTCTGGATATTCAGCACTTGCATACTGTAAAAATACAGTGACCCAACTGCAAAAGCCATAAAGGTTACAGTAAAAAACTCTAAATGAAAAGCATGTTACAGTCACTCAAAAGAGTTGTGCAACTGCAAAATCAAGGTCAGTGAGAGAGATTTTACATGTATTCTGCTTCAGCATCACGTCTTCATGTTCTGGTGGAGGAGTTTGTCCACATCACAGACACACTGTCATCTCTGGAGGCAAAGAGAAAAACCCTAAAGCCAGATCCAGCCTTGACAGTGTTCTCCACACATGCTCTTCATCATCCTCATCCTCATCCTCTTCCTCCTTGTTCACCACCTCTTACACGCACTCTTCCTCCTCTCTCTCTTATAGCTTTTCAATCCATATAGGTATCAACATTCAGTGCAACATTTTGAGTCAATTTTGGCACTCTAAACGGACTTGTATTATGTACAGTTGGTTTGGTCACATCATTAAATAAGTGTGAACAATTTTGAGTCGTTGTGTGTAAATGATGACAAGAGTGTTGTAGTTGTGTTTAACTTTTGCCTGTCTGTGTTTAGAGTTTTCAAACACACGAAATGTGTTTTAGTGAGCGAGAATATGTTTAGAGTTTTGCAAAAAGGGTGCACGAGATTTGCAAACAGTGTTTAAACTGCCTGAACTTGTTTAATGTTTTACAGAAAGGGTGATTTAATTGACAACTTGGTTTAGGCTATTGAGAATTTGGTTCAGAGAATGGGATTTAGTGTTTTAGCAATTCAGAAAAACTGTAATATGTACACTTTTGGAACTAAAATGTACAATTTTGGTACCAATATGTACCTTTGAGGGACTAATATGCACTCTTTAGGTACAAAGGTGTACCTTTCGAAAAGGTACCATCACAGTGACAGCTTTTGTACCTTTTTTTCTTTTTCTGAGAGGGCTTGAGGGTCAGCAAATCATGGGATCATTTTTATTTTGGGGTGAACTATCCTATGTCTTACTTTTCCAATTCAAATTAGACCGATCTACCTTTTTATGTAACTGGCTATAAAAAGTTAGGACCATTTTTGAAGAAGAAAAAATAGATGACTAACGTTTAAGACTTGTCTAAGCAGTTTATGCAACTGGAATGGTTCTGGTCAGCATAAGTCACCAAACACCAAAAAATGTGGGAACGTCCCTGCATTAGATAACAAAATATCAAACAAAGAGCAATAAGATATTTTTAAATGGTGTCAAGGTGATCTGGCGACTTAAAACACCTTTTTTGTCTTCGTTTGAACACTTTAGCAATTGTTAATTCCAAACTGAACAAATGTTTGCTAGAACAATGTGCTTATGCATTCTTTGTTCTCTCCATCTTTGTTTAAAATAAATGACACTTGCTACGATATTCTATTATCTGATGTAGTGAAATTCACACATTGTGACAAATACATTTTTACTGTGATGTCTGCAAAAGTAACAAAAATGAAACAAAAAGAGAAAATGTGGTGTCTGAACGTGCACCAAGTATCTTGCTCCCAATTCTTCATTTTCAAGTCAATTATTGTTGTTTTGGGTCAAAGATAAATTGCACCATACAAGACAATTAATCAACTAACTAAGAAATTTGATTTATATCACAAAATTAATCTGTGCCTTACAATATCATTCTTCTTCAAGATGGATGAGGCCATTTTGTCTGTAGCTTTTTCAGTATTTTCTGTCAATTTCAAGCAGAATCAATTCATGTAAGTATGAGCATTAAATCGTGTAGCTGCTCATTCTGATGAGAAAGAATGATTGGAAACAGAGAGAGAGAGAGAGAGAGAGAGAGAGAGAGAGAGAGAGAGAGAGAGAGAGAGAGACAGTGTGTGTGTGTGTGTGTGTGTGTGTGTGTGTGTGTGTGTGTGTGTGTGTGTGTGTGTGTGTGTGTGTGTGTGTGTGTGTGTGTGTGTGTGTGTGTGAGAGAGAGAGAGAGAGAGAGAGAGAGAGAGTGAGTGTGTGTGTGTGTGTGTGTGTGTGTGTGTGTGTGTGTGTGTGTGTGTGTGTGTGTGTGTGTGTGTGTGTGTAGACTGTATACAGTCACAAGATGCAATGCAATAGTGGCTTGTAAAATGTATTAAATACTACAGAGTATACACTAGTACAAACACTTACAGATCAAAAGTAAAAAAAGATGTTCAAACTCGTTGCTGTATTTACTTTCGATTGAATTGTTACACTGGAGATAAAAGATCAAGTCACATTGTATTGTGGTATTCTTCACATTTTATCATTTGGATATTTTCTGCATGCTGAAAAAGACATCATGTAATTCTGAACGTAGCCACGATTTATTTATTCATTTATTTTTGTCACTGATATGTCAAGCAAGTACACACATTGTTAATCAAGAAAAAATGAAACCAAGAAATGCAAGAAATATTCTAAATAATAAAAAAGTCTATAACCAGAGTCCTTGACTAACAATCTGACATTTCCATAATCAAGTTCATCTCTTCTGCTCACCAAGGCTCCATTTATTTGATCACAAAAATTGTTAAATATTATTACAATTTATAATAAGTGTTTTCTATGTGAATACATTGTGAAATGTAATTTATTCCTGTGATCAAAGCTGAATTTTCAGCATCATTACTCCAGTCTTCAGTGTCACATGATCCTTCAGAAATCACTCTAATATGATGATTTGATGCTCAAGAAACACTTATGATTATTATCAATGTTAAAAACAGTTTTTGTTTGCTGCAAATTTGTTCATATTCAGCATTTATTTGAAACAGAAATCTATTTTTAACATAAAAAAATGTCTTTACTGTCATTGAATGAAAGTATTCCTATTGTTTTTAAGAAGAAAATTATACCTAAAAACTTTGCAACAATATTTCACAACATTACTAATATTTTACAGTATTTATATCAAATAAATGCAGCCTTGGTGAGCAGAAGAGACATTTCTGAACACGTTTGAATGGTAGTGTATATAAAAAACAGGCTTTTCTGTCCTTGCTCTGTAGTCATTGTCTGATTGCACAGCTGAGGTTTAGGACACTGAAGCACTCGCAGAGCCGGCCCGAGCCTGTTTGACGATTATTGACACAAATGTCACACTATAATGTTACATTATAAATGAATTCAATACTAATACAAATGAAATACTTAATAAAAAATAGATACTTAAATAAAAAGTTGTAACTTTTTCTTTACTCTTTTACAGGTCTGAAAACAAACGGTCACAAAACATATTAAATAAATTATTTGCTAAATATCCTCCAACGTTTTGCATCACTTTGCAGTTTGAATGATGTCTTGTATGAACATAACTTAGTATGTTTTTATGTTTCCACTGTTCGATCGCGCCCGCGTCTCACACACACACACACACACACACACAACATATTCCAGCATTGTAATCTTGACATCACAGCCTGTTCATTATAGCCGTAATAAAATATAATAATAAAATAGTCGACCTAACATATACAAATTACACTGCTCTGTTTAAATAGTCAGTAATACAATTCGAATCAAATCAGAATCAGAATACAAATCAGAATTTTCTTGACATGAATTAGTCATTAATTCATTCATGTCACTTGTTTAAGTTAATTAATATGTAAAAAAATAAAAAAAAATAAAAATAAAAACTCGATTGGGGGCCCCAAGCAGCTGCTTAGTTCGCTTAAGCCTCGGGCCGGCTCTGAGCACTTGATCCATGAATCCATGAATCTGACAACTCAAGTCAACAGTGGAATCAATGTTTCATCATAACAATGACAGTTATTATTATTATTATTATTTCTTTATTTGAAAGGGGACAGTGTACATTAATCAACATTAAGACAATGTAAATGTACCCGAGTTAGCTCAAAAGTGCTAATTTTCATCGGTAGTCCCCCAGCCAGATTTAAAAAAGGCAACCTTTAAAAATAATCACAGGTACAAAATCACAAAATAAAATTGCATACAACACATTATGGTTAATAAATACAATTCATGTAAAAATAATGATATAATGTTTAAATACACACATAGCATTAGTGCCCACAAGTTTGGCTCTCAACAAGCCATTTTTTTTGCATTATTTTTGAATGGAGGAGGTGCTAAGCCATATCTAATTTTATACATTAAACAGATGTTTTTGAATTTAATGAGATTATCCCAGGTAAGTAACTGATATTTCCTCAGAATACTACAGTGGTGGTAGTGGTATGGTTTTTTATCCAGTATTTTTAATGCTTGTTTGTATAATGTTTCTAATGGTTTTATTGTTGTAGAGTGAGTATTGGACCAGCTTATTAAACAATATGTTATGTGGGATAAAATCATGGAAAAGAAATATAATTTAGCAGCTTCTGTTGAAAGGAAGTCTCTAATGAATCTGAAATTTGCTAGACTGAACTTAATCCTATTACTAACTTTTTTGATGTGAGTTTTGAAGTTGAGATTTGAATCTATATATAATCCTAAATATTTATATTCTGTGACGACCTGTAATCTTTCTCCAGATATAAAAATTTCAGGTTCTATATTTATATTGTTTTTAGAAAAAAACATGGTAACTGTTTTAGATATATTCAATTGCAGACAGGATTGTTCAAGCCAAATTGAGATCGATGACATGGCCTCAGTTAGTTTAGAGGCAACTTCCTCTGCAGATTTTCCATAGGCCAAGATAACTGTGTCGTCTGCATACAGCTGTATGTTAGTTCATACAAAGAAGCTTAAAGGAGAACTCCGGTCAATTTTAACATTGAGCTCATTTTTTTGTACATTTGGAGTGCTGTCAGTACAGAGAACAACGACAAAAATCGGTGTTGCCTACACCGTGTTATCCTCTTTTTAAAATTTGCACCCTGTTGACTTCAATGGGGCAAGTTTTAAACCTGCTTTTAGCCTCTTAACATCCTTGATGTGTCATTACAAGTGGACAGGTCATGTGAGTGATTCCTTCAGAGTGAACACAGTGAATCTGACTGCAGTAGATGTGAAAGATATGAATAAAAATGATATTTATTTAGCCAGCGCTCATACCTGTATTTACATCCTGTTTTCGGTCAAAGTCCATAGTAATCAATTGTCGAGTTCACGCGCATTGGTTTAGTACCTATGATCATGCGCGTGAACTCGACAATCGATTACTATGGACTTCGACCGAAAACAGGATGTAAATACAGGTATGTGCGCTGGCTAAATAAATATAATTTTTATTCATATCTTTCACATCTACTGCAGTCAGATTGACCCGCGTTCACTCCGAAGGAATCACTCACATGACCTGTCCACTTGTAATGACACATCAAGGATGTTAAGAGGCTAAAAGCAGGTTTAACTATTGCCCCATTGAAGTCAACAGGGTGCAAATTTTAAAAAGAGGATAACACGGTGTAGGCAACACCGATTTTTGTCGTTGTTCTCTGTACTGACAGCACTCCAAATGTACAAAAAAATGAGCTCAATGTTAAAATTGACCGGAGTTCTCCTTTAATAATAATGCAGTAAATGAGATGCATATCAAGGACTCTTGCATTTGTGGGATCTGAGCACAAGGAGACCACAAATAAGATCTCTTTAACGTCTCAAATGTTCCTCCGACACAAGAAAAAAGACCCAAATGAGCTCAAGCTGCCCTCATTAACATTGACAATTGAATCTGTTTTAGTAATTTTAAGAGAAATGTCTTCGATAATGTCAATAATTAAAAGTAAACTGAGAACTGCATTGAGTCTCCTGAGCCATGAAAGAGACATCGCTGCCTGAATTTGCTCTGGGATTGTTTTGTATTATGCAACAAATGTGTTGTTGAATATGTGAAGATTATCAACTAGTAAATTCCTTTTAATCCCCAGCATTCATGAGAGACGTTCTTTTGTGAAGTAAGATCTGTTTACTCTTTTCACCAGAAAAAAAAACCTGCTGTTCATTGATCTTTCTGCAAGATATATGAAGCTCTAATTTGTATGCATGTACTGGGAATGAGAGTGAAAAGAATCAGTCGTACATGCATTGGGCTTTGAAGCGTCCAACACAGCTGTTTCTGTGAAAAGAACAGAGACGTTCAAGGTTTCTCAACTATAGTGTGCGGATCGGCTCGTCTTTGTAGAATAACCGTATAGGAAATAGTTCATCCTCATCAAAGACTTTTTACTTTGTCATTTAGTCAATATGAAATGGTTTTATCCATCCAGCAATGAACAAAAAAGATTTAAAAAAAAGACAAAAGCTGTTTATTTTAACTTTGAATGACTTTCTTTTATTATAAAACATGCTGGTTAATGGGTTTTTGCTTTTAAAATGTTTTATTGAAAGTGACACAAAAACTATATATACACTACCATTCAAAAAGTCTCTTCTGCTCACCAAGGCTGTATGTATTTGATCACAAATACAGCACAAATTGTGAAATAATATCATTAAAATTGTCTTTCTTACTTTCATTTTGTCCTTCCTGAATGAAAGTATTCGTCTTTTTCTAAAGAAAACAAATCATACTAACTTATTAGTGTATCATGGTTTCCACAAAACCAGCAATGTTTCACATAATCATATTTTATTAAATAAATGCAGTCTTGGCGGGCAGAAGAGACTTCTTTCCAAAAGAGTAAAATATCTTGCACACCCTGAACTTTCTTAAAAGGGTCATCGGATGCAAAATTCACTTTTATATGGTGTTTGCATATAAATGTGTCTTTGCAGTGTGTGGACACAAGCACCATTCAATTAAAAAAATACATTGTCCTTTTTTTTTTTATCCTTAAAAAGCCTAAACACTCTCAATAATCAGGCCGTTTGGATTTTCTGAGTAATATGATGTCACATGGGGGTGAGCAATTGCTCATTAACATTTAAAGAGACAGAAAAGCATCCAATGACCCCTTTAAAAGACTTTCTTTTATTATTCGACATGCTGGCTAAGGGGACGTACGAAAATGAAACAAACTCACATACCCGGGAATTTTCAGGACTCGCAACCGCATTTTCGACCAAGTCCTGCTGTACGACTTTCTGTAACATCATACAGATCGAGAGAGTCGCTCAGGTTTTAGAACCAACCCATCAGCGCTGATTTACTCTAAATTTTTCTTTCCGGAGGTTTTAAAGTCCCCCTGTAGTCAATTAGCCTGACAAGCCAGACCCACAACGAGATGTTGGGTCTGGGAACACACCATTGGCAGGGCTCAATCCGAGGGCCGGGATAAACAGTTGTCTTTCAGATTCCCTCTGCACACAATACCAGAGCGGTTTCCCACCAGCGGAGCTAGTTGATAGATTAAACTTTTGCCGTATCCGGTCGGAAAAACTCAGAACACATCTTCAGTGCCGTTCTTTGTTCTTTTCTCAAAGAAAACCTTAACTCCAAGTCTTCTTCAAGCCGATTGGAAAGACCGCTGTTCGCCAGCAGCAGCTCTTCTTTGTTTTCAAGTAGCAGGGAATTCACGTTGAACCGTCACAACTCTGCCGTCATTACGTTAAGCCCGCCCACTGACTCTATACACGATGTGATTGGCCTGATTAGAGTTTGGTTTTTCCAGCTCGCAATCCAACGGAGAGTTGCTAGATGACACTGGCTGCAAAATAAAATTTGGGTGCATCTAGATTTCTCAGCTAGTAGTCAATCATTTTATCCCTTAAAACTCATCTTTGATCACCAAAATTACCTATTTGTATCTTTGAAAAAAAAAAATTCTTCATGTCTTAAAATATCTTGAATGTAACTCGACACCCCCGCCTCATTTAGTATGCGTGGTTCTATGAATATGCAAATGAGCCCCGCCTCCACTCACTCACTCAGCTCAGAGATCCACTGGTTGACGATCACAAGTTGATCTGATTGGTTACAAGGTAGTTTGTGACGTCAGAAACACCAGCGATTTCAAAGCGTGTTTTTGAGACTGTCTTTGGTTCACTGCAGTTTTAAGGAGAAAATACTCAGCAATGGTGTCGACTTATGAATTTATAGCATATTAAAAACACCACATAGACACATAAACAACATTAAAAGCTGGATTTTCACCAGAGGGGGACTTTAAATCTGGGGACAGAAAAACAGGAATTAATTCAATTAATTAAAAGCGAGCACCAGGCCCGGACTGGCCATCGGGAGCACCGGGAGAATTCCCGGTGGCCTGGCGACTATTTTGGCCTGCTGCCAGCCAGCGTTTTTTTTTATTATTATTATTTTTATATATATATATATATATATATATATATATATATATATATATACTACTACTACATTTACCAGTGATCATTTTCGAATTTGTCATTCAATAAAATTATTATTATAAAATAAAATCATGAATCCCGACTTTAAGCCTCAGCCAAACGGTTAGCAGCTAAACAGAAAATGCGAGCATCGCCAGATGATGGAGAGAAAACGGCCAGGTGGAGCAGAGAGGGAAAGGACAACGAAAAAGAAAGCACTCAGAGAACAAGCATCAAAATGTTACAAAATTAATGACCTGTTCAGGGCTTCAAGTGCAGGTCAGTTTAATCTGTAAATACTGTACTTTTTTCTTTGTTAACTTAGTATTGAAATGCTAGCAAATGTAAGCGGTAGCGCCCCTATTACTATCGTCATTCAAAATACTGTATGCTAAAGGAGATTAATATTATTTAGTGCAAAGTTACATTAGTAATTTAGCAGACAAATATTAACATTTATGTGGTGCTGGGAGCAGGGAGACAGGAGTGATAGTCAACAAAAAAATAATGCAATAACATTTTATTAGACAATTTAGAAAATTGTCTGCCCATTTTTTTTTTTTAATCAAATGAAGGTGGAGGAGACAGTCAACCTAGCTCTAGCTGTGGTGCAATGATCACACATTCAGCCAGGGAGTGAGATGACATGTAGAAGCAAAATAAGATTATTATTATTATATATATTTTTTTTTTTTTTTTCATATTGTATGAAATATAGTGTTGCTAAATGTTGGATATTTAAGTAATTTTAAGATAAAAACAACATTTTGTCATAAATATAATACTTTGATTTTTTACTAAAATAAATGTAGATTCTGGGCAAACAAATTGTAATAAGGTGGTTGTTTTACACCAAGGTGGAGACAGTTCTGTTTGTAACATGAGGCCAGAACAAGTGACAGGTGAAGAAGAGACAGGTACAAGAAAAACACACACACTTTATACATACATATACATAACACTAGTACTCCACTTTATTTAGTGTATGAGGCTGATGATACTGGTGGAAGGGAGAGACAGAGAGATATTAGATTAAATGAAAAGAAGGAAAAGGGAAGTGAGGATACCATTCAAGAGAAAGCCTTTAATTATTTTACACGGCCCCAGCCTAAGGATTTAGACCAATAAATGTAATTTAGGAAAAAACAGGGTTGTCCGTGTTTCTAAATTTTATTTGGGTGCATAGGATGGCCTGGATGAGTGTAGGATTTCCCGGCCTGAAATTGTGTTCCAGTCCGGCCCTGGCGAGCACTGCATGTTTCAAAGTAAAAACGCAGTGCTTTTAAAATTGACTGACATTCCCTGCATATGCGAAACGCTTCCATGTCTCTCACATGTGCCGTGATGGCGAATCCAAGAGCGCACACTCCTTTTTAGCTTTTAATTCTTCATAGCAAGACTCATATTTTTGAAGAAAATTAATTTTGCTTTTGTAATAACCTAATAGTTTGCCACTAGCCTGTGCATTCATCTGGAACAGATAGAGAGGAGCGCGTATATCGATTGAGTGGCGTGCAAAGCAGCTGATTTAATACAAAGATTTAATTTTGTTTCACTCTCCAATTTTCCACAAGACTCTGATAATAAGACTGAAGGGAAGGGATTGTGGAATTCCCAATGAATGCAATTTAATTTGATTCATGCCATTCATAAGGGCATTCACAACCCAGGATAATACAGTTTGAATGACAAGCAACATAACAGGGTTCTGCATGTTGAGAATAAATCTGCAAAGTTTTCAAAGTACAAAAAAAAGTAGGTAGTTACATACTAGTCAATCTTCAAGCCTCTCTGTGACATTCTGGTCTCTAGATATGAACAGTTTCTGGCTGTTGTGGATGTCTAAAAGCCTCTTATTTTATCTTTAAAAAGTAAAAAACAAAGGTTTTACATCAGAAAGTCCACATAAAAGGTTTTATCGTCTTTACCCAGCAACATATATAGTGTGCTGTGACATAGTATGAACACACAAATATAGACACAGAAAGTGAATAGTACATTCGAGAGCTGTCACGACTAATCTCATCTAACAAAAGGTTGTAAATATATATATATATATGTGTGTGTGTGTGTGTGTGTGTGTGTGTGTGTGTGTGTGTGTGTGTGTGTGTGTGTGTGTGTGTGTATACAAACTTTACACAAATTGTATGTTAGATGTGATTAATCACAATTAATCGATTTGACAGCACTACATCTACATTTAGTCATTTAGCAGACGCTTTTGTCCAAAGCGACTTACAAATTAGGACTAAATTAAGAGAGTCATCGTGAAGAGGCAAAAACAACGCAAGAAGTGCTCAAAATACAGTTCAGGCGTTGTTCAGAGTAGCATAAGCCAGATAAGGGAGGATTAAAGGAAAAGGAAAGAAATTTTTGCTTTGCCTTGCCACTTATACATGTTTTACCCAACAACTTTTAACGGATCTGAAAAGCATTCGGCCTCCTCAAGGACACAATAGTAACAAATACCCTTTTTTCCAACAACCTTTGTGACTTCAGACTCTGCATAGAAGCTTTACAAACCGAATGTGGTATATATATATATAAGTAAATGATGGCGTACAACATCATTTGATATTAGCGTCTTCAACATGTGTCTAACAAATACATGCAGATCACAGTAACGGCTTCTTTCTTCTTTCTTTCCCAAACACAACACATGATGGGTGACATGATGACATTTACATAAGATATAAAGGTTGCACTTTATTCTAAGGTGTCTTTGTTACACTGTATTTATACATTTAAGTACTGAGTAATATTAATTATCTACATGTACTAGGGTTAGGGTTTGGTTTAGGGTTAGTTGCATGTAGTTATGTATGATTTATAGTTATTACTAACAAGAACACTGTAAAATAAAGTGATATAAATCCTATGATGTGTCACAAATCTTCACAGACAAATCAATACGGGTGTAAATACGGAAACCTGGGTGAACTTTCCAATCCAATTACCATCAAAATGTTCATTTTTTTTCTCAAAGAACAGATTTAGCATGCGTCTGCTGTCAGTTATATTAAACTCTTTTAATTGGCTGCAATTAGTATTCTAAAGCACACCGAGAGGAACACTCGGCTGAGAGGGTTTCACTACAACTATATCGCTCTAGTCTTCTGAATATTGCAGTAAGTTGTCTCATTTACAGGAATATTCACCAAAAAATGAATCATTTACTCGCCCTCATGTCGTTCCAGACCTGTGCAACATTTCTTCTTACGTGGAACACAAACAAAGATGTTTTACATGAAATTCGTGCAGCTCTCGAAAGTACACGGTGACGATGGACTTGAAATCATCAAGCACCTCAAGATTTGATTCAATTTAGTAGTAAATCTACTAATTAAAATGTTAAAATATCGATCTACAGTCGTGATTCCTGTGTACATTTGTTTCATTTGAATGTCAGGTCGTGGACTCATGGTCACTTTTCACTAAGATCTCACATATAAAAGCATATTCATATTCTGCATTTTTGCCCTTGGCTATTATCTGAACATATCTGAAGGTCTCATGTAAGCATACAATGTAAACGCAGCTGCTGTTGTGTAAATGCGCCACAGATGTGTCCTCCTTGCCTGAACACCGAAAGCCACTCTTCTGTGTATGGTTTGTCTTGATTCATCCATAATAGAAATGTATATGAAAGGAGAATGTATGTGTGTGAGAGTAGAAGAATGGATCTTGGCTTGCATGGCCCCTCATAATGCTTCTTATTATAATGCTTATCATAATGCTTCTTGTTATTTTCTTACAGCAGTGTGTGCACATTATGCAATAAACATTTAGATAAACTTTTCAAACTTGTCACATGACCTCATTGCATGCTCAATTCTACAAATGCTATCTAGTAAATAAATACATTCATATTAATAGTATAATAATAATAACTTATTTAGCATTTTACATTCAATTGTGCATTAAAATAACTAAACTTTTGGCTTTTTGATCAAATAATAAGTAAAGAATGAGATTTTTTTTTAAATCACAATTGCAACTAGTTGAACAAAGTTTGTGAACACACTCTGATGTTGGCTTGAGAAAGTAACAGTAAAAGATTTAGGTGTGAAATAATTTAGATATAGAGAGACAGAAGTGAGTTGAAAAAATTTGAAGGTTTTAAGTTTGAATCAGTTTTAAAAGCTCAAAGTTTGAAGATTTTAAGTCTCTCGGACGAAGCGGTTGCTATGCGGTTGCTATGCGGTTGCTTGGGAATTTTGATTGGTTGCTGCATTTTTTTCATTCAATTGTGCATTACAATGACTAAACTTTTGGCATTTTGATCAAATAATAAGTAAAGAAAAAGATTTTTAATTTTGTAGTTCCACTGGAAATGGAAGGTCAAATCAAAAGTTCAAATCAATTTTATACTGTATCTTGTATTACTGTACGATGTAAACGCAGCTGTAGTTGTGTAAATGCGCCACAGATGTGTCCTCCTTGCCTGAGCACCGAATGCCACTCATCTGTGTATGGTTTGTCTTGATTCATCCATAATCATTTGAGACAGAATCGTGATGCATTGGTTTAAGTGTGGGACAACACTGACTCACCAATGCATTGCAATTCTTTGATGCCGAAAACACAACAAAGTTCCATAAAAGTATAATCCATATTACAATCTCATTCCCCATTCCACATATTCAAGCTTGGCTCTTGAAGGTTTGAAAATGCCCCTGGTCACTTGGACAAAAAATACTAATTTGGGCTTTCTGATAAACATTATCTTTTGTGTTACGGTACAAAGTCACACAGGTTTGGAACAACAGGAGTGCGAGTAAATGATAACAGGCTTTCATTTTCATCTCCCTTTAGCAGTAAAACACAGAGGCGTTCATTTTTAATTAAGCGTTGTGAAAAATCACAGACATTATGTCAAATAAATAATGATTATTCAATGTTGTTTTCGTTTTGCCGAATAACCAAACTAATAATTACAGTCAATGTTGTCTCTGGTTGTGAGCTGTTCTGTATTCTGTTGAAGCAGCCGGCAGTCAATGCTTTTCAAAACTGCACACAAATGTCACCTCACTGTGACTGCGTCGGTCACAGCTCTCCTTTACCATGATTGAAGATGTCAATGATGTCGAGGAGAAAAAATGGGAGTGTCGAACTGTGAAGTGCAAGTTACAATCATTTGCTGGAAATAAAGCCCTGAGCTCTGCTGGATGTTGCATCAAATGCACTGGATTGAGAATCAAACATTTATTGTCAGCTGCATGCGTGCCGGGAATATTCTCAGTTTAGCCGCTCTCCACAGGCAGAAACAATACAATAAGATTAGAAGAAAACTTCTGTGTGCTTTATGAAGGGCCAAACAAGCCGAAATTCATTCTTCTACTCACACACTCGCATTTTACATACATTTCTACTGTCACACTCATACATTTTCACCCATTGCTACTTACTCCCAAAAGTAAAAACTGTACTTGGAAAGAAAACAGGATTACTTTGAATAGTATCATTGTAAAGTTGTGATGAAGAGCTGAGCAAGTCTTGCATATGTATTTCCGGGTCTGTGTGTGACTTCCTGTTTAAAGAGGAAGTGATGGACACCAAACAAAAGAAATATATGTGAAAGGAGAATGTATGTGTGTGTACGAGTAGAAATGTATGTGTGTGTGACAGTAGAAATGTATGTATGTGAAAGGAGAATGTGTGTGTGTGTGTGGTGTGTGTGTGTGTGTGTGTGTGTGTGTGTGTGTGTGTGTGTGTGTGTGTGTGTGTGTGTGTGTGTGTGTGTGTGTGTGTGTGTGTGTGTGTGTGTGTGTGTGTGTGGTGTGTGGGTGTGTGTGGGTGTGTGGGTGTGTGGGTGTGACAGTAGAAATGTATGAATGTGAAAGGAGAATGTATGTGGGTGTGACAGTAGAAATGTATGTACTGTATGTGAAAGGAGAATGTATGTGTGTGTGTGACAGTAGAAATGTATGTATGTGAAAAGAGAATGTATAAGTGTGTTGAGAGAAATGTATGTGTGTGAAAAGAGAATGTATGTGTGTGAGAGTAGAAGAATGGATCTTGGCTTGCATGGCCCCTCATAATGCTTCTTATTATAATGCTTATCATAATGCTTCTTATTATTTTCTTACAGCAGTGTGTGCACATTATGCAATAAACATTTAGATAAACTTTTCACACTTGTCACATGACCTCATTGGTTACATGCTCAATTCTACAAATGCTATCTAGTAAATAAATTCATTCATATTAATAGTATAATAATAATAACTTATTTAGCATTTTACATTCAATTGTGCATTAAAATAACTAAACTGCTGCAACTAGTTGAACAAAGTTTGTGAACACACTCTGATGTTGGCTTGAGAAAGTAACAGTAAAAGATTTAGGTGTGAAATAGTTTAGATATCATTTAGAGAGACAGAAGTGAGTTGAAAAAGTTTGAAGGTTTTAAGTTTGAATCAGTTTTAAAAGCTCAATGTTTGAAGATTTTAAGTCTCTCGGACGAAGCGGTTGCTATGCGGTTGCTATGCGGTTGCTTGGGAATTTTGATTGGTTGCTGCATTTTTTCATTCAATTGTGCATTACAATGACTAAACTTTTGGCATTTTGATCAAATAATAAGTAAAGAAAAAGATTTTTAAAAATCACAAAATTGTAGTTCCACTGGAAATGGAAGGTCAAATCAAAGATTCAAATCAGTTTTATACTGTATTTTCCGGCAGCACTTTATTTTACAGTCCTGTTTCACATGTACATACTATATACTTATTGTAGTAATTACAATAACTGGGTAATAACTAGGTTCTTAATATTACTCTATTATATTGCTCAGTACTTTCTTGGTAAATACACTAAGTACATTGAAAGTGCACATACTAAATAAAGTGCAACCTATTTTCTAATAAATGTAGCAGGTATTTAAAGCATAATGTGCACAGTTTGCACACAGCAGAAATGCAGAGACTCTTCTGAACACATCAATGTCTCACATACATTCCCTACAATCCCAATAAATGATCCGCACTTACAATGACTCCCTTAGAAAAGAGGAGAGAATTGATTCCTTTATGATTCTGGATGGCATTGATTCTCTATCATGTCATCACACTCTTCTATCGATGTCACCGAATGTAATGTATAATGTATTCGTTTAGCCAATAATGCTGCTTTAATAGCAGATCCCACCGTACAAGACACATTTATACTGTAATCCAACAGTCTCACGCTGTACTCGTCACAATTTGTATGAGATATCATATTAGCAATATTATATTATATTATATTTAGGGCTGTCAAACGATTAATCGCGATTAATCGCATCCAAAATAAAAGTTTGTTTTTACATAATATATATGTGTGTATGGTGTATAATTATTTTCTATATATAAATACACACACATGCATGTATATATTTAAGAAATATTTGCATGTATATACTGTGTATATATATTTATATTATATATAATTTATATTATATATATAAATATTTTATATATAAATAACACATTTTTCTTAAATATATATGCATGTGTGTGTATTTATATATAGAAAATAATTATACTCCATACACACACATATATTATGTAAACACAAACTTTTATTTTGGATGCGATTAATCGCGATTAATCGTTTGACAGCCCTAATTATATTATAAATGCATTAAAGAGGGACACTTAAAAAAACAAACATTTCAACACTTACAAATTAAGAAAAGGTCATTAAAGAGGCACAATAAGAAAATAAACCAATTTTAGTATTGTTCATATGATTACGGAATTTATTAATATTTTGAGTGACCTTTTCCTTTCATAGTTTTAGTTTCATTTTCATTTTAAACATTTTGTGTGTTTTTAAACATATCTATTTTGCTTTATTTTTAACACTTTACAATAAGGTTCCATTTGCTAACATTAGTTGTTAATAAGTTAAAATAGTTAATAAGAAATCACAATCAATACTTCTAAAGCATTTATTAATCTTAATTAATAAGATTATGTTAAAGTTAATTTCAACATTTACTAATACGTTATTAAAATCCAAAGTTGTATCTGTTAATATGGTTTAATGGACTTTTTTCCAGTCTATGGGACTAACATGAATTAACAATGAACAGTTGTGTTTTACTAAAATTGACAAAGATGAACAAATACTGTAAAAAAAAAAAAAAGATTTATCATTGTTAATGTTAGTTAATACATTAATTTGCATTAACAAATTGTACCTTATTGTAAAGTATTGGCATTTTATTTCAGTATTAGTTCTCATCTAAAATTCATATTTTATTATGTATATTTATATTTCAACATTGTTTCAATTAAGCTGAAATATAAATATATCAATTAAGCTTTATTTTAGTTAACAAAAAAAAGGTTTTAAAGGTTTTAGTTTGACTAAACACTGAGTAGCCTATAATTCTTTTTTTTTTTTCTTTTTTTTTGTCATTTTTTGTCTTTTAAGCGTTTAGCAACATTGTTTATGAGTCACCCTCACAATTGAGTTCAACATGAGAGCGGGTTGATAATCGGTCCAAATTGATGTCTAAAATTGGCAAACGCGGTAGCAGGAACATGAATGCTGATGAATCCATGACCCTCAGTCATTATGAAGATGTTTGTGTGCTGAACTCATAAGCACTGAAGTCATTATGACCTACAGGGATCTGTGTAGGGCTAAAGGTCATCTCTCTATGTCTGTCTCTCCACCATCAGCGGGAAGCCACAGACTAATTAGGCATTAATTAAGCATGTAATCTTCATCTAGAAAGAAGATGAAGGACGAGAATCAAATATGGACACCTGGGAGGTGAACTGAAAATCGGCTCTACTACATTGGCATTAAGGTCAGAATACTCCACACTAGCGTTGCATGCATTTAGGCAACTAGCAAAAACACGTCAGCATTTTAACAAGACTTTACGAGACATTTTACACTAATGCTGCTATAGTGCCTCTTGTGGCAATGCTTGATATATTTCAAAATGCAACAACAAATTAAATCAAGCTTACCAAGTCAGATTCACATAATTAATTTCAAAATTCTTTAAAACAAATGAGCAGTGAAAAGTCCCTCACGACCCTTCTTTATGGATTACGAAACCAAAACACGGGGCTTCAGAAACAGTGCTTGACATCACATAATCTGCAGTAGTAGCTGTAGCAGGCCTGCGTCAGACTCCATGATGTATATGGCGTGTCAGGAAGTAAACTATGACCCATTATCTTTGATAAATGGCCGTATTGTCTCCTGCAAGTTGCCGCGTGCTGTGCCATCGCTAAATGCAACCCGTACAGTGATATTTATCATGCTCCCGCTCAACCTGCACACACTGCAATACAGCGGGACAAATGTTTACATCTGAGCATAATACATGGAGTTTGACAATACATACATGACTCCAACTGGTCTCCTCAAATCTTCTCTTATACTACAACTTCAATGTAAATGTTTCTTCTCAGTTTCAAACCATCGGACCTCTGATTCCCTGCAAAACAAAATAAAAGCTGACCAAAAAAAAAAAAAAAAACCCTTAATTGGCTGGTTACTGTACATTTTACTATCAGTTAAATTAATTATATTATATTATATTATTTTATATTATATTATATTATATTATATTATATTATATTATATTATATTATATTATATTATATTATATTATATTATATTATATTATTATATTATATTACATTATAATTCCAAATCATTAAAGAGAACTACAGTTGTAGTTGTAATACATTTGTAGTGTAAAACAAAATAAAAGCTGACAAAAACATTTTTCATTAAATTACATTAAATTAAATTAAAAAATATTATTATATTATATTAAACAATTATTATATTATATTATACTATATTACATAACATTATATAAAAAAGTTTATTATATTATATTATATTATATTATATTATATTATATTATATTATATTATTTTATATTATTTTATATTATATTATATTTATTTTGCATTCCTCTTATTAAAATATTAAATAATTGTCTTTTCTACAATATTTTTCCGACCTATTTCTGGGCATTTTCAATTATTTTTCCATGACTATTCAATGTCAAGTTCAGAGCCATGAATCAAATGGCTTTCAAATTAAATATCCTATTTAATAATATAATAAACTTTGATTTAAATGGGAAAAAAAAGGTATGACACCTGAATGAAAACCTTTTATAATAAAAACCTATAAATGATATATAAGGTTTTATGATTTATAAGGAGATAAAAAAAAAAATCCTATAAAGCATTGCAAATTATGTAAATCAAAAATGACAGTATAATATAAAACTATTGCCCTATACTCATTGTTTATGTATAAAGTATAAAAACCAATATTTTTTATGTTGAAAAATGTTTAGATAATGTATATGCATATATTAAATAATTAGCATTTTATCATTCACTTTTTATAGGAGTGCCCAGCCACGATTTACGGCTGTTTTCCAGTGAAAATACAGCTATAGTATTAAACATGATTTTTTACAAACGAAGCTGAAAAGATCTAAACCTCAAAGCTCATGGTTTTGAAAGGTTTATATGTTACTGATAAAAATCAATTTCTCTATGGAGAAAATGAATGGGATTTTTCTTCTCCCAGAACGCGACTGCTGTGCTCTCTATAGGGGAAAATGTTCAGTGATGAAGTGAAGTGCACTAGTTAGAGCTCTGAGTGGACACCGGCTTAGGGAGAGTGAATGCTTTGATTGTTGACAGACTGAATGAATCTTTGTCTTCATTTAGTCCGGAGAGAAAACTGCCTTACGCAGCACAGCAGGCCAAGACAAATACCATAACACCTCTCTCGTCTGCTCTGATTTCCTCTTCTCCTAACACACACACACTCACAGAGAGAGAGAGAGAGAGTCTCAACGTGGGCTGAAGTCTATGATATGCAATACTGCAATTCTGTGCTTTTCAGTTCACAGTAATGCCATTTATTCTTGCACAGTGGCAGCTCTAATAAACCACTGGTGCTTCATTCTGTCTCTGTTCGACAACACTGCCGTCCTGTCACTCGCAGAAGACAAGCGTCGTTCGTCTCGCAAGACAACATCTCTGAATAAAAAGAACTCCCATTAGAGTATTAGGTTAGGGTTAGGAGACATGAAGAGTTCAGATGCAAAAGCCTCTAAGTGACATCTGAAATTTTCTTCTAGAATGATCATTTTTATCAAGCTCGTATATTTAAGTTCAGTAATTTCACTTAAATGACAATTAATAGGTAATTTTCATTGCCATTAAAGTGAAATTACTGAACTTAAATATACAAGCTTGATAAAAATGATCATTCTAGAAGAAAATTTCAGATGGCACTTAGAGGCTTTTGCATCTGAACTCTTGTACTTGCAAAGCTACTTATAGTTAGTAGAATGTCTAAAGTGGACCATCGACATAAAGTTATATTTTAAAATGTAATTTATTCCTGTGATCAAAGCTGAATTTTCAGCATCATTACTCCAGTCTTCAGTGTCACATGATCCTTCAGAAATCATTCTGATATGATGATTTGCTGCTCAAGAAACATTTATGTTTCAATAGAACGTTCAAAAGAATAGCATTTATGTAACATTTTAAATGCCTTTACTGATCCATTTTTTTTTTTTTTTACATTTTATGCATTTGGCAGACGCTTTTATCCAAAGCGACTTACATTGCATTCAAGGTACACATTTTACATTTTGTCAGTTCTTGCTTTCCCTGGGAATCGAACCCATGACCTTGGCGTTGCTAGTGCCAACGCTCTACTGTTTGAGCTACTGTTTGAATAAAAGTATTAATTTCTTTTTCTTTTCTTTTTTTTTTTACTTTCTGATTCCAAATTGTTTACTACTATAATTATATATTGTTTTGTACTGCAATAATTTTAAATGCACGTACTGTACTCTGTCCATGCTAAACAAGTTTCTGTTTCCAGTGTATCATGATGAAAATATTCAAATGTGTGCAGATTAAACTGATCAGTCATTGGTTTAGTTTTATGTCATTCAGCCAGAGGCCGTGAGCGATCTGAACTCGTCTCTCCGCCGTACGTAATATCATACGCAAGTGGAGCATTCAATCATTTCTGTCCTGATGTATTACAGCCATAACTTTCACACTGTCAGCGCAGGAAAATTTAAATGCAGCCGTTGAATTAATAACAATAGAGATCAAGACAATCGCTCACCGTATCACGCAGACGGAGATAATCTCTACACCGACTAGACTCAGACGTCAATGAAGCGTTGAAGCCGCGGGCCTTGAAGACTCCTCCGTCTCTGTATCAGTCTGTGTGGATCTGACACACAACAACAGATGAAGAAGCAAACAGACACATCTTTAGCTCTATATCATTTCAGTCTTGGTTTGTAATTAAAGAGCAGAAAACACATTTACAGTAATGTACTTTACAATGGAAGCCGAGCAAACAAGTTAAACGGCAGAAAAATAAATGGAATGCCAGAAAAGTCAACATAATTCAAGATATATTCTCTGATATCTCAATCCAAAAAATATGGATAAAGAAAATGTATTTCTATCTATTCATCCATCCATCCATCTATATATATAATCTTTCTTTCCTTATCAGTAAATATTGATATTGATGAATTTTCATTAACCAGCAAATCATGTAATTAATTTGAGAATCTTTTCATTTTATTGGCAAACTTAATATTTACACACACACACTCTCTCTCTCTCTCTCTCTCTCTCTCTCTCTCTCTCTCTCTCTCTCTCTCTCTCTCTCTCTCTCTCTATATATATATATATATATAAATTATTAGTGTGCTTGTGCATGTTTCATGGCTGTTGATATTCCTTAAAATGATACAAATTGTACGTATATAGTATATATGTAATTTGTGTCATTTTAAGGCATCTTGACAGCCCCGACACATGTACAAGCACATGACATAAGATTAGGAGTGTTTAAGTTTAGGTCGCTCTGTGCTGACATTAACCCAACAATAGCATTCAGGTTCGACACACACACACACACACACAGAATTCATGCTTACTTTTAATTAAGCTCTCAGTGTCACTGATTCAAAAGGCCTGTTTTTCTCCTCCCTGTAACACTCAGAAACGCTGAATAATTAGCTCAGCTCAAAGAGAACAAGGTAGGAGGTGGAGAACTGCGTAGCACTGGGACCTTCAGCAAATAAAGTGGAAAGGCAGTGGATGAATTATTCAGGATGGTGCTGGATGTGGCCACGGGCTACAGCATCCATCAGGCCGCTCGCAGAAAGATGCTCAATTAATGCCTTTAAATATATAGCAGTCTCACACCTCTTCATAAATGACTATCAATAATCCCCTCGGCTCGGGTGATGCTGGGTCACATTTACCCTTTAAAACAACAGGGGAGTAAAGTGTAAGCAGATTTTTTCTAAGAAAATTATATATATATATATTATTTACTTATTTATTTATGTTTTTCATGATGACATTATAATGATTAAGCACATTTAAACCCAAAAATGTCTTTTATGGAAATTAGGGAAAAAAAAACAGTAAAGAAATTCATTAAACATGCTTGTTCTGTGCTAATTAATACTGATTATAATTTAAAAAATGTAAATATACAAAAATTGTATTACATTATTAATGAATTTCTTTCCTGTTTTTTCTTAATTTCCATAAAATAGATTTTTGGGTTTAAATGTGCTTAATCATTATTGAAATAATGTCACCTTGCAAATAAATAAATAATAATTAAAAATAATAATACATTTATATGTGCATGGTGACATTATTTCAATAATGATTAAGCACATTTAAACCCAAAAATCTCTTTTATGGAAATTAAGAAAAAACAGTAAAGAAATTAAATACTGGTGTAATACAATTTTGGTATATTAATTTTTTTTTAAATTATATTCAGCATTAATTAGCACAGAACAAGCATGTATAATTATCATGAAAGTAACCTCACAATATGCAATATCACAATATGCAAATTTTATGATCTATACTTTACAACGTAAAAAAGTATATTTTCATTATAGTGATTAGGTTTCAGCTGGCTACTGCTATTGTGCTCATCGTAAAAATGGCAAATGTAACGATTATGTTGAGTCAGTTTCATTTTCATGGACTTTTAGTTTGCACTCATCAGTTTCCCAGCACTAGTTTCTCTCATTTGATAAGTCATTCTGTTCGGCTGTGTCCTTATTAGTTCCCTTTGTTTGTTCCGTGTATTTAAGTCCTTGTTTTCATTTGAATGTTGTCCGGTCTCGTTTATACTATACGGTCGTGTTTTCTTTCCTGAGTTTATATCATCTGTGGATGCCATTAATTAAAGACTCTTTGCATCTAATTCTTAATCATCGTTCGTCTTCCTGCAACCTTTTTCATGCAAAACATCCCGCCTTAGTCCACTGGTACTTGAAGAATAAAAGGACACCGTGCGAAAACGAATGTTCCTCTCAGCGTGATGCAAGGCACTAATACGAGAGGCCGCACGTTTCAAAAGCGGTGTAATATTCAAAGAGACGCACCTCTTCAAACGTGGCATTACTCCATTAGAGGGATCGCATGACTAGGCACTCGTCCGACAACAACAAGTTTCGTCTGGAGCTTCTTGAAGGTTATTTAAGGTTGTTGCGTTTCATTCTGTTCATCGGAAGATCAGAGACACTCGGAGTAAAAAAGATTTGTGGAGCACGAGATAAAGGCATGCTTTTTCTGCCGGTTGTACAGTGACAGAAGTCATTTCTTTGATATTTTTGCACAAAATCCCCAAAAAGATGAGTGTATGTTGAAGCTGGTTAGGTCACAAGCGCCTGTTTTTTTGTGAAAACCGTAAATGTGCAAAAACCTCAAGGTCGTCACCAAACCACATCTAAGCAGAAAACCCATTTCTCTTTCTCACTAAATTGAATGGCGGCCTCTTATCTAAACAGAAGTGACTGAAGATGCTCGGCTAGCCATAATCTACAACTCGTCCTTCCTAAACGCTTTAATCACTGTAATCTGACATATTCATAACTCCTTTCTCGGTGAAAGCGTGAAGTTAAGTTGAGTTGAGTCTCAGGATGACCTTTCCAACACCAAAAGAACAATTAAACCCAAAAAAGGCCCCGTTATTGAGTTCCTCCGCTAATGATGTTCACAATTATTTTAAATTATTGTAATGTTGTAAATGAAAGGCCGCTGACAGCTCCTTTTGAAAGTGTGGACGGAGCGGCGTTTATTCTCACCCTCGCGGCGTTAATTAGCTTCTGTCGCGGGCGCTAGTCTTCAGGCACTTTCCTACACACTTCCAGCCGAACTAACACACACAGGTCTGACCCTCAGCTTTGTTTCTATCTGACAAGGTTTGACGTCGCTCTAATGGATCGTGTTCTTTTATGAAACGGTAACTTGTTAGCATTGCCTTATTTAATGTTCTCATAAGACTTCTTTATGAAAGCTTGGATGTCTTATGAGGCGAGTTGAGCGATGCTTTTAAAATTAAAACCGTTCTCTTGTCGATACAGCGAGATTAATGCAAATAGTCTGAGCATAAACGAGCTGAGCAAGCTTGAGCCAATTTGCCTCGTTTTAAGTTCTGCTGACACACGGAAGAACGGTCAACTTTTAACAGAAGAAAAACTTTCCATCCTCAACTATCAAGCTTTGACGGAAGGCATAATGCATTGCATTGTTAAACCCTCAAACAAATGATAATTCTGTCATTATTTAATGACACATCAATGGCTTTCCAAACCTGTACGCTCATATATTTCTTCAAAATTTGAGTTTTTTTAAGGAACAGGCAAGCAGTCACGTCTATCAAGCTCCAAACATGCAACATTGTGCAGTGCAGTGTGATGCAGTCTGATTAATATAAAGAGAGACATTATGTCATGATTAATAAAAGCTATAAACTTTTGCATTGCAGACGAGCACATCTACTACACTTCTCATTTCGGGTAAGCATGACTTCAATTACCGTTTTAACAGAGCTTAAAACTCTCTAAACGCATACAAACCACTAGCTAAGGTGAGTTCAGCCACTACAAATGGCTGTTCCCTCATTTAGTGCCCTATTTAAGGGTATAGGGGGCGATTTCGGACACAGTCCTATAGTTTCCTAGTGTGACCTATTGTGTTCACCTGTCCCTCGTTAATGAATTAGTTCTGTGTATTTATACCCCCTGTTGAGGTCACGGTTGTTGTCTGTTTTATGATGCTCTGTACATCTGAATTGCTCTATAGAAGTTGTTTTGTAAAAAAAATGAAGTTTGCTGCCCTGGATCCAAGCCTCGGCTCTCTCTGTGTCCCCGTAACTGAGATGCTGATTATGCCAGATTAATACTTTAATCATAAAAAAAGATATGCTGCCCTTAAATAGCTTTAATAAAGTTAGCTCGCATTTTGTAGTGGAACTATTTTTCTGGTGAGCATCTTGTCTGTAGCTTAAGTACTGTAAATTATGAATAACAGTTTCAAAGCATCACACCACACTTTCTCCCCCATGAGTTAAAGTAGGGCCCCGTTGCCTCTTTCATGCTGATTTTATAGCCAGTCTTAAATACACATGAAGGCCATTGCCCATTTTATAGGACTCATTATCGGAGCGTTGGGGGAAAGAACTAATTATTTACATTAGGCCTGTAGCTTACGGCACATCAGGACCAGTCGATTCCAGTGGGCCGATGTTTAATGTGCGCCTTCATTCCGGCATCAGGCTCTCAATTATTCATCTCTTATAGTCTTTCCGTCTGAGGGACCCCATGCATTCTTGATTTGCACAGGCGATTGGTGAAAACGCACCTATATGATGCCGATAGCCACACACACTAATAGAACAACACAGGGGAAGAAACACAGGCTACTGCACACATTGCCTTTAGCCATTCAAAATACAGGTATACAAGCGACTAGTGTAGGTTTTACTTGCCTGTCGCATGTTGCACCCAGTTCAATGTGAGTAGTTATGCATTGCATCTAATTTCTTGTCAAATGTCTAACCTTCTTGTAGTCTGATCAAATAATGAGTAAAGCAAGAGATTCAGTTTTGACTTCCAGGCGTGGAAAAGTTAATGTGGTGAATATAGATTTTTCTAGTTGCTATAAAAGAGGCAATACTTCTACTTCCAAATTCCATTGGTCAAAAGAAAGTATATTTCTTGTATTTATTTCTTGTTTATTTGTATAAATGCGAGTGTACTCTTCTAGTCTTAATGCACTACCAGAAGTGAGACATTGTGGAGTAATATATATTTTTATAATATATTTTTCAGCTAAATCTCTTTGTACAACACTGATGTCCTTCACCTTTAAATTCAGTGTATTGACTGAAACGGGACGAGGGATTCATCTGAAACACAATGACTGATCAGGCCAGATATACAGCGTAAAATAAACTTGTCAAACATTTTTCAAACAAATTGTTCCCTGAAAAATCTGACAAGTCAAAGCATATTAATGGCAGTTCCCTCAACTCTATAGACCCTGATTTATTTTAGTAAATGAAACCATTATTTTTAACACCATTTATTTTTGGGCTCTATATTACATTGTTTCTTGCACATTTCACAATGCTGAAAAAGCACGGTGCTAAAAGCCCGTTCAGCTTTATTTGAAACTTTTATAAGTTAGTTGTTCCTGCAGCAGTTACACTGAAATGTCTGGTGAGCGGCACTGAAAGGTTAATGCGCTATCACAATTGAAAATAACCTCCTACACTAAACCTAAGAGATAGTGTCAACAAAAGCAAATGTGAGATAAAAACACACTGGCTGAAGAAACATGCCGCTTTATCTAGCTTCTATGAGTCTTTGAGCTCTTTATCTGGACTCGCATCACAAGAGCAATGCTGGATCAGCAAGCAAGTTTACTATGACAGAAGAGCCACACATATGGAGCTGGTTAAGAGATGCAAACATCAAAATATATTCGTTTACAAATCATGCACAAATCATGTTTTGAGGTCATAACAGTATTGTGCAAGGAACCATGCAAAGATAAGCCTTTATTAATCAATAATCTGCCCCTGTAAGCATATGTGTAAACAAAAACAAAAAAAGGAATACAAGTTGTTTTGTTAGGGTTGTGCTGTTTTCATTTCAGCAGTGAACTGTAAGTAAAGGTTTTTCCAATGAGCCTCCGTTGCAATAACAACTACACAGCAAACATTTCAACAGCGAATTAACACTAGAAAACATTCATTCATTATTAAGCTAGTGAAATGCATGCTTTAGTACAATTTCTGCAGATGCTTTGACCTTCTTGGCCAACTGTACTGATGATGCTGAGATGAACATGGTTTTCTTGGACTGCAGAGAAATACAATAGGAGCATTTTTCATATAGGACAGAAAATAAGACCTCCATACCACAGAAATGAGAATACTAATGCAACCTCTTGATAAAGTATATTCTCATTTGTGTGAGTTTTAAAAGAGATCTAAATACCTCAGACTTGCCAAGATACTAAATCTCTCATCATATTCTCCCAAAACCAGCTGCTTTCCACTTATAACTTGTTTTTGCATCTTCAAAGCAGCTGCGGCTGCGACTCCACAAGGTTGGTGCTTAAATTAAATGCATCTAAGAGCTTCAGTAGATCAGCCTCTGAGCAAGAAAAAAATGTGCTCGGAACAAACATGGAGCTTTTTACAGCCAAAACGCTTTGAAAACCTCACAAACCCGCAGCAGATGTTCTGGCCTGGAAGTTACGCTCCACATGCACTCTTTATCAACCCAGACCAGCCAATTTATAGAGCGTGACAATGCATGCGCTCGCCATGTTTACGGCAAGCATTAGTTACCGCAATCTTGCGCTCGCTCCTGATTGGATAACAGAGCCATCAATACTCCGGTTGTCGTGTGTATCGCAGGGTCTTCTGAGAAAGGTAGCGGCGTTCGACCAGTCTGAAAGAAAAGGCACAGCAATGATGTCAGTGGTGCAGAACTAATTTGTATTTTCATATTGCACTGTAGATGTAAGAGAGGAACAAGCCTAAGGGGGGTTATCAGTGAATAACAAATTCATTTGAGGATGTACCGTATTCGACACACTGATGCAGCTCCTCTTATCGGGCCCGCTGGAACTGATTGGTTAAACTGGCGTGGTGAATATACATCAGGGAGAGGCCACGCTTTGCATGCTAAAGTTCACCCTGCTTGTTTACCTCTCTCCAGAGACCCGCGAGGATGAGAGATTACAGACACGCGCGCACAGAAAGCCAACCAAGGAAATGATGGCAGGACAAATGGTGGAGCTGTAAAATTGGTCAAGAGTCTGAACGGTAAAAGAGTCTCAAGGTGATACGGTATCATTGCTTCGTGAAGAGAGAGGAGACGAGGGGGTCCTGAGCCAAATGCATGTGTCAAGATAACAATAGAGGGGTGAGGAAATACATGCATGGGGGAGAAACTATGAATAAGAAACTATTCTTATTACAATCAGTGTTGAAAACACTGTCGTGCTGCTGCCTAATTCATTTTCAGGATTCTTTGATGAATGTAAAGTTCAAAAGAACAGCGTTTATTGGAAACCGAAATATTTGAATTAGAAATGTTTCAGCAAATCATCATATCAGAGTGATTTCTGAAGGATCATGTGACACTGAAGACTGGAGTAATGATGCTGAAAATTCAGCTTTGATCACAGGATATAAATTACACTTTACTATATATTCACATAGAAAACAGCTATTTTAAATTGTAATAATTTGATCAATAATATAACACACACACACACACACACACACACACACACACACACACATATGTATAACCATAAAGTAACTAAACACATTTGTGCCATACAATTTGGCTTAATAACTAGTCCAATACCTGGATACTCTGAGAAAAACATTGTGTTATTCTGTGAATGTCCGAGCGATGTTTTGAGCATCACAGAAACCGACCGAGAACACTTAATAGTCGGCCGTAATTACTTTTTCTGCCGCTAATTGTACCAGCTTTCATGAACTACACTCATTATGTTTTTCCACTGTGCGGTTGATCTGCATGGCCACTGCTCTAATGGACGAGTGTTGAAAGAGATGTTTTCTTTGAGAAAGAGCCGGTGCTATTGACATCATGGGCTTTTAGGTGTGTGTGTGTGTGTGTGTGTGTGTGTGTGTGTGTGTGTGTGTGTGTGTGTGTGTGTGTGTGTGTGTGTGTGTGTGTGTGTGTGTGTGTGTGTGTGTGTGTGTGTCTGTATGTGTGTGTGTGTGTGTGTGTGTGTGTGTGTGTGTTATGGTGTAACAACAAAAGTGCATAGCAACAACAGCATAGCAAAGCCGTTCAAAATTGTGTTTCTTTTTTAATGATTTATATATATATATATATATATATATATATATATATTTGAAAAAGTTTATGCTCACCAAGACTGCATTTATTTGATGCATCACAAATTGTGAAAATCTTATTACAATTTAAAATAATGGTTTTCAATTTGAATATATATAAAAAAAAAAAAAAATTATTCCTGTGATGCAAATCTGAATAAATACGTAAAACTTGAATTCACTGTTAGTCCTTTACATAAAAGTGTCAGTCATTTAGAAATATTTAAATATCAAAATGATATTATATATTATATATATATATATATATAGAAACATTTTATATTTAAATATTAAAATGGTAACACACACACACAAAAAGATTAATACACAAAACATCAAAAAAGTAACATCCAGAAATGTATAACAACTGTGGAAAACAGAGCTTTTTAATAAATTGCCTACAATTAATGCATACAACTCCTGACACAGTTTATTCTTTCAACCTTAAAATTTACTTCCGGTTTAAATGTACATTTTGTCTTAGTTAATGACCCATCCTTGATATTTAAGGCAAACAGGCAATCAGCTTGTTAGCCAGACACTGCAAAAAGTGATCAGTTGACAACTTAAAAAAGTTATTAAGCAATAAACTTCATGCGTAACTGAAAAGATTAAGTTATGTGAACTTGACAATCCCACATACCTTAATTATTTCAATTAAGCATATAGTTTATTTACTTAATCATTTGAAGGCAGCAGGTTTTTTTAAGTTAAGTCAACTATTCACTTTTACAGTGTAATAGCAAAATGTTGGTGAAAGCAGAGAGATACTATTTGTAATAAAGTGTAGAAGTATGTTTATGTACAACTGGCGATCGACAGTATCTGTTATCATGTTGAGCTTTAGCTTACTGAACATCCCTGATAGACCGAGGTCTTCCGGAAAACACAGTTTAGAGCCTGTAGACATGCATCATTTAAATGATAACCAAATAGCCGAAGTACGTGAGAAGGGCGAATGGCGAATTCTGATGTGAATTAAGAGTTCCTCAGATGTCCTCGGATGGTATGATGACGGTGTTAAACTATTGACTAACCGATAATATATAGCCAGGCCTACCTCAGTGTAATCTTCTGAGAGTAAAAACCTTTAATCTCACAGGCTAAAACACTCACATATTGGCATAGGTGGGAAACTCGTGTGCAAAATGCATTTCAAAGATCAGAATTTTCGGCATTTAAATTGTGTGTGCTTCAAGAACAAAAAAGCAATTAAACAAGCTCAAGGTTGTTGTTTTATCTAATCAGCATTCTTTTAATGATGTAATTTAAATTATCTTCTAAGCAAAAAAAATAATTGGTTTCATGCATGTGCAAAACACCCATAAAAACATTTAGCTGGCTTTCAATAAGTGTGATGAGGGATATATCACTGTGCCAGTCCCATATATTTGAATTTATGTTTAAATCCATGCATGTCTCTCATTTGTAGAGATGAATAATTTCTCACTTTTAAAGTCCAGACAGCCGATTCATCGCTTTTATCATAAATCAGAGTGAGGCACGTAATACACGTGGCCTGACTGAGACCTGGATTCGTCCAGAAGACTCAGCAACCCCCGCTGCTCTCTCTAGCAATTTCTCCTTCTCTCACTCCCCTCGCCAGTCTGGGAGAGGTGGGGGTACAGGGCTCCTCGTTTCTAACAATTACAAATACTCTGCGCTCTCTTCTATATGCAACAACAACTCATTTGAATATCATGCTATTACACTCACAACTCCCATTAAGATCCATATTGTAGTCATTTATCGTCCCCCAGGTCAGCTGGGTAATTTTGTGGATGAGCTGGATGTGCTGCTGTCCTCCTTCCCTGAGGACGGCACCCCACTTCTAGTCTTTGGTGACTTCAACATCCATCTCGACAAGCCGTATGCAGCAGACTTCATCTCTCTCCTAGCCTCTTTCGATCTCACACAACTCATCACCACAGGTACTCACAAATCAGGCAACCAACTGGACCTGGTTTACACACGCAACTGCACCACAGACAACATCTTGGTGAGACCTCTCCATGTCTCAGATCATTTCCTCATTACCTTCAGTCTACAACTCTCTACCCCTGCACCACCAACCCCACCACCAGTCACTTTCAGGCGAAACCTGCGCTCACTTTCCCCCTCCCATCTTTCCTCTGCCGTCTCATCTTCTCTTCCCCCACCCCCACAATTCTCATCTCTGGATGTGAATACCGCAACGGATACCCTATGCTCCACTCTAACCTCTTCTCTAGACATTATCTGCCCTCTCTCCTCCAGGCCAGCACGCGCCACTCCCTCTAACCCCTGGTTATCTGAGGTTCTTAGGGAACACCGGACCGAACTCAGGGCAGCGGAGAGGAAATGGCACAAATCAAAAGACGCATCTGACCTGAGTACGTATCAATCTCTCCTCTCTTCCTTTTCTGTTGATGTTCATGCTGCAAAATCTTCATACTTCCACAACAAGATCAACAACTCCCCCAACACACGATTACTCTTCAAGACATTCAACTCTCTCCTCTGTCCACCTCCACCACCACCCGCCGCCTCCTTAACTGCTGACGATTTTGCGATCTTCTTCACCAACAAAACAACATCTATCAGCAGTCAGTTCTCAGCTCCACACACACACGAACCCAGACCGACCCCTTCCACAGCCAACATCCCTCTGCCCTCCTTTTCTCCACTAACCGAGGAAGAAGTATCTACACTTCTCCTCTCCAGTCACCCTACCACCTGCCCTCTAGACCCCATCCCCTCACACCTTCTACAAGCCATCTCTCCCACACTTCTACCAGCACTCACACACATCATCAACTCATCCCTCCATACTGGCATTTTCCCTACAGCATTCAAGCAGGCTCGGGTTACTCCACTGCTTAAAAAACCAACGCTAAACACATCATTTGTAGAACATTACAGACCTATCTCTCTCCTACCATTCATTGCAAAGACACTTGAAAGAGCTGTTTTCAACCAAGTAACATCCTTTCTGTCTCTCAACAACCAGCTGGATGTCAACCAATCCGGCTTCAAGAAAGGGCATTCTACTGAGACTGCATTACTGTCTGTCACAGAAGCCCTACGGATCGCAAAAGCTGCTTCCAAATCCTCAGTCCTCATCCTCCTGGACCTGTCTGCTGCCTTCGACACTGTGAATCATCAAATCCTTCTGTCCAGCCTCTCAGCACTGGGCATCACAGGAACTTCACTCCACTGGTTTGAGTCCTATCTCACAGGTAGGTCCTTCAAGGTCGCATGGAGAGGCGAGGTATCCAGAGCACATCAACTGACCACAGGGGTTCCCCAGGGTTCAGTTCTTGGTCCCCTCCTCTTCTCCATCTACACCACATCACTGGGACACATCATACAAGCACACGGCTTCTCCTACCACTGCTATGCTGATGACACACAGCTCTTCCTCTCGTTTCAACCAGATGATCCCACAGTAGCTGCACGGATCTCAAGCTGCCTGGCAGACATCTCGACGTGGATGAAGGAACATCACCTGCAGCTCAACTTGGCAAAGACTGAGCTTCTCGTCCTCCCTGCCAATCCGTCTCTACAGCACAACTTCACTATCCAGCTAGAGTCATCATCAATCACCCCATCAAAGTCGGTGAGAAATCTTGGAGTAACGTTTGATGACCAGCTGACTTTCACAGATCACATTTCAAAGACAGCTCGATCATGCAGGTTTGCACTGCACAACATCAGGAAGATCAGGCCTTTCCTAACTGAGCATGCAACACAACTTCTCGTCCAGGCCCTGGTCATTTCTAGGCTTGACTACTGTAATGCTCTTCTGGCCGGACTTCCAGCATGTGCAACTAAACCTCTACAGATGATCCAAAATGCTGCAGCCCGTCTTGTCTTCAACGAGCCAAAGAGGGCCCACGTCACTCCTCTGTTCAGCTCACTGCACTGGCTACCTCTCGCTGCTCGCATCAAGTTCAAGGCATTGACGCTTGCTTACAGATCTATCACAGGCTCAGCTCCCTCCTACTTTCACTCACTCCTACGAGTCTACATCCCTGCCAGAAGCCTACGATCGGCCAACGAGCGACGTCTCGTGGTTCCATCCCAGAAAGCCACAAAATCACTTTCCAGAACATTCTCATTCACAGTTCCATGCTGGTGGAACGCTCTCCCCACCCTCATCCGGAATGCAGAATCCCTGACAACCTTCAAAAAACATCTGAAAACCCATCTCTTCCGGGAGCACTTAACCTCATAAAAAAAAAAAAAAAAAAAAAAAAAAAAAAAACACCTCCCCTTTCCCTCTAAACCTCACTTATCGGGCTTATGCTACTCTGAATAATGCCTGAACTTTGTATCTTGAGCACTTCTTGCGCTGCTTTTTGTTTTTTGCCTCTTCATGATGACTCGCTTAATCTAGTCCTACTTTGTAAGTCGCTTTGGATAAAAGCGTCTGCTAAATGACTAAATGTAAATGTAAATGTACACAACTTCATTAGGACACAATTTACACATATAATTAAAGAAATAGATTGCACAAAGCTAAAAACTTTGTTACTGACTCACCCTCATGTGCGTATGTTGTTATATTGGGTAACACCAAATTTAAGGTGACATAGTTACATGTTACATGTACTTACTATAGAAATAATAACGTAACTCTATAGTAAGTACATGTAGTTAATTAATATTACGTTGTACTTATTTAAGTACAATGTAATTGTCACCTTAAAATAAACGGTTACACTTTATTTTAAGGTGTCCGTTACAGTGTAATTATATATTTAAGTACTGAGTAATATTAATTAACTACATGTACTCACTATTGGGTTAGAGTTAGGGTTTGGGTGTGATTATCTACAATTTATAGTAATTACTAGTAACTACATGTAACGTGTAACAACGACACTGTGAAATAAAGTGTTACCAAATAAAGTGTAGACCCTTTTTTCCAAATAATATCAGTTCAGAGGGAGGTCTGTGTGTCTACAAAAAAAAAAAGAAGAAGAAAAAAGCATCATAAAAAGACTCAAAGTCATACATGACATTTTCTTTTATATATATATACATATATGTGTGTGTGTGTGTGTAGTTCAGACGGGAATGTCAGCCTAAATATTGTCTTTTTCTCACATGCATATATATATAGTTTATGTTAAATTTAGTTTTAGTTCAGTTTTAGTTATTTTCCATCTTTTTTTTTTTCCCAGTTTTAATTACAAAAAAAATTAATATATTTTTTTTACGTTTTAATTTTTTTTTTTTTTTTTACGTTTTAATTTTAGTCAACAATAATAAAGTCAACCTGTCTAAGCATTGTTTAAATTGATTTGCTTTTAGGTTTGCATTTATAAAAATAAATAAATAAATAAATAAATCCCTGACAGCAGCATTCTGGCATTTTTCCACCTGTTCTCATTCAGTTTCTCCCATTAGTGTGGCCAGAAAAATGCAGGATGAGTCAGAGAACAGAACAATTGTCTTTGTCACTCCGATGCAATTAGTATTGATAAGAAATATCCATCTAAGGGTGAGCAGCCATTACCAGCGGGTCGGTGTGTGTGTGCGTGTGTTTTACTGTCCTATCCCGGCCTGTCAGTCCACCAGGAACGCGTGATGCTGTGATTGGGCCAAATGGAGATGAAAGTGGCGGCAATCACGGCCTGTGACATTAAAACCTTTTATAGATTCCTGTCGTGGAGAGCTTTATAGCGGTAGCCCTCACAATGGGGCCTGATCGTGCGCATGTACTGCACAAAACTCGTTATGCTGTGTGTAAGTGCTCGGGTTATGAAAGATCTCCAACCACACTGATAATAACTAGTTATCATCGGCTAGAAAGCTCATTGTAGTTGTAATGAGTCACCAGCATGTGCATCTGTTTGTCTCAGGTGCACTGCATTTACATTAAATCATTTAGCAGATGCTTTTATCAAAAATGACTTTCAAATGAATCATAAGTCAGAGTGAGGCACGTAATACACATCTTCATTAGGACACACACTTACACGCATTTAAAGTAATAGATTACACAAAGCACATAATACATATGCATTTATATTAAAGAGTAATTTACATTAAAATAAGTAATTATCATGCAAAAAGATATTTTCCATGCTGCTTTGAAATAACAGTTTAGTGCACGATGTACAGTAATGATAATTTTCTCTGACCTCAAACATTAAACATTACGATATAGGGTTCATTCTTAACATTTAAAACTTCAGTCTTCAGGATGTGTTTTAAAAAACTGAACAATTAAAGTTTAAAAACCCACTAACTTATTTTTTTATTTTTTTTAATGCTCACAATTCAAAATCTAACTGTCAGGCTTATTAATTTATGCAATCAAGCTTAATTAATTTATGCAATCAAGCTTGTAAACTAAAACTATTAGCAACTTTGGTAACAATTTACAATAGGGTTCCATTTTTAGTTATCATGAACTAACAATAAAAATACTTCTGTTACACTTTATAAGGTGTCCGTGTTACAGTGTAATTATACATTTAAGTACGGAGTAATATTTATTAACTACATGCACTTGCTAATGTTTGGTTTAGGGTTAGTTGCATGTAATTATTAAAAATTTATAGTAATTACTACAGTAACTAAATGTAACGTGTAACAAGGACACTGTAAAATAAAGTGTTACCAATACTTCTAAAACATTGTTTATAACATAAGATTAAGATTAACTAACAATGAGCAAAACATTTGTAACAGTATTTATTAATGTTAATGCATAGTTAATGTTAATGCAATTTACAAACTAAAATATTAAACCTAAATAGTAATTTTTTTAACTAATACAAGGCACATAACAAAATAGCTACAAATTAATCTAAAATGATAAGAAAATGATTAATAAATACTAAAATTGATGAATTAATCATTAGAATAAATAATACTAACTACAGGAAGTGGTTTTGCGCATTTTCCTAATGTATATAAAATTAAAACGTAAAAAAAAAAAAAATTAAAACAGAATTTATTTGTAATTAAAACTGGAAAAAAAAATGATGGAAAACTAACTAAAACTGAACTAAAACTAAATTTAACATAAACTATATATGCATGTGAGAAAAAGACAATCCTTGCATCCCAATGTGCACACTATCCACCCTATCTGCCCTAAATAGTATTGACAATTACTAATGCCACATACTATTTAGGATGGATAGTATGCACATTGGGAAGCAGGCAATATTTAGGTTGACATTCCCGTCTGAACTACACACACACATACATGTATGTATATGTTACATATAACTGCTCTTTGCTTTCTTGCGTCTATTTAATGACATAGCCAAAGGTCATGACAACAGAGTAAACTTAGACTAACCTAAAACCAAGCAATAGCATTTGGCATCATCAACCATTAATTTGCATAATGCTGTAATTCTGAACACAATGAACGAATTGAAAGAGGCTGTTGTTGAAGGATGGAGCTGCAAACTCTGATGAACTTGATAAAAAAATAAAAAAAACCTTAAAGCCGAAAACTAAACGCTGTTGCTCTTTTCAAATAAAGGTTAGTCAATCATAACCGAGAGAATTTACATAGACGTCCTAAAGGTACGGTAAAAAAAAAAAACCTGCTTGTTTAATTCTGAAAATCAATCAGAGAGCGTGTGGAAAAGGTTCATTTAAAAAAACAATTACAATTTTGGAGCAAGAAACCTTAACTAAGATTATAAGTAAACCTGAGGGAAGAAAAATAAGCAGAAAGTCCAGACCCTATGAAATAGTTTTAAAAGCACTGTGTTTTATCTGTGTTGTTGTATATTCCTTTTTAAACAAGAAACAAGAAAAATATGTTATCAGTGGTGTTGCCACAAATATTTGCATATAAGCAAAATAATGCACATTTTAAATTAATGTCTATCCGATAAAAGTCAGTCAACTTTTAGCAGTGACACAGATCGGATGTGTTCTATGACCGTGTAAACAGGAAAAAACGCATGCATTCGGATATTTCCAGATCGGTTTCAGGCCTCATTCATATGTGGAAATAAATCAGATACAAATCAGATATGTGCCAATACGACTGTCATGTAAACGGGCAGATCGGATTTTCTGAGGCATTAGGCTATCTCCGCGGTTTAATGACGAGAGCAATCTCGACGTGCTTCTGCAAAGGGACGGATGGCCCGACGAAACGTGGACAAACGTTGACACAACATATCAAAGGTTGGCTTGCTCCCACAATATGCTCCCACCAGTCCTGAGATCTCTCTCGCACACAATAACTGAAGCATATGTGCAATGATGATGGCCCTTTTCGTCCTCCTCCGCCTCAAAGTCATGGTGATGTTTGGCGAACTTCGCATAGCAAAGCTAGCATCAAGCATATTTCACGTTCGTCCATCTGTGCAAGAACCCCCTTTAAGCATGCGCAATGTTTCAGACGGTATGGCAAGTGTAAACACATGAATCAGATATGGGTAAAAAAAAAAATCGGATAAAGGTTACAAATCAGAATTGGGCATCAAGACCTGCAGTGTAGACGAGGCCTAATGCTCTGAAAACTAGACTTGAACTAAAAGCCACATTAAAGTTTAGTGTGATCTCCTCCTGACCTCCCAATGTGTCTCTTACTCATCCGCTGAGTGAAAACATCTATTTCAGCTTTTAAGGTTTGCAGTTGTGTGTGAATCTCCGAGAACCAACGCGGCGATGTGAGTGATGCTCCACGGATCGTCTCTTAATTCCAGGTTTGGTTGAGAGTTTTGACAAGAACAAACCGCACAATCTGCATTGATTTCAAGGAAGGAGAGCATTTCACCGACGCTGCAACCATCCATTTTCACATCCATTTGAGCTGTCCTGCAAAACACGCCAGGGCCGACGAGAACGCATGTTAGAAGATTGCACTTGAGTTTCACAAGAGTTTTCTCATTATTTCATGCACTTTGGTGTATTATTCATTCCTTTTGGAGGAGAGACAATATAAAAGTATAAAACAGAATCCAAAAACGGACTGCAGCGTTTGCACCAAACTTCTCTCACCGCGGTAAGAACAAAGAATCTACCCCGATTGACCGTGGCATTTCTCTCTTTTTTCTTTCTGAGCTCTTAAGCTTCACCTCTCTGCCTGTTTTGATCATGTCAGATTACTCAATCTCTCAGACGCTGCCCTCTTCTCCACAGAGCTCAGCTGCAGTCGTAGATGAAAATCACTCAACAATTCTAAGATTAATTTCATTCGGCTTATCACGGTCAGATGCACACTCATAAATAAGATTATTCCACAGACTGACAACTTTAATGAATTAAAGCTACAATATGTCATTTTTTTTCACCACTAGGGGTCGCTAACCTCTTACAATAATAAAAATGTAGGTTGATGATGCATAAGCGGAATTATGGAACTTGTCGTCATGCCAATGGATCTAATAATATTCATGGATGTTGATGTTTTTTAACATGACTGTGATATGAAGCATTGCGTGATTGCTAATGAGAGACGGATAACTACACGCAAGTGCTGAATTACTACTCAGGTCGTTTATTTGACGAATTAAACTTGTGAGGTAACACAGCGCTGTTTCACTTGCTCTACACTATCACACTAAACTGCATTTGAGTGTGTTGAAAGTTGTAATGTTATTCTATGTGTTTGTTTGTTGGCTGTATGAGACTAGCAGTGAGCTAGATCAACATTAGAATAACATACAGATCATATTCTAACATTTCATCATGTTGAGCTATATAACATTGATTCGTTTTATGTACATTTGCTCACCTGTCTAATAAAGTACACGCAAGAGTGGCGTCTCTGTCAAGTCGAAGTTAGCCGCGGACGCTAGCTCTCGGCATCTCGAAAACGCCACGCTGATATTGATCCTCGTTTTATTTTTCCTTTTGTCCCAAAGTCTGCTTGCCATGGTCCATAGTGTTTGAACTAAACAACAACAGCGTGAGTGCGCCGCTAGACGTAACACAGTCGTCCACGTCTGTCGCCATGGTTACTATGGCAGTACGAGCGGAAACCAGGGATAACGCGGATATTACGTCATTGACAGGCGACAAGTGAACCGGGACGAGCCATTATTTAAAATTGGAATTTCTCTGAAATTACAAATCTTTGGGACTGTGCAATTGATTTTTGGATATATTATTACAAAAATCTTACATATTGTACCTTGTGATATATTGAGAACTGTTAATGTTTACAGTACAATTTCTGTATATATTTTGTGTACTGATGATGAAAAATAGCTATGAATATTGGCCTATTACATTTTTTTATCTAACTGATTACATGATGTGATGATTAATAAAATCGCATATCAAATTTGTTTGAATGTTTGAATTCATATTGAATTTTGTTTGAATGCTGTACAACTAGCTTTCATATACAGTGCTTGCTAAGGATATTGCTCATACCTTAAAGTTGTGTATAACTTATGCATAGTGCAATGAATATAGTGACACCTTAGCAACGCCCTGACAAACACATGCATTCACATTTACTGCAGAAAATCGAGTTGCTGCAGATATGAATAGGGTTGTGTACAGAGTAAACAGTGCGTCTTTCTGCAGGGACCAACAATGTACAAAAGAAAATCATAAGATGTCAAGAAGTGACACGAGTTGATCCTGACACCCACTTTAAACAGAGACGAACGCAAGATTGAATGTTTGTCCCTCGACTTCGTATGAATTTATAATTGGAGCTACAGGCAGCGTTCACCTCTTGAGCAAATGCTCCTTGCAAACATAACCGAATTCAGCCGAGTACATTTTCAATCAGATTTGTGAACTTTAAGTAAATCAAACACATCCGTTTGCTCAAATATTTGCAGGCTGCCCAGATATTCAGAAAGCAGCTTGATTCTCGGAAACACATTACAGAGAGATGCTGTAAATTAGCATTTCACAGAGGCTTACATCTCTAATGGAGCCGTTTCACACAAGAGCAACTCAAGAAGTCCATTGTTTTCTGTCTCTCTCTGTACACATAAACCCATTTTCACCTGTCTGGAAATGAACTGTAATCTCACTTGGATTCCCACATGGCCGTAATCTCTCTCTTCCCTGGACGAGGGAATAGTGCTGTAATCTGTGCTGAAAGAGGGAAGCTCTGAGAGGGAAATCTGTGGAGCGCTGGAGCCTTTATCAGCCGAGACAGGGACCCGACGGGCCCTCGGGCCTTCAGACATACCTTATCAACCCTGAGAGATGAGAGAGAGAGAGAGACCGAGAGAGACAGAGACAGAGAGGGAGAGAGAGAGAGAGAGCGACTGAGAAAGAGTGAAAGAGAGAGAGAGAGAGACAGCGACTGAGAAAGAGTGAGAGAGAGAGAGAGAGAGAGACCAAGAGACAGAAAGAGAGACCGAGAGAGAGACTGAGAAAGAGAGAGAGAGAGAGAGAGAGAGAGAGAGAGAGAGAGAGACCCCTTATTGATCAGTATCCAAAAAAGAGCTGTAAAATTCTACCAGCACCTGAAGCGACCCGAGCTCATACCAGGCTGAGGCCCTGCGGTGTCAGGAGCAGAACCGGCACCGGAGCGCACGCTCACAGCTGATGCTGAAACTACAGCCAGACCAGCACAGCACTTCCTATTGGAAAGATGCTACTAAATCACAAAAGAAGATGGAACTCTATTTACACCTGAAAAGAGATTATAAACCAGCAGAATACCTGAGCTGTGTGAAAGAGCATAAAGTGAGAAAGACCCTGACCAAGTACAGGCTGAGTGACCACAGTCTGGCTGTAGAGAGAGGTGTGTGTGTGTGTGTGTGTGTGTGTGTGTGTGTGTGTGTGTGTGTGTGTGTGTGTGTGTGTGTGTGTGTGTGTGTGTGTGTGTGTGTGTGTGTGTGTGTGTGTGTGTGTGTGTGTGTGTGTGACCACTGTCTGGCTGTAGAGAGAGGACGACACAGGCAGAGATGGCAGCCGAGAGAGCAGAGACTGTGTTCACTGTGCTCTCAGAGAGGTGTGTGTGTGTGTGTGTGTGTGTGTGTGAGAACAGAGACTGTGTTCACTGTGCTCTCAGAGAGAGGTAGGTGTGTGTGTGTGTGTGTGTGTGTGTGTGTGTGTGTGTGTGTGTGTGTGTGTGTGTGTGTGTGTGTGTGTGTGTGTGTGTACTTGTTTTTATATCCCGGTTGGGACTTGGACCTGTTTGCACACCAAACCCGTGGGGACCTCATGAGCGGTGGGGACCTGATTCCAGGTCCCCACAGGCACACCCATTGAAAACGATAGAAATGGCCATTTTAACATAGGTGGCAGTGTTTCCCTCGAAATGCCAATTGGTCCCTACGGGGTCGGTTTATCGGACAAAAATTGTGTCTGTGTATAAAGTGTGTTTGAGAGAGCGCCCCCTGTGGTCAACATTGGAACAACTGTGTGTGTTTTTTTTTTTTTTTTTAAATATGCTCTGACATGTTTAAACATATCCAAATGCAATATCTTAGGTGTTTCTTCTGTGATCTTTATCTTCTGTGATCTCTGACATAATCAGTGGGTCCTTATACGTTTGCATTCATTCCTTTTTTAAACCACAAATTAAAAATGGAAAATGTTGTTTTATTTTAACAATGATTAATAAATATACCAGCTAATTTCTCTTAAACAATATTATTTAATAATTAAAAAATAATATAAATTATATTGTTAGATATAACAATATAATTATATTGTTGTATTGCATGTAGACTTTTCCAGAAGTGAGAAAAGTAATGAAAAAATTTGTAAGCAACTGTTTTCATGTCAATATACATATTTACATTAAATAAAAAAATCTATGAATTTTTTTAATTAAATCAAAATTCTATGAATTTAGACATAGCCTATACATACTGTAGTGGATGAGCTTGATCACTTTTCCTCTTTTAATGACAGCAAGGAGTGTTGTAGATGCACAATAATTCATCTTTATTCTAAACTGCACATCTTATGTTATGAGAACATACTTTTTAGTGAGAACAATGGTCAATATTCCACACTTATTTCGATATTAAGGTGGATACTGCTAGATTCGGTGGTCAAATGGTCCATTGTCCGGTATCAATGAATACAAGGACCAATGATAATAGCTTACTGTACAACCACAGCTGCATAGAAGTGCTATTGATGTGTGAAGGCATCTCCACAACATTATGAATAATGCTACTGTCTTTGAAAATGGTAAGATTTGCACATTTCCTTTTTAAAACACTTTGTGATACGCCAGCCCGTTCTCATCCCAAGTCGTCATATACTGACGCTTTCAAAATTTCTTCAATATCCGACGCACAAAGCACCCTTTAGCGTCCATATGAGACGCATAACCCTACCACAGACCTAAACCTACCCATAACCGAAGCGTCTCATATTGACGCTAAGGGTGCTTTGTGCGTCGGATATTGACGAACTTTCGAAAGCGTCAGTTATATGACGCCTAAACCTACCCATAACCGAAGCGTCTCATATGGACGCTAAAGGGTGCTTTGTGCGTCGGATATTGAAGAATGTTTGAAAGTGACGATTTGGGGATGAGAATGCGTTTTGCAGCCGCCGCAGAGTCAGACAATTACAGTATATTCACACTGCAATATATAGGCTTATTCGTTTTTACACTAAAATAGCTAACACCTTATCATAAAACTTCATAAAGTTACTTTAATTTGAATTGTTTAAAACAGTCAAAATATTTTTTGGCCAGCGGAAATGAATGAGATCAACTCTATTCTAATATACAGTGCCTTGCGAAATTATTCATACCCCTTCATTTTTTTTCCACATTTTGTTTTGTTGCAGCCTTATGTTAAACTGCTTTAAATTACTTTTTTTTTCCATATCAATCTACGTCTCAAACACCATAATGACAAAGCACAAAACAGGTTTGTAACAACTTTGCAAATTTATTAGAAATAAAAAACTGAAAAGATCCCGCTGCATAAGTATGTAAAAAGTACCCTTTTCTGGGACACTGGAAATTTATCTCAGGAGCATCCATATTGCTTCTCGATGTTCCTACACTTGGAGTGAAGTTAAACTGTGGCAAATTCATTTGAATGAGTCTGATTTAGAAAGGCACACACCTCTCAGAAAAGGTCTAACAGCTGAAAATGCATATCAGAGCAAAAACCAAGATAACTGCCTGTAGAGCTCAGTGACAGACTTGCGTTAAGGCAATGATCTAGGGAAGAGTTCAGAAACAAATCTGCTGCATTGAAGGTTGACAGAAGCATTATCCATAATGGAAGACGATTGGAACAACTAGGACTCTAGAAAATGTCCAAGCTGACAGAGCTGACAGTGCACACACCTGAAGGCTCCAGACACTCAAACTGCCTGAACATCTGCTTTTATAGTGGTGCTCACTTCCTGGTCATCCGTTAATTCCTATGTTAACAGTGTCCTAACTTTGTCACACGTCTTTTGGTTTTATTTTTGATAAATAAATAATGACACGGTGTGATATGTTGTGGTAGTATTCATCTGGGGTTTTAATTTCCAAATTTGAAGACCTGCAAATAGTAGGCCTTTTTTTTTTTTTTTCTAATACAGAAGTGGTGACCCAAACAGCCTGCTTACAAACTTTCTTCAAATTATCTTCCCTTGTGTCGGGCAGAACAAATAAATTCATACAAGTTTGGAACTACTCGAGGGAGAGTAAATGATGACAGAATTTTCATTTTTAGGTAACTATTCCTTTAAGTCAGTCCCAGACTAAAATGCATGTTTGAGCCGTCTCAACTGAAAATATCTTGCATCTTAAAATACGTCAGTGTCATAGTTCTATATCAAGATACAGTAATGTTTCATTCTTGTAAAAGTTGCCTAAATATCTTAATTTAACTAAGGCCTAGTCCTGGCTTAAGCTCAGTAACGTCTATGAAACCGGGCCTAAGCATTTTCACATTAAGTGCTTTTAAGAGAGTTCCACATGGCTGCAGGGGATGTTGGGTTCAGTATAGTGACAGTATTTGGCTTGTGTATCCGACTGTTTTACAGGAGCAGGAGGGTACAGTCATACCCCTGGTTTCACAGACAGGGCTTAAGACTAGTCCTAGACTAAAATGTAAGTCTGAGCTGTTTCCACTGAAATAAACTTGCACTGACTGATCTTAAAAATATATCAGTGCCTTTTTAGTTTTAAGATGCACATCGGTAATGTTTTTTTCTAAGCATGTTTATAAAAATTACTTAAATGTCCTAATTGATCTATGGTCTAATCCTGGCTTAGTCTAAGCCCTGTCTGTGAAACCGGGCCATTGTGTTATTGAGGTGTTCTGCAGGGCCCATGTCATTAAATATAAAAACAATATTTTGTGTCCATAAAATGTATAGTTTAAATTGATTTAAATCTATTTAAATTTTGGTATTCAGCATAACATTTAAAAATACAAATTTGAATAAAAATAAAATCCAACTTTTTTTTCCAATTTTGAAAAAGGAATGTATGCAAAAGATCACAGATCTCATTGCCTTGTTTTGGATCAGGCATAAAACATAATCAGAGCTGGGCAGTATTTCAAATACATTTATTTGAAATGCAAATTTCTATTTTGTTTTTAAATGCTTTTGCGTGTAAATAGGCCTATATTTAATCTTGGTATTTACATGTATTTTAAATATGCTTCAACTTGTAATTTGTAGCTTTTAAGTATCTTTAGAAAAATGTCATTTGTATTTAAATACATTTAATCTTTTTTATTTTGACAATACAAAAATAGTAAGTTTAAATGTATTTAAATTAAAATAAGTTATTTAAAAACAAAATAGTATTTTGTATTTTAAATACATATATTTGAAATGCTACTAATCCCTGAACATAATCAACTTGCCAATGTAAGGGTGTAAACAAAAGAGCACCGACGACAGAGCGTCAGTAGCCTAGCTGCCTGATGGAAATCTCCAGAAGTGTGTGTTCACCGGACATAGCCAGTCCCCATCGCGACCACCCCTCCCCCTCTCGTCTGCGATCGCGCGGCAGCCATCTTTATTCATAACTAGCTGAAGTGCGCGGAATCAATTACCAGCCATTTTGAGACGACGACGACGCGGACAACATCTACGGACGCATCATGGACAAATTAAGGTAAGACTTGTAATAGAAAAATTAATATCATGGTAAATTTGAATTCTGTTTATAGTCGTACTATGATGAGGTAGATCATTAAACAGAGTAAAGTACTGCTTCTAATTAAGGTGTCATTAGGCAATTAGCCGGGCCAAGGTTATAACTAACAAGCGTGTTGGTTTGTGGTAATTTACGTTCGGATTTGCATGATTATTCGGTAAAATAATAGTTTTAGGCAGCAATGTACCGTGGTAAAGTTAGTTTGATGTTTGACATTCATTAGACATTCGGTTTCATACCAATTAAACTGTTTGCGGCCTTTATGTTTTTAGCTCAAATTTAGTAAGATGGACATAACGTTAAATATATGTCCTTTATGTTGCACAAGGCTTAATTAAAAATAAATAAATAAATTAACCTTAATTATTAATTTATAATAATTTTACACTTTTTAATGTATGAAATAGCCTAATATAACTTCACTAGCACCTTTTGAGATAAAGGTATCAAATCAACTGTAAAAATCTCTAAATATTATCTCCTGTCATGCACAAGGCTTATTTGTTCAGAAAATCCCTTTATTGTTTTTATACAGTACTGAAACTATTTTTGATGTTTAATATAGGCTACGTTACCCACTTAAATTCATTAAACTCTGACACCGTTTGAGATAAAGGTATCAAATAACTGTAAAAATCTCTAAATATTATCACCTGTCATGCACAAGACTTGTTTTTTTTTTCAGAATCCTTTATTGTTTTTATATACAGTACTGAAACTGTATTTTTGATGTTTAATATTCTGTACCCACTTAATTTCATTAAACTCTGACACAGTTTGAAATAAAGGTTTCAAAACAACAATTCAAATGAAATAAAATAAAATAAAAATATAATACAACAATAAGAAAGGTAAAAATTGCAATTACAAAATATGATTACAAATATACTAATATGGAATTTTCACTTTATTGCTACATTCAGGCCAAAATTGGTGAATTTATTGGATTTAAATGGGTTACATGTATGTGAAGAGCTGAGATGCAAAAGCTTCTAAGTGTTCTATTTTTTTTTTTTATTAATTTAAATTACATTTATTTATTAGGCTCCTACACTCTCACATAAAAGGTACAGAGCTGTCACTGAGGCATACCTTTATGTATAAAAGTAACAAAAAAAAAAGTACAAACATTATTTTATAATTTATCAACTGTAAAAATTACTTTATATTTTAAGTGGGCACAGTATGTTAAATATCAAAAATACAGATTCAGAACTGTATATAAAAACAAAGGAATATTCTGAAAAAAAAAAAAAAAACAAGCTTTGTGCATGACAGGGGATAATATTTAGAGCTTTTTACAGTTGATTTGATACCTTTATCTCAAAAGGAGCTGTCTGTTGTTTAATTAATTCATATTATTTTATACATTAAAAGTTGTAAAATTATTATAAAACCCATAAAGTGCTAATTCCAAAAACAGAGTCTTGTGCATTTACAGGGAAGTTTTTCTGAACATTTTAGTATTGGTTTTATAGTATAATATCATGTAGTTTAATTGTTTAATTAAGTTAGATGGTTAATTCTTTTTTTTTTTCTTTTTTTTTTTTTTTTGAAATTAAGCCTTGTGCAACATAAAGGACATATATTTATGTCCATCTGACTAAATTTGAGCTAAAAACATAAAGGCCGCAAACAGTTTAATTGGTATGAAACCGAATGTCTAATGAATGTCAAACATCAAGCTAACTTTACCGCGGTCATGTACCGAGTACATAAATGTTAGTGCAGTCTGACCGTACTGTAATAGGTCTATTTGAAAAGATTAACCTGAAGGCACATCTGTGCGTATGTGCACATGTGGCCTAATTGTGAGTTAATGAGGTGTACAGTATGTGTTAACGATTTTATTTTGCCTTTGGCACAGACCAGATAAACCCAACCGAAGCAACAGCAGGTTTGAGCGTCGCATCACGAGACTGAGAAAGCATCATGATGAGTGTGCCAGGAGACAAACAGCTAGACAGAAGGTGATTTTAATTGATTAATCTTATTTTTAATTTACCTACTTTTACATTTCATGTATGGAAGTAGCCTAAATCATTGGACACATTAGTCTGTATAATATTGCGGTTAAGTTGTTCACGTCGTATTGTTAAGAAATTTTGTTCATATGTAAAATATTTTGTTTTTGATTATATGAACATATGTACAAAACTATTGTCGACATAGCTTTAAGACAGACAATTAAATATCAAATAAAATCATATATCACGTCCACTATACACTTCTTAAAGCATGTGAAGCTGCAAAGTGAAACTAAATTATTTGTATGATTACAGTTGTGCTTTCAATTCTTATTTCAGGCAAAAGAAACATCAAGTGTTTGTCCCACCATGCCCTCCCAGGCCCCAGACGATCAGGTCCCATCTCCCCTCAAGCAGGACATACTTAACTTACAACAGATGTGTGAAACAGGATCCTTGGTAAAACACTTATTTATGTATTTTTTAATTCAAAGTTATCGTAAGAATTTGACAACTGACTATTTCTGTTAACCTGAACAGGCGGATTCAAAGGAAAATCCAGACAGTTCTGTGTCTTCAGATGTTCCCAAGCTCCTAGCCAAACAATCACTGTTTACAAAGAAATCAGTGGTAAGTGTTCATTTCATAATGCCCCTTTTCCGCTCCTGCTGGAGATGACACCACCGATACACACCGTAAAGCAAACATCAGTTTGGTTGCGCTTTATCTGACAGTGGCCTGTGATACAGGAAACTCAATTAAATTAACATTTGTTTTTCTTTTAATATAAAACATTACGTAGTATATGTTTAATATGAAACCTTAGTTTCATTACATTCAGGGGTGCAAACAGCGCGCTTTTCGGCGCCTCCCGCTTTTTTCACGTCAGTTTGGGTGACTTGTGTGAATCGTGCAGATCCGAAGAGTTTTTTTTAAGGGGGGGGGATTTAACCAACAGTAATTCTGGATTGCGTCCACCAACAAGTAAATAGGAAATAAGCGAATCAGAATTTGCATCACATTTCTCTCTGCGTGGCGTGGAGTGTCCGTTTTTATGTCGGCTCTCATGTTAACTGGTTAGAGCTTGTGTTAGAGCACAATGCCTGCGTGACACACACACTTCTCGAGCCGCGCCGAAACCGTGTGCTAGAAATAGAACCGCAACCGACGCCTATTTTTCACGCGACACGCAAGAGTGTTGGAAGTTTTCAGACAAAATAGAAGGCGCAAATACATATTAATAAATTACATTTTGATGCTTGAAAGTCTCTCGGTTTTGACAAATGCATATATAATTGTAATTTAAAAAATAGGCCTAATTATCGATTTTCAAATATTGCCCGTCAGCCTATTTTGCCGTCAATACTGCCGACGTTGTCTTTGCTGTATCAGGATATATTATGTTTAACATCCAAATGTAGATGGTCTGTCGGCGCACAGAGCCACGCAGTCGCAGACAGCACGTGAAGTTCGTGAACACCGAATTCCCTTTTCTTTCTTATCTATTTGTGTTTGAACAGACATGTGTGCACGAAAAAATAAGCCAGTGTCCGTCTCAACGAGTTTCCCCGTAAACGCAGTCAAAATAAAACGGATGCGTGTCATTACCATAGACTGGTCATTACCGGTATTAGATACGTGCATTCGTCTTAAAGGGACAGCACCCAATATACCTGCAGCTGTTTGTGTCACCAAAGTTAATCAAACAACAAAAGAGAAAGAGAAAAATCACGTTTTGTCAAAAGATAAACTGTATTAATACTTAATACAGTTAATTTACCTGAAAAACATTTCTCGTGTATTTGTGTTTTATTGTATTTATATTTGTATTTTGTTTATTAGTTTCTATGCAGATGCACTAGGCCTACCCTACACAATTACCCCAATCATCCTAGAATTATTAATTCTTTACAAAAAGAGCTATTCAAATCATCAGGTGAAATTATTTTCAGGAAGTAGCAGTAAAGCAAGAAGAAGAAGTGCAAGAAGTTTTTCTAAATTTCATTTGACTCTATGTGCCTATAGGGGTGGGTTGGGGATGGTGGCAATGTAGTATCAATGGATATTTGCCGCGGGACGAGGGCTTCGATTACCTCTGTCTTTTTTGACCATACATGTGTTTGCACCCCTGTACATTAGTGTTGTTAATTTGTAACTTGCTCTTATTCAATATTTAAAATTCAATATCATAAAGACAACTGTTGAACTGAACTAAAAATCATTCCATTGCAATTCTCTCTTCAACAAATCAATTTATTTATTGATTCTGAGCTTGGTTTTAAAAACTGAGTTAGCTTTAGAAAACACTTGTATTCTGCTTGCTTTTAATTCCTTACGCACATGCGTCACTCAAACCATTTAAAAAAATAAATAAATACAATGTAATGCTTTATAAACACAAATTTATGTTGTGTAACGTGCATGTTTATTTACATTGAGAAGGGCATGCTACAGAGTACAGAATTTATGAAAAGTCACAAAAGTCTATGAAAAAAAAAAGCAAACCTTTAAATAAATTGAGCTTACTTAATCACAGACTACTGTAAGATAAAGCACAACCAAACTAATGTGTTTATGGTGCTTGTTGTCTCTGGCAAAGATGGGGCTTGAATAGACAATATTGTAAGATATCACAGTCAATAAAATATGTTTTACATATCACACAGCCATACATCGCAGTACTTGCTTTTTTGTTATATTTATTGATTTTTAATTTGTTGCAATTCAACTTGACTAGCAGTTATGTTTTTATGTCCTATCCCTTTTATATTGTTTAATTTTCCTCTAAAGCAAAAGCAGCAATACTTAAGATACAGTTTTCTTGCAACAAGTTAAGAATGAGTAATATCAGTGAAGTGGGTAAAAAAGTGGGTGTCCCCACATGTAAACTTAGTCAGAGATGGAACATTGCTGTATAAAAATATATTTGATTATATGTATGTTTGTCCAGGACACGGACAGTGATGCAGATACAGTGATACTAGAAGTGCCCAGTTCTTCTGTTTCACCAAGAGCCTGTGATATCCCAGAGTTAAAGAGGAGTGACAGCACATTTGTAAGTTTCTTATCTAACATGCGTGTGCTGATCATTTTGTCTTAAGTTTACATTTAGTCTACAGTATCAGTTGTATTGCTGAGGTTGTTAATGGTCTCATTTATTATCATGTCTATGAGCATTTATATGCATAAGGTCCTTTTTGTCAAAGCTTAAACATAACATTAAGTACATGGCAATTTCAAAGAATAAAGAGTTTAATTTGAAGAGTTAAGTTACTTGAAGTAACTTACTACTTAGAGATGAATTAGTAAAGTAGTTTTTTTTTCAGTTGTTTTAATGTTTCTTTATTGCAAAGTGGAATTTTTGGATTAATAATAGGAATTTCTCCATTTATAATACTGGGGAGTAGGTTTTTGGTACCAGTTTTCTCAAGGTACACAGGGCGAGTTTATATTCAGTCTTTGGTGTTTATTAAGCTTATAATTGTTAACCTTTTAATAAATCCATAAACTAGATGAGGTAACATAAACGTGCAACTGAAACAATATTGTGTGAATTTATGCTTATTAATACTTATTATAAATTTGGTATTTACAGCTTACAAAGAGCTCACTAAACCTCAGATCCACTTCAGATGAAAGCAGCATTGACAGCGGAGACGAATATGTCCCTAATTCAGAGACAGATTCAGAAGAATATGAGAGTCTTTCTGACAATATTGATAATGCAGACAAAGAATGTTCTCAACTTGGAGATAAGGAGACAACGGCTAATCTAGACAGTAACAGCGGTAGTGAGGTTTCAGTGATGAAATTAAAAAAGACTGCATATGGCCAAAGAATGTACAACAAAAAGCAGTATTGCTTTTACTGCTCCAAACCATTCTGTAAAATGGCAAGACACTTGGCCCAAGTTCATAAGAACGAAGTGGATGTAGCAAAAGCTCTTTCTTACCCAAAGGGGTCTAAAGAAAGGAGGATCAATCTGGACCTTTTGAGGAACAAAGGGAACCGTGCACACAACACAGATGTTCTTAAATCTGGTAAAGGAGTGTTGGTGCCCCGTCAACAATCCAGTGCGAAACAAGTTAATGTGAAGGACTACATGCACTGTTTAAACTGCCAAGGGCTGTTCAGGAGAAAAGCACTTTGGAGGCATATGTCAAGGTGCAACTTGGCCAGGAAGTGCCAGGTCACAAAACCAGGTAAATCCAGAGTTCAGGCACTCTGTGCTTATGCTGAGCCTGTTCCTGAAGGAGTAGCAAAAAAACTATGGAAGCTGATCAGTGACATGAAGCAAGATGAAGTAACATGTGCTGTTAAAAGTGATACGTGCATCATCAAATTTGGAGAACACCTGTGTAACAAGATGGGCAACGACAAAACCAAGCACGAATACATTAGAACTAAAATGCGCGAGGCTGGTAGGCTGTTGGTCAGTGCGAGGAAAATGGGAAAGCTGCAGAGTATAAAAGACTTTTTCATACCTGCAAACTTCCATCACGTTATCAAGGCCGTTAAAGAGACATCAGGATTCAGAGATGAAGATGAGGTCTTTGGAATTCCATCTTTGGCGTTAAAACTGGGGCACAACCTAAAGAAAATGTCCGATATTGCAGAATGTGAAGCAATGATCGCAGGAGATGAAAACGATGTAAAAAATGTCAAAATGTTTCAGCACATGTATTCGACAAAATGGAATGAATTGGTGTCTGCCTCAGCCTTGAAGACGCTTAACGAAGCAAAGTGGAACTCTCCTGAACTTCTCCCTTTTACAGAGGATGTTAAAAAAATGCACATGTATCTCAGCAATCAAACTGAACTATACAAAGAAAACCTCAAACTTGAAAAAAGTCAGAAGAACTGGACAAAGCTTGCCCAAGTAACTCTGTGTGATGTAATTGTGTTTAATCGAAGGAGAGCAGGAGAAGTTTCGAAAATGAGGCTGAATTCATATCTTCTCCGAAACACATCTGATTTACATTCAGATGTCGCTGATGCTTTATCTGCAGTTGAGCAGAAGCTCTGTCAACATTTCCAGCGCGTCGAAATAAGAGGCAAGCGTGACAGAAAGGTGCCAATACTCCTGACCCCAAGTATGCTGGATTCCATGGAGCTACTTGTGAAGAGTCGTCAAGCCTGTGGCGTACTGGATGAAAATTTCTTTTTTTTCGCCATACCCATGACTGAGACATCATACTACAAAGGCACAGATTGCATCAGAAAGGTTGCCCATCAGTGTGGAGCCAAACATCCAAAGACTTTATCATCCACAAAGCTGCGAAAACACATTGCAACACTCTCTAAAGTCCTGAATCTGAAAGATACTGAGTTGGACCAATTAGCGGATTTCATGGGACATGATATAAGGATCCATAGAAAGTTTTACCGGTTACCTGAAGGAACGTTACAACTTGCAAAGATCAGCAAGGTGCTGATGGCCCTTGAACAGGGAAGAGTATCGGAATTCAAGGGGAAAAACCTTGATGAAATGAACATTGATCCTAATGGTAAGAAAACATGACATTGTTGCTCCTACACATTTTATATTGCCACTGTTTAGTTCCATTACAAAGAAGCATGGAAACAAATGCTTTTCTACATTATTTTCTTTTTTGCAGAGAAAGTGAATGTAGAAACTGAAGCTTCTGAAAGTGAGGATGAAGAAAGTGAGAGTGAAATGCCACCGCCAAAAAAGCGCCATCAGTCCTCTTTAACATCCATAGGTAAGGTCATCTGTGATTTGATGTGAATTCCTTCATTTACCACAAGTGACATATTACGTTTGTGTTTTGGTTGGGTTTAATAATAAGTATTTAGATTTTGCTATTTGTATTATAAAGTATCTGTGGCTGTCCCTGATATGCTTATGTGACCTAAAACAGGTCTGCAGTCACCTGACTCACAAAGCAGGTAAGGAACTTGGTGTAATTCTCACCAAAGCTGTGCCACTGAATGTTTAATGGTCACACCTCTAAACATGGTTTCATTCAGTTCACTGTATGCCTCCTAGAACAGTCTTGTTCCACCACTAATGGTTAATTTCTGCTGCATCCTGTCTAGGGTTGGGTATCGTTTGAATTTTATCGATTCCGAATCTACTTATCGATTTCCAGTTTAGTAAAAAAACAACCACAAAAGTCAAACATTAATATATCACACATGTTTATTTTCAGTGCTTGCTTGCAACATATTATTTTATTACAGGGGTTCTCAACTTTTTATACCAGGGGCCCCCCTTCTTTTCAGGTAAATTTTGCAAGGCCCCCTATGCCTGACATTTCCTCTAAAGGTGTTTATTTTTTAACCTTTTTTATTAACTAAAACATTTGTTTTGCCTTTTTATTTTTCTCCTGCATGTTATAAAAAAAAAATCAAACAGACTTTAAATTAAAGCTATACTTTTGAATTTAAAAGAAAACCCTCTGCTCTAACTTTTTAACATGTATATCCATACACAGATTTTAAGCACCTAAATTATTTAATTCAGACATTCTTCACAACTTCATAGTACTCTTTCTTAAGTGACTGAATATCTACTGTTTGTATTTATTATAAAATAAACAATGAAAAATACAGTAAATACATTATAAATCTGTTTATGATATGTGCATAAACACCACTGACCCTTACAAGATCCACCTCTATGGGTGAGCATCCATTATAAAATGCGATTTATCTTGTAGACTGATGTTTGCATTACCACATAAGGTCCTGGCAGATCACTAGATGAAAAAATGCACCCAGGAATCGAAACGAGGAATCGAAATTTTATTTTTATAATAAGTATCCGATTCTTTATCTTAAGTATCCGATTTCAGAATCGGAATCGATTTTCGATTCCCAACCCTAATCCTGTCTCCCACCCACTTCTCACTGGTCACCTCTGCTCTACACTGGGCTCTGGACAGAGCTATGTGTGGACAGACTGTCCTCTATTCACCAAACCTGCTCACTCAACCAGCCTCACCCATGGGTGATTGGCACCATCTGAAAGTAGTAATTGCTGTTTTTTTTTTCTTGACTGAAAAAAAGGGCAACCGTTAGTAACTAGTTCCCTGCTCATCACTTCCATCATTTGCTCACTGATTTGTGCCCATCCTACTGCATGTCCTCTGGACCCCATTCTTACTAGCCATAACTTTTACCATTGTGACAACAATCACACGTGATGTTTCACTTTTTTCTGGAACATTTCCTACAGCATTCAAGCAGGCTTTGGCAACTCCCCTGCTCAAAACCTTTCCTTAGTTCTTTTAAAGTTGAGAAGATAATGTCGGGGGTCACTATCCCATTGTCTGATGCTAATAATGGTGTAAAGTTCTTAAGTCTTATTTTCTTCCCTTCAGAGAAATCTTCAGTTGGCAGCAAGTCTTCGAGTCATCAGGCCCCTTCATTATCTACAGGTAAAGTCAAACCTTTTCTTTTGGAACCTTTTCTTTTCAATAATGATGATTAATAATCATCATTATTGAAGCTTTTGTTTACAGTGTAGCAAAATTTTGAAATGGTTATTTGTTTTATCTTCCAGAAGAATGTTCCTTCTCGGCAAAGGAGAGAGAGAGTCCTTCAAGTTCAGGTAAAGAGTTAGGACTGCACTGCTAACTTGCTCTGCTCTCTGATTGGTTAGACAGCCCAGTCTGTTGTGATTGGTTATCCACACAAATGAGTTCTAGGGTGCTTTTCATTTCTTATTTTTGCATCCTCGTTCCCTTTCCTTGCTTCCTTTCCTCGCGAGAGAAGGATTTAAGGAAAGGAAATGAGGACGGAGGAATCAAAGGAGGAATATTGGAATATTCTTGACCACTCAAGCGTCACTTCAAAGCGTCATCAGCTGCGCTAATGGGATCTGCCCATATGTTGTTAAAGTTAGTTATTTAAGGCATTCATAATAATTATTAACAAAGCAAGATGCACAGTTTAAATATATGACATTATTTACACTGCAAAGGGAAAATATAAAGGTAAATTACTATATCTGAAGGGGGAGGAGTGTGTCACGTTTAGTCGATAAAACACTTCCGCATAGGATAGACCCACGTATCCTCGCTCAAGACTCCTCAGGAAGCCTCCTCACTCCTCGATCCTCGCGGTGCAATTAGAGAATTGAGATGTCCTACAAGATGGCTGAACTCGATTGGTTTCTGGGTCATAGGATGGAGAACGGAGGACCGAGGAAACGAGGAATGATATTGACAAGCACCCATAGTGTCTGGGGCTTTAAGGTTTTGTGGGATGTCCATGCAGAACGTAGGCAGACATTATGCGAATTTGTTACCTTGTGGCCTCTGAACTTTGCGAAATAGGATTCAGTCTAAAAACGACTTAAACAGAGTCAACTTTTTCTTTATTGATGATGTGTGGTCAGTATACATTCACATACAGCTACATTACACATTTTCAAAAATCTGTGATGGAGATTGTTTTAAAGTGCTCCTGTTAATCTAGTTAAATGTACAATTTTCTTGTTATTAACCTATGTCTTGGTGACCTAGCTAGGAGCTACATTGTACAGAAAGTAAAATCTCATCGGTCTCAAGAGTAATGTCTGGTACTCCTCTACTTGGTATTGAATGCAGATGTTCTAGTGTACATTACCTCTGTTTTTTACTCTACACTCAGCCTTTTAAGGTAAGGTGAAACACTGTCTCTTGAAAGTTGAGGTAAAATTACTGTCATTTTTAGGTGTGTCAAGATGCCCAAAAAGAAAGTGGACAGAAGAGGAGGTGAAGGCAGTCGAGAACAAATTATTGGACTGCATCACATCTGGCAGGGTACCGGGGAAAAGGCAGTGTGAAGACTGCATCAGGTCAGCGCCGGTATTACTCAAACACAGAACCTGGGAATCAGTCAAGTTCTATATCAAGAACCGAATCACAGCATTCAAGAGGGAATGTGAGAAAAGAAAAAATAAATAATCATGTCTCAGGTCAGTTTTTCTTGTTCAGGAAAGTCAAGCACTAAGTGCTAAAAGATTTTTTGCTGTTTTTGTTCGAGAAATTTTTGCACTTGTATTTGTACAGTGAGATCTCTTTAAAGTTTTTGCATTTGGACTTCTCTTCTCTTCTCTTCTCTTCTCTTCTCTTCTCTTCTCTTCTCTTCTCTTCTCTTCTCCTGAAAAAAAAATTGTTATAAGGAAAATTGAGTTTAACCTGAAGAGTATATTTGAAAAACATAACTGTTTTTGACAACTTTCAAAAATCATGTAACCCAACAAAAATAACCCAACTATAGTTTGACACATTAATTGGAATGCACAATGAAAAAAAATCCATTGTGCATTACAATTAATGTGTCAAACTATAGTTGGGTTATTCTGACTAGGTTAAAGAAATAGTTAACTAACACCACAACATGATTTTTGAAAAAAAAAAAAAAAAAAAGGAATAATTTGTTTTTGCAAAAACTTTATTGTCGGTTTAGACAAAAGAACTTTAGTCAAATGTGTTCAATATTTCTACTGTTCAACTGCTGCACAAAGCCAAAATGTTTGTCAAATAAGAGAAATGACAAATAAAGTTTAGTCAGAACTACTTTTGTCAAAGAACAATTTATTTGAATGCAATTGATTTGGATTTGAATGTATTTGCAATACGGATGTGATTAGTGGTAGCTAGGTTTGCCTACTGCAGAAACGAAAAATATGGAACAGTTGTGCTTATATTCAAGATTAAGGTCCAAGGAAAAGAATATGCAACTCAAATGTTATTTCTTTCTCTCTTTCTCCATTTTACAACATTAGTGAAAGATGGCTTACCTTATTAATCGCGTCCAACGTAGATTGCATGTTTTCTTGCACGGCTGGATGTTGTACTCAAGAAAAATAATCACATTGTTTGTATTTGCCAAAACTGATTTCCTAAAATGAATACAGGCAGAATTGGTCTTAGCGCAAACATCGCTTACAGTGAGGTGGGAGCGAGAAGTTGTCAGTGGATTATACAGCCTTCCTCAAACAGTTATGATAACAATTCTGATTTTGATAAAGTATTCTGCATGAGGGTGGCTGTGACTGCATTATGACAGGTGTAGTGATCAGCACTGCTGCAGTTTTATCAGTCACTGGTTAGCAGTCAAGGGAGGGCACATACAGGACACAAATTAAGCCCAAAATACGGGATATCCCGGTTAGTACGGACTGGTTGGCAACCTTAGTGGTAGCTGGGAGCACCTGTTGATCTGTATGATGTTAATTTAAGAAGTTTGGGGTGAGGTCCCCATTGGTAACCTTTTAAACACACACAGTGATGTCATTAATTAGCATATGAAAACATTACGTCACAGGTCCCCTCCAGGACCTTCTACCTGACGGGGTCCCCAGCAGTTGGTAAAATTTCAGGTCAGTCTTCTGGGGCTCAGCCTCAAGATTACAAGTGATAGCTGCTATAACAGTTGTAAATGGAGTGTGGATCAGTTTCTGCCTTGTCTATAGACCACTCAGAAAGGGTGGTTCCCACCAGGCTGCATGTAGTCATGTGTCCCCACCCAGTAGCAAAAACAAGTATGTGTGTGTGTGTGTGTGTGTGTGTGTGTGTGTGTGTGTGTGAACAGAGACTGTGTTCACTGTGCTCTCAGAGAGAGGTGGAGACAGAAGAACACTTCCTGATACACTGTGATCACTATCACAGCATTAGATCGGACTATTTCACTAAATTCCAAAAACTAGAACCAAATTTGATGTTATTACCAAATTCAGAAAAATTAAATCATATTTTGGGAGAGAACTCTAGCTCAATCACAACAGCAGCAAAATATGTGACAGCCTGCCACAAACTACAAGAGTCAGCCAGTGGACAAAACTAAAGTCAGAATCATTCTTATCTTGTCTGAATTTGAGAGAGAGACCAAGAGACAGAGAGAGAGAGAGAGAGAGAGAGAGAGAGAGAGAGAGAGAGAGAGAGAGAGAGAGACCAAGAGACAGAGAGAGACCGAGAGAGAGAGAGAGAGAGAGACGTGGAAAGAACGGAAAAAAACAGGAGTGAATGAAAATAGAAAATACAAATACTGTGTGAAAATGATCAAACAAGACCAAAACAACAAACACAATTGGAAAACAATAAAACATGGATGGATGGATGGATGGATGGATGGATGGATGGATTGATGGACGGACCTCATGGTCACATTTGTGCAGTAGAAAGTATGAACTTTCTGTTCACACTAGATGATCTTCTATATTTGCCACAATGACAAGAATAAAACTCTGGTTTTAATCTGTGTCCCATAAAGCATAGCACCATTTCTAACTGTGACGAATGAAGTGGAAGCAATATTGCCATGTGGGAAATGTTGACTTTTGTGTACCCAGAAGTGTGTGTGTGTGTGTGTGTGTGTGTGTGTGTGTGTGTGTGTGTGTGTGTGTGTGTGTGTGTGTGTGTGTGTGTGTGTGTAATGTGTGCCCTTGTGTGTGTGTGTGTGTGTGTGTGTGTGTGTGTGTGTGTGTGTGTGTGTGTGTGTGTGTGTGTGTGTGTGTGTGTGTATGTGTGTGTGTGTGTGTGTGTGTGTATTATACTCATACAGTGGATATAATAAGTGTACACACCCCTGGTAAAGCAGCTGGTTTTGTGATGTAAAAACTGAAACAAAGATATAATATATCAGAACTTTTGCACGTTTAATGAACGTGTGCACACCCCTGGACTTATACTTGACTCGGGTCAGCTTAAAATCTTATTTTCCCACTCTTCAATGCAAAGCAATGATTCACTGTGCATTTGTGTATAATACATCTCCACCCTGACCTAGCAATCAGACGAACTCTTTTTAATGAATTATTCCATCTTTCCATCCACTTCCCAGACCCTCTCCGTCAATCCCAGCCATGTGGGATTCAAACAGTTCAATTAAGCTTGACTCTACCCTCAGAAAACGTTTCCATTCTTCGATTTAAGGCTGCTGATCTACACCAGACTCGTGAAGAGCATGTTTCAAACACTGCATTTTTCAGCACTATATCGATGTTTTACAGAAAATACCAAGAAGTTCTGAGAAATGCTTTCCCGGATGCTCCCACTGCACTCGTACGCGTCTCTCTCGTAATGTTAGATTAAACAGACAGACAGATGACTGACTGTGACCATGCTTTTAATAATTATCATTATGATGGTCTAAATTATTATAACTATGACTCTATATTTACATTTTAAAATTACAATTGATAAGCTAAAGAAAATATAAGTGTTTGCAAAACTCAACGCCACAATTCTGGTTGCCAAACCATAGAAGTAAAGTAACAGCCAACTGAATGCTTGATATTGATTGATATTCATGATGTATTTTTTACTATTTAGCATGTCTTTAGGAAGCTATTAGGTATAAAAACGAATATTTTGATTCGGCAAAAATTTGCCTCCAAATATTAGTTTATTGTCCTTTTTCAGGAAATTTGTCTTGGACTCAAAGCTGCAGTAGTACACAACATACATACATACACACATAACCAAAACAAAAGGACACAACATACATACACACATAACCAAAAAAAAGGACACAACATACATACACACTCAACCAAAAAGAAAGAAGGCAAAAAATAATAATATAATAAATAAAACAATAATTTTTTTTTTTTTTTGTAACGATTACTCTTACAAAGTGGGACTCTATACCGTCTCCCTGATGGCAGGAGCTGATACATTGGGAATAAAACATGGCTTGAATCACTCATTATTGTCTGTACATTCTTAAATTAATTGATTAATTGATTCATAGATTAATTGTAGTGATGTGTACTCTCTTACACCCACAACTTTCATTGCAGTTTTAACAAGACGTGCAAGCCGTGATTTTAATTGCACCGAAAGATTGCCATATCAAGCTCACATCCCATAATTTAAAAGACTACCTAAAAACGTCATAATAAAATAATTGCATAATTCTCTGATTTACACCAAACAGCCTAAGTCTTCTTAAAAAATACAATCGTTGCTGGAATTTCGAACAAAGATAATCAATGTGGGCTTTGCAAGTAAATGAACAATCAATGACCACACCGAGATACTTATAGGTATCCACCAGCTCAATGATCTTATCATGAATGATAACTGGGCTGTAATCACCTAATCTTTTTTGGATCCACTATCATTTCCTTCGTTTTTAAAGCATTTACGATAAGATGATTTACATTGCACCACCGCACAAAATTCTCAATTTCGGACTGATAAGCTGATGTATCATGATCTTTCCCAAACAAACTCAATATCACAGTGTCATTTGATAATATAGTTATTCTTAGAAGTCGGAAGAAATGTTCCTAAACTGCAATTCTGGGCATTTAGGGTGTCAAAATTTCACCTTTTTTTTTTTTTTTTTTTTTTTTATACACTAAGCGAAAGTTTTGAATTCAATTGAAACACAATTGTATATAAGCTTGTTTCCGCCACTGAATAAAAAATAAAACGGGTAATTGCGATGATAAAACTTGCAAAAACTACTTGCCTCAAGCTCCATTATTAAAATTGGCATCACGTCCATATTCTCCTCTTTGGATTCTTCCTGTTTCTTTCAGCTCACATAAAAACCACAGTTGCCAAAGTGCAATATATCCATAGACAGTAAAAGAAATGGACACAGCGACCCCATTGGATTCAACGGAGAAAAGTGAAGTCAGTTAGAAGCTCTCTCTTCCTGATGGCTGAGCGACTGCGCAGACTCAAACTGAGCTTGACGACGTAGATGTGACGTGAGCAACCCGTCTGTCTTCTAGTAGCTGTGCCGAGAGAAATCTGAATCATTCCCTTCCAAATCTCACAGAGACGGAGAGTGTGAGTAGGAGGTGTCCATGAGCTAGGAGCAGGAGAAACTTTTGCTAAGTATTCTGATTAATTATTTTGTCATTTTGCCTCCACGTCCCCCCGATCGCCCGCGAGCTTCTCCTCCTGTCCATACGGTAATCTCTCTACTGTGCGACAGAGAGTCGCGTGGTTATGACGCAATCGTTAGCCTATTTTTACAAAAACTGCTTCTACAGGGCCATAACGTAAGATACAAGGTAATGGAGCCTTTTATACATTTTTGTGTTTCTTTAGAAATAAATAATGGACAAATGGAGTCTTTAAACGCCTCAGATGTAAAGTTATTCGTGACGCCAAAATGAATGGGAGTCAATGGAATGCTAACAGCAGGTGATGGTCTGCTAATCAATGGCGGCGCCCGGGGAAGCTTCAGTTTTCTGAAACATTACCCCCTTGGATTTATCTTGCTCTATTTGTTCACCACTAGTGCATGCTGATGACGTTTTGTTCTTCTACACTATCTTGCATCATTGCCTATGATTCAATAGGTGTCATCATCGTACAGTCTACTACATACATGTCGTACCCAAGTTTATTAGATCCATGTCGTACAGTGTGATTTATAATCATCTTATAGGATTGCCGAAATCACAGTCAAAGTGCTTGATCCTCCAACCCAGATAGTAAAATAGTGCACCGGATGTGGGCCGACACTATGTTGCTGTCTGGGAATCCACATCTCTGATGATGTTAGTAGACTTGATTAAAATAAACTGACTGAAAAAGAAAAATTCAACAGTCAGATGACGTCCAATAAACATGCTTTTTGTTGCATTCATGTTTATACGAGGCATAACCAACTATCTCACTTACTTCCCATTAGCATGTGCTCTCAAACGCACCTCGACTCCAGGGAAGCAGCAGCAACTACAAAGTGATTTTACGCTGGAGAACACGTTTAGCATAAACTCCTGTCTGGTGCCCGTGTGTGTAGTGCTGCCAGCCATCACAGAGCAGAGCTTCAAAGAGACACGCTGAGATCCGCGTGTTTACCCGGAGACCCTCCTGATCCAGCAACGGCCCACAGAGACCACGGCGGGACACAGGTTAGCCAAGCCTGGCCCATGCAGGTTAGAGAAGCGTGCCAAATGAAGTCTGTGACAAGAGAAATGTATGCATTTGTTAATATTTAATGCTTTTACAGACATGAACATGGAGAAAAGCACAAGGTTTGCATATGCAGTAAATGCTTTTTTTGGTTGCCTGGCTCTCCAGCGATCCCCTTAACACCCGTTTCTGTCTCATTGAGTTAAAGCTGTCGAATAATCAATATTCAAGCACATGCAATCTCTGAACAGCAGGAGTTTTGTTCTGATCTCACTACAAATGCACATTGCCTGGCCTTGGGATGCACAGGCGGAGGCGTTTAGCATGGAAACGCTCATCCCGTCTCTTTAGAGCTGGACCTTCTGAATATGATGAACTCCACAGACACTTGGCCTTTCCTTCAGACGAGCAACATTTTCAAGGTCGGTAAAAGAATGTAGATGCTCTTTAACCCGAGAGCGATTCAGGCCCGTCACGGGTCCCGTCGCACAATCAGCGTCAGGATGATCCCGATGGAATTGCTCACATTGTGAATGACTCCTGAAATCAGGCGATGTTGTATTCATGTCCGAATGTCTTCTTCATAATGTCACTCTTCACGGATTTCATGACTGTCATCATCATGGAAGGAAGGAAGGAAGGAATGAAAAAGATTTTTAAAGTCGAAAGGAAAGAGAAGTTGCTGGTCTAATATATACTGTATTATGTGTTTTTGAATGTGTATTAGATGTATAAAATGTATGACACTATTAACGTAATAAATAAATTAAAGACCCCATGAAATTAAAATAGTTTTGAGGATTTTAGTACCTATGGTACTCTTAAAATTTTAGCAATTCAAAGAAAATTCAGATTCTTTCTTTATTTTTTTATTTTAAGAATTTTTTTTTTTTAAATGTATGACTCCTTTTGCAATCTAAGGCATATATAATTTTTCAAATAAAAATAATACATGACGTGCTACATCCAAAAAATAACACCATTTAAAAATAGCTATGCATTGTGACAAAATAAATATTGCAAAACATACGTTTTAGTTTTAGATTGATGTTATTCCCCGTCGACATAAAAAAAAAATAAAGAAAAATTAAACATATAAACATAACAATTATTTTAAATCAAACACAATTCAATTAAAAAATGTATAAAAAATAAGATACAATAATAAAAATGAATAAAAATAAAAATGAATCCTCTGGTAACTGTTCACGTGTCAGTCAAAAATTACCGTACATTTTTTTTTTTTTTCAATAAAATGATTTAGTTCAATAATACTTTTTATTTAATATTTTGTATTTTTAGGGGATTTTATGGAACAAAATTATATTTATGCATTAGTTATAATCCATTTATTCACTTTTTGAGCATGGACCTGAAGATGAAATTTCCAACTTAAACTGCCGTAAATCTTGAATGCTTTTGAACACAGACTGAAGTTTGGTCTTTTTTTAAAGACGACACTTGGCAGATTATTGCTGAAAATCACAAGCTTTAATGAAAAAAAGTTATAGTTTTATATTTATTGTTATGAAAAAGAATGCACAAAAATACCATTTTAAATTTTTATTTGAATTTTATATTTTCCAAAACATGTTTTACTCCAAAGTTGTGAGAAAATCAAAGTCATAAATCTAATAATAAATAATAAATCTAAACAAGCTGTTTTCCAAATTTGAGGTTGATATCACAAAAAAATGACCTTTCAGTAAGAAATTGCTATATGAAAATCGTCTCCCATCATTTCTGACCGCTTTTGAATCATGTCCATGAATTCCAATTGTTTGGAAACACCCTTCAAATGCCTTTATTTGAGTTGCACATCAGATCCACTAGAGAAAGGACTCTTACCTGAAGTGACTGATGGGAATTGAAAACAAACCGCGAACACCTGGCGTGCCGACTCATTTTTCAGCAGCGTTTAAAAGCAGATTCTGAAACCGGCTCGACAGAAGAACTCGAGAGAGAAGACGACGAGTGCTCAGGAGACAAATGTTTCAGTTTGTCATGATCTGAGGTAAAACAAGCTTCATCTCCGCGTCGGCAGCAGCTTCTCTCCTCACTTCTCCCTGGGGATTAATTGGATCTGCCATCCAATAAAAGCAGAAAGAAACCCCAAGAAAATAAATTACAATGATTTCCACCCTCCTGTCCTCATTTGTCTTATTTCAGTTTGAGAGTCAGGCCTTCCTCTCCTCTCATTCTCTGCACACGACCTCAACTGCATACAAACAAACTTACATTCAGTGTCACTTTAAAAGCCTCTACATGTAGTAATAATAACAAAAATTTGATATAATATATTTTAAAATTAGATATATATAGAGAGAGATGGAGATAGAGACATTTCTTAAATGTATTAAATGTAATAGAAATAAAAAATAATTTAAATAATCATTAATAAATATATAATTTATAAAACTTCTTAAAATATTGTAATAATTGATAAACAAATAAAAAATTAAATTGTTAAAAATAACTTGGGCTACAATATAAATTAACACAAAATACTGAAAATTAATTTATTTAGCATATTATAAAATTAAAAATGATAAAATTATTGTTTTGAGGCTATATATATATATATATATACACAATATATACATACATAGGCCTATATATTACATTTAACTAATAAATTGTTCATATGTATAATTTAAATAGTCTTAGAATTGATAAATGTATAATTTATAAAACTTATAAAAATAATAAAAATTATTTAAAAATAAAATGTAAAAACATGCAGTTACATATTTATACAATTAATAAACTATAATAAAGTATTAAATATTGTTTGATGGGTCACATTTAAAGGTCATTGAATCACTTAACTAATAAATAAATAAACTGAAGAGAGAATCAGATGGCTTGATATTCGCATGCAGCTTCAAATAAATAAATTTGGGCATCCATAAACAATAGCTCATCTTTCAACACGATCACTGCACAATCTCCATATCACGGAGCAAACGGCAATCCAGTGATAAGCTGACCGTATTATCCCACACTCATGCCAACTGTTCACTGCCTCCTCGTCTTTCCGTCCACAGAAATCCCTGATGGAACGACAAAAGCTGTTAATCCAAACAGGAAAACTATCCCTGAGCCCGGAGGAGCAGGAGTTCTGGGATTCTCCGATCGCCCGCTCCTGCCAGATTGTCAAAGAGACAGAGAGGAGAGTTTAATCCCGGCGAGGAAGAGCCTGAAATCTCGGCCTCAAGATTCAATACAACTGACATAAATAGCTCTTAATTTAGTATTTTAATAAAATCAGAATTACCTGCTGGATTGCAATGCAAGTTTTTTTAGAATTAAAGAATGTAAGATTATCAGGCATGTGATACTATTAACTATTAACCACGACTTTCGCCTTACTAAACTCATAATTACTGCTTATTAATAGTTAGTTAGGCAGTTGTTAAGTTTGGGTATTGTAGAATGTAGAATAAGGCATTAATATGTGCTTTATAACTACTAATAAACAGCCAATATTCTAGTAATATGCATGATAATAAGCAAGTTAATAGTGAGAATTGGACCCTAAATAAAGTGTTACCGTTAATTTCAACATTAAATACATCATTAAAATCAAATGTTGTATTTGTTAACATTAGTTGATGCACTAACATGAAGGATTAACCCATACTGTCGATTACATCTCATTCTTCATTTTGTTAAAGGAAACTGCATGTATGTTTTTAAAGTGAACAGATTGCACTGAATAATTGAAAAGCTAAAAAGCAGAGCTTGTATTTTTGTCAAAGCACTTTTTGAGCTGTAAAATTGTCTTCAGATGCTTATTAATGCAATAAACTCTATGAAGAGAAGCTTCAAGCTACAGCATTAGTATCGTCTTTTTAAATGATGAGACTGAATGTCTGAGGGGGAAAAAGAAAGTAAAAAAAATAAATAAAACGTATACATAAAAAGCATTTGAAAAGTAGCATAAAAATAAGGAAGGGATAGTAAAAAAAAAAAAAAAAAAAGTTTCCAAGATTGTTTAACGTGACCTTCATCTATCAAAAAAGGAAAATGTTGAAATCCGTCAGTTTTAATAAAAAAATAAATCTCTGGGATATAAAAGTGTCTGTAGTTGAAGAAACCCCCAATTTGTGAACAAGTGAAAATATGTCTCCATTTAGATACGGCAGGCACAAAGCCTTTCTACACTGCACTTCTTCAAAAGATCCGTTGATTCTTACCAGCGAATCCATCTTTGCTCCTGGATAACGGAGTGACATCAAACGGACGTCTGAATGAGACATCAAAGTTTCCTTCATCTTCCTCTGGTCCTCTTTACCGTCTGCATCCAGAGCCAGGAGTCACTTCACCATCTGTACCTGCACAGGAACAACCACACATTTAGCCTTTGAAACTGTATTCAATTAACGCTTCTTTGAGTGTTTCGCTCGGGTTTCACAGTCTAGCTACGAACTTCAAATGTGCGTCAGACAATGTGATTGCACATGAGAAGAACGGAGACGAGTGTTTCTGAAATGAAATGCAAATAGAGAGATACCTCAGATAGACAGACTGTCAATGTGTCAAATGAGGAGGGGAACACGAGCCGAACGAGAAAGAAATCCACACAAATATTATTAATCTTCCTGGAAAAAAAGAAGAAAGGAGCATGAAAAACACAATATTCATGTGTATATCATGCCTGAATCCATCTATGCAAAAAAGTACTGTCTCATTTGAATCCACATTACCTCTTGATATGACATCTCAATAAATAATGCTCTATTTTAAGTTATTTTGCAGTGTTATTTTATATAGTTAAAGAAAGAGCTTTAATGTAATTTTAATATATTATTTTATAATAATGTGTTAAAATAGTAATTTTAATAATTAAAATGTATGAAAATGTATGTAGACAAAAAAATCTACTAACAAAAATGTCAAAAAAGATATATAACAATATAATACTGCAAAACATTTCTGTCAGGGAACATCAATGTTTGCAAGCTCTCGTATTCTTATTGCTGATATTTATTGATATAAATGATATTTAAATATCATTAGAGAAGTTTAAAATGTGATTTTTCACTTACAAAACAGTAATGTGGATGCATTTTGGTCAAAAGTTTAGAATAATTAAATGTTTTTGAAAGAAGTCTCTTCTGCTCACAAAAGCTGCATTTATTTGATTAAAAACGCAGTAAAAACTGTAATAGTGGGAAATATTATTAGAATTTAAAAGCACCGTTTTCTATGTGAATATATCGTAAAATGTCATTTATTCCAGTGATCAAAGCTGAATTTTCAGCATCATTACTGAGTCTAATCATTCTAATATGCTGATTTCCTCCTCATTTATGAAAAAAGGTTTTGTTTTGTTTTTTATTAAAATTACTGCTAACCTTTAACTAGTTGTGTGCTACAGAACTTTTCTAATTACATATTTATTTGCAAGTACAAAAAGTGCAAGTGCATTCTTTTGATAACATTAGTTTTAACACAGTTTTTCCATTTAGTTCCAATGCAGAATGACAATAGAAAGCACATCTGTCAGATATCGCAAGTCTGTGCTTGTGTTGGTCATATTTCTGGCGATCTTGGACTACTATAGAGCTCAGTCTCGGTGTGTGAAGGTCACATTTTCTGTTCTAATCTTGGAGGAAGGAGCCGCTTTGTGCTCCCTTCAACAAACCAATCCTGTTATAGGCCTCCACGTCCTCCCAGCAATTTACCTCTGATTAAGCAATTCATCTGGAAGCGCGTTTGTGAGACACGCTTCCCCAGCGCTTCGCTGTGTGTGCCCGGCTGTTGCTTTGAATGCGTCTCCAGAGGGGAATTACGGAGGAGCCAAGAGCCTATGCGGGGAGAAAGGCCAGATTTCACCGGCTTATCTGTGTGCTCCCTCCCCTATCCTGATGGGGCAGAAAAGAAGGAAGCCTTCGAAAGCCCTCCAGAAAACGGCGGACGCTTAAACCCAGAGTCCCAATCAATTTAGCACCTTTGCTGGACAGAGAGCGTGGAGAGCAGAAAGCCTTGCCTGAGGATATGCACCTTTCCAAATGCGTTCTGCCTGACTGGAATTGCTCTGGATTGCAGGGGTTTTGAGGAGCGGCTCTGTTCTAAAACCTAGTGAGCCGACTACATAGGGAGCGTTTAAGGGATTATTCCGATGAAAGTGATTTGCTCGCCCTCGTGTCGTTCCAAACCTGCACTTTCTTTGCATTTTTGTCCATTCGATAAAAATTGTGAAAGTCAATTTGCATGGACATAACCAGATTATGACAGAATTCAGACCTGTTGACATACCAGTCAAGTGATTTTATTTTTGTAAACGGTTTTGAAAGACGTCTCTCATGCAGTAAAGCACAGTAAAATTGTGAAATATTATTACACTTTAAAACAGCTGTTTTCGATGTGAATAGATAGTAAAGTGTAATTTATTCCTGTGATCATTACTCCAGTCTTCAGTGTCACATGATCCTTCAGAAATCATTCTAATGTGGTGAGACTTCTTTCAAAAAATTCTTTATAATTCAAAACGGTAGTGTATTTCAGGGGAATTTTTACTGTCTTTCAAGGTAGTAAGCTAGGCTTTGGAACAGAGACGATGTGTGGAGGTTTTTTGTTCAATTATTTAATCAAAGAGCTTGTGAAAGTTGAAGAATTCAAGAGAACTGTTCTCCATGCCTTTTGTGCATTACATAATAGTTTCATTTATTAAATCATCAGGTTTATGGAACAACAGAATATCGAAAGACATTCAGCCTTCATAAGAGGTTAAAAAAAGTTCAATTAAAAAAATTTTCATTTAAATGGTTCATAACACAATTTCCTTGATCTTTTATGATAAAATAGTTTGTAATTTTACTAAAAACACACAGTTCTGGAACTGCTATGGAACATCCTCAGCCGTGAACAATGAACATTCACTAAAACTAGGTTAGTTTAGATGTAATGTAGCCTGTAAAGTCCTGTTATCATGTATGTAATGGCTCCTGTTTATGTTTTCAGACCAATCTATTCTTCTCTAACCCAAAATGGGTAACACTTTATAATAACTGCACGCTATTAATCATTAGTTAAGCATTACTAAACAGTTAATACATCATTTATAAAGCTTTAATAGACATTAATAAGCAGTTTATAAATACAGCTTGCTTTATTCTTGATTTATAAGCATATCTATAATGTGTTGCATTTTCATACTTTATTAATGATCAATTTATCATTTCTAAATGAAGTATAGCATTATTTACAAACCAGTTACATTATTTACAAACTAGGTATTGTCATTGATTAATAAGATCACTTAGAAAGAGTAAGTAAATGTAGTAAATGCAGGTAGTTATAAAGCATTTAGTAGTGGTCAGTTCACTATTTTTGTGAGCTCATCTAAAGTGAGGACTATTTATGCCTTGTAAAGCATTTATAAAGGAGATGTAAAGACTCAGTTATCTTCTAAACAGAAAAAGGAAACAAACACAACACAGTGATACAGAACATACAAATATTTAACAGCCTTTAAATCTCCTTTATAAATGCTTTACAAGCAATGAATAGTCCTCACTTTAGATGAGCTCACAAAAATAGTTAACAGACCACTACTAAATGCTTTATAACTACCTGAATTAACCATGAATTACAGTAGAAATACATGTTAATAAAGCATTTATTAACACACTAAGTAACTATTACTATATGTCTGAATAATAATATGTATTTAAACAGTTTATTAATCATTTACTTACACTTTCTAAGTGATCTTATGAACCACTGACAACTCCTAAATAACCGGTTTGTAAATAATGCAATACTTCATTTAGAAATGATAAATTGTTCATTAATAAAGTATGAAAATACAATTATTAAACACATTATAGATATGCTTATAAATCAAGAACAAAGCATTTACAACTGTATTTATAAACTGCTTATCAATGTCTATTAATGCTTTATAAATGACGAATTAACTGTTTACTAATGCTTAACTAATGATTAATAGCGTGCAGTTATTATAAAGTGTTACCCAAAAAGGTCATTTCATTTCAAGAACATTTAATTTGATTTCAATATGTACATACATGTGTAGACTTTAGTATCAACCATCAGTCAACCACCAATCTGTAGTATAAAATAATAAAATATCTTAAATAATAAAACCCATCAAATCGAGGGCCATTTACAGCACATTTTTCAAGCAAATAAAAGTTCCTGCAAGCTTTTCAAGCGAGTGTAAGTTTTGAAAGGAGAAACGAGTAGTTGTTTTCGGGCGTGGAAGTGTGTCCCTGCGAGACTGTGGCGTGAAGCATCTGCTCCACTGCCAACATCAATCATCCTGAGACGCCACAGGGACGCTGGCACTCAACACAACACATACTTGTCTGCGATAAAAGACATTCAAAGCCACTTTGCAATAAACACATACACAAACTGAGCTCTTACTCCACGCATCCATCAGGTTTTTTTTCGTTTTTTTAAATGCACTGTAAATTTTATTCATGTGCATTTTTATTAAATAAAAAATTAATAAAAGCATATTTTGTTTGAACAGGTGAACAGATATTTGCGATATGAAAATATATTTTAGAAATGCAAATGTGTATTACTAGAACTAGTGTTTATTCACTTTAAGGTTTTAAAGTGGCTATAAGTAGCTGAAGGGGGGGGTACACTGCTGCTTCAATGTATATGTAATGAGTGATTATAATCAAGGTATTAATCAATATTTTTCCTTCTAAATATCAAATGAGTTGAATGACTTCTCTGGAGATTTTACTTTGTTATAGAAGTTAGTGTGATTATTGAAATGCTCTTTCATTCTCTAATGTCTGTATTTGATATCTGAATGCAGTAACAGTGCTTGCTCATTTAGCCCGGCTTCCAGAAATGAAATATGGACTTGTTTTGTGTTTGAGAGAGGTCTTCAACGTGTTAAAACATATAGGGGTCATTGATGCCAATAGTTTAAGGGACCATTTCTTTGTTAAAGCCTTACTTTCCAGTTAGACTGAAGTGTATAGCTCTCCTTGAGAGTAAGAACGCATTATCGTGATGTTTTGAGAGGACTCTCCTGTTTATAGAGTCTGGCCAAATCCAACCTTGGAAAAGCTGTGTGTGTGTTGGTGTGTGTGTGTTGGTGTGTGTGTGTTAGTCTTCTTGGTTACAGGTTAAGGAACCACTGGCATTATTGTTGTTCTGGACATGCTGGCGCCCAGCAACCCAAATCTGCGACCTGGAAGGTCACAACGTGCCTAACTTCAGGGTCTGAGTGTCAGCCGCATAATCTATGGAGATATGCTTCAGTCTATCTATGTGTGGAAAATTACTATGTTTATCTATTTCTGGCCAATCAGAAACTGCAACCTGAAGAAAGGACGTAGCTTAGACCTTGGTGAAGGGTATAACTGCTGTGTGTGTGTGTGTGTGTGTGTGTGTGTGTGTGTGTGTGTGTGTGTGTGTGTGTGTGTGTGTGTGTGTGTGTGTGTGTGTGTGTGTGTGTGTGTGTGTGTGTGTGTGTGTGTGTGTGTGTGTGTGTGGTGTAGAGTATAACTGCTGTGATCTGTGTAACTGTAAGCGGGGCGGCCTACGAACTCCTGTGTGAGTCTTGAAAGTGAACTTCTGCTGATGAAACTGCAAACTATTTTCAGTAAAACTTTTCTTCAATTTATTATAATTCTGACTCCAGGTCTTCTTTCAAACATCTGGTCCTTGGGTCCTAAACTGTTACCCCCTAACATAGATAAATGTTAATGAATAAATGTGTCATTGAATGAACTGTAGTCACTGCAGTCTGCTGAATAAATCAATTTAGTTTGTAAATCCAGCGTACCAAACATGGTCAAAATGGTGGGTATTCTATTCCTGCACAAAAAATAAATAAATTTTCAATTTAAAAAATGTATAATAATAAAATATAATACAAAAATATATATATTTTTACACTGTAAAAAATATTTTCATGATTTGTTATCACAACTTTTAATCTTTTGTCAAATCAACTTAGATAATTAATGTGGTTCAGATAACATATATTTTGAAGTTCTATTTATTAAACCATAATCTTTTGTCAAATCAACTTAGATAATGTTGTTCAGATAACATATATTTTGAGTTTCTATTTATTAAACCAATCTCTTTGTTGCATTAACTCAATTTTTTTATTTCAATGAACTCAAAATTTTAAGGCAACCAGGTAACTTACATTTTTAAGTTAAACCTTTAACTTAAAAATGTAAGTTACCTGGTTGCCTTAAAATTTTGAGTTCATTGAAATTAAAAAATTGAGTTAATGCAACAAAGAGATTGGTTTAATAAATAGAAACTCAAAATATATGTTATCTGAACAACATTATCTAAGTTGATTTGACAAAAGATTATGGTTTAATAAATAGAACTTCAAAATATATGTTATCTGAACCACATTAATTATCTAAGTTGTTTTGACAAAAGATTAAAAGTTAAGATAACAAATCATGAAAATATTTTTTTACAGTGTATATATCATATTTAAAATATTTATTATTTAAAATATCGTCCAAAATATATTCAAAAATGCCTAAAATATTTTCAAATTACATGCATATAAATGTACATACATAATAAAATATATATCTGATGTATATTTGGCCATTTTTGGTACATTAAAAACAATGTATATCATAACAATATATCATATTTTAAATATTTATTATGTAAAATATTGTCCAAAATATATTAAAATATTTCTAAAATATTTTCACATTACATGCATATAAATGTACATACATAATAAAATATATATCTCTGATGTATATTTGGCCATTTTTGGTACATTTAAAAAAAAAAAAAAGTATATCATAACAATATATCATATTTTAAATATTTATTATGTAAAATATTGTCCAAAATATATTAAAAAATGTCTAAAATATTTTCAAATTACATGCATATAAATGTACATACATAATAAAATATATATCTCTGATATATATTTGGCCATTTTTGGTACATTAAAAAACAATGTTAATTTGTTCCATACTGGACTGTTTAAAGTTCTTGAATCTCCCGAAGCACAGATCTGCAAGAGTCTGTCTTTAAGCTTGCTTGTGGGAAAAGCGAGAGAGTGCATGTGCATTTGTGTTTATATAAATCGCTGACATGTTGTGATCAATGGTTAGTAGTGAGGAAACAGACAGCAGTCGAAACTACACCATTTGTAATGCATTTCACAGCAGATACATGCAGCTTTATTTGTTTTCAAAGATATTGGATACAAGATATTGTTCAGGGAGTTGTAAAGCTTGGGCTTTGATTTAATATTTAGAAATGTTTTCCATAAAGAGCAACTGCATTGTTATGAAGACCAGTTCCAATAAAGACTTAAATCCCTTAAGTGTACAACTCAGCGAAACATGAAAATGAGAGAAGCAATGAACAAGAAATGTTTATACCTTTTCTGAAGTAAATATCAGTGCTGCTTACTTGCATGCATGCATTTTTTTATGATCTTGCATAAAAAGAGTCCCTGTTTTATTGAATATTAACAAAAGCAGTATCACACAAGACACATGATTTGAGTTATTAATGCGCTGCAGGATGATGCTCAACTTTAAAACTTGTATGAGTAACAGTAACAGTGATGTTTGACTTCTGATAGAGAATGCAGGCTTTCTTGTCACGATGTTATGTAACATTAGATGGTCCGTAACCCCACCCTGTCCACTGCATTACCCAGCATACTCTGCTGCAATCACATGTGTGCGGTCCAAGATAAAAGACATCAAAGCATGCAGCACTAATTCTACAATAATGAAAGCAATATCTTAAAAGCCACGATGCACTGCATACAAAATCGATACGTTTCATTTTGGTGTCGCGCAGCATTGCTCATTATGTCACACGCTGGGAGAAAGTCACGGTGAGTTTGATCCGAGAGAGAAACGGTGGCAAGAATTCAAAGATTCCAAGAGGGACGAGATCAAGGAACAAAATAACTATTTGAACACCATATAGTCTCACTTAAAAATGTCTGAATGTCATTATATAATATAATCAAATATCAAAGCAAATCCTGCAGGAGCTTTTCTGAGCTAACACACGTTATTGTGAACGACTCATCAGACTCATCTTTCATCAAAATGTAATAACTATGAAATAATCTTACTTTTCAGCTAATGTCATCAAGGCTGTAGGGGCTCCGAGTTCATGTTAACTAAGAGCCAATCAGATATTTAGGCTGCTGTTAAAGTAGCCTTTCTAAAATCTGGACAATTAATCAGTAATTTAATGCTGCTTAATGGTAATATAATCAAAGTTACAGCCAATAAATGAGAAAAAGAAGAGTTATCACTGATGTTCTGGAGGCTTTGCCGTCACAGGAATAAATTACATTTGTAAAATAGAAAAAAGTTATTTTAAATTGTTTTAATATTTCTCTATATTACTGATTTACTGTATTTTTGATCAAATAAATGCAGCCTTCTTTCAAAAACATTAAAGGGGCTAATGTAGATGTAAGAATTTTCATGTATTAATTGCTTTATTATTGCCTATGTGTGAACAGCTTGTAACGAAAACTTTAAAAACGAGGCCTTTCCCGACTTCCTAGGTTGTCTATGAAAGCCTGTCAACTTGTTTTATGTGAAGGACTCAGGATGTTTTTCCCGGGAAAATAAAAAGGATGTAATTTTTACACTCGCTCCCGAGAGCCTCTCTTCTGTTTAATAACACATGAAATGAATGCTTATACAATGTTCAGGATAATGCCTGAGCCAGGGATTCATTCAAACTATAGTCTCTCATGGTCAGATTGGTCTTAAAGTCCCCCTGTGGTGTAAATCCAGCTTTTAATGTTGTTTATATGTCTATGAGGTGTTTTTAATATGCTTTAAGACAATCCATGTGTAAGTTCATAAGTCGACAGCATTGCTGAGTATTTTCTCCCTAAAACTGCAGTGAACCAAAGACAGTCTCAAAAACACGCTTTGAAATCACTGGTGTTTCTGACGTCACAAACTACCTTGTAACCAATCAGATCAACGTGTGATCGTCAACCAGTGGATCTCTGAGCTGAGTGAGTGAGTAAGTGGAGGCGGGGCTCATTTGCATATTCATATAACCGTGTATATTAAATGAGGCAAGGGTGTCGAGTTACATTCAAGCTATTTTAAGACATGAATACATTTTTTTAAGGAAAAAACGTTTAAATGTGTCATTTTGGTGATCAAAGATGAGTTTTAAGGGATACAATTATTGACTACAAGGGGACATTAAATATAGCCTGGTAATACCAGACTCTGCTACTTCACTTTGCTTCGTAGACAGAGTCTGGAATGGCATAACAGAGAAGTGTTTTCTCTCTTGCTAGGGGGCGCTTGTCTGAAGTTTAAAATCATTGGTTACCCGTAAGCCAATCACATAACGTTTGGTTATGGCGTGTGTTATGCGCATGCTCAGCCGCATTTAACTTTCACTGTAAACACATGTATGATGCGAAAACAAAACCATCGAGCGAAATACCGGAGTGAACATGGCTGTGAACGACTTTTGCAGGTTAAGTTAAGTAAATCTACGCATCCACGGTACAATCAGCGTCTACGTCACGGCTCTCAGCCCGCCCTCTGTTCGTTGATTGGCCCGGCTGTTTCCAGACCGGTGGCAAACAGAAAGCTCTGAAGCTGTCTCAGACTGAGTACAGAAGCGAAATGAAATTGAGCGGAAGTACGAAGTCTGACGTAGTCAGGCTACATTAAATATACTTTCTGATCAAATGATCATAACAGTCATTTAATTGCCTCATCTGTTGACATGATGCCGATGAATCTGCAAACATCTCTATTTTTGTTGTGTGTTTATTATGTTATTGAGAGAAAAGTGCACAGCACATATGTACATACTCATTAAAACGTCGCTCTCAGCAGCGTGGACGGCATCGGGATGTTCGTTAACCGAAAAGGTATTCCAACTTCTTTTTACTTCTAAGCAAAGAACGAAAAAGGAATTCGCAGTGAGTATATCAGGGTCTTGAATCACGTTCAGTACGTTACGTGTGTACGAGTGTGAGCACAAGCAATAAATTGCCTGCAGTTCAATCAACAGCCACCAGTGTCGCTAATATCAAGGGTTTCTGAATTATACATACAGCCCCTTAAAGGGGCTATATGCTTTTTTCTGAAATTTAAACTCGCGACTGACACCTGTGGCCAAAAAACGGAACTGCTCTTCCTTTCTGCTCGCTCTCGTACGTGCACACTTCACAAGTCATCCGCTGCAAAGAAGTCAACATTATGTTTACAAAGGTAAGAACAGTCAAATACATATATTGTTTGAGAAACTAAGTTTGTTTGCTGACTAGCGGTGGTGGCAGAATGATCTGAAACGTTTAACATGAACGCGCTTGACGTCACATCCGGAGACAGCGCGCGAAAAATCCGACCCGACAGAAAATAGGAAAAATAGGATACAGGCTTATAGGTGCACCCACTGTGAGCTGACAAGGTGTCAGTATGCTCATCAGGAGATGTTTGAGTCATACATGGTCAAATAAAAAGGCTATTGTTACGTTTATTTTGGGGAAAAAGTTGCATATAGCCCCTTTAAAGGATTAGTTTACCTCAAAATGAAAATTTCCTGATAATTTACGCTCCACGCATTGCGTCATCACGTTGGAAAGGTCACGAGTCAAGTTATTTGTCTGTGTACTCCGGTTCAAAAAGGTAGGAAAGGGTGAAACATTCCATCTCATTTTCTCCTCCAACTTCAAAATCCAACATCTTTGTTTTAATTTATTATTATTATTTTCTTCTTTTTTTTCGTGACCTTTCCAACGTGATGACGTAATACGTGGCGCGTAGCAGACCAGCAACAAGACGAACAATTGTGGTTAAAAAGTATATACTTTGTTTTGTTTTTTTTAGAAAATGACCGATCGTTTTGCAAGATAAGACCCTTATTTCTCGACTGTGATCGTGCAGAGCCCTTTGAAACGGCATTGATTTTAACTTCAACATTCTGGTTGCCATTGAAGTCCATTGCGTGGAGAAAAATCCTGAAATGTTTTCCTCAAAATACTTAATTTATTTTCCACTGAAGAAAGAAAGACATGGACATCTTGGATGGCATTGGGGTGAGTAAATTATCAGGAAATTTTAATTTTGAGGTGAACTAATCATTTAAAGGGATAGTGCACCCAAAAATTAACATTTTTTGTCATCATTTACTCACCCTCAAGTTGTTCCAAACCTGTATGATTTTCTTTCTTCTGCTGAACACAGAAGATGATATTTTAAAGAATGTTAGCAATCAAACATATTATAAAACATCTTATTTTGTGTTCAGCAGAAGAAAGAAACTCATACAGGTTTTTGGAACAACATGAGAGAGAGTAAATGATGACAGAATTTAAAATTTTGGGTGCACTATCCCTTTAAAAAATCATACCGACCCCAAACTTTTACTGGTAATATAAATGCTTTGATTTTAATATCTGTCCAGTATGGGACCGGTGTCATTAAACACAGATTTCTGTAAACAGAACAGCAGCAGTTCTCGCTCCGTTGAGCTCCTTTAAAAGACCACTGGATCCACAAACGACCAGATTCACCTCACTGACCCGAGAACAGCTCAAAAACCGTACAAATGATAATGCCAATACAAACCTCTCCGTGTTGAATTACTCTTCCAGTCCCTCATCTATTGTGGGCCGGCCGGTTATCAATCACCATTAAACAAGCTTGAACATGCAAACCAGCACCGGTTTCATTACAAAAGACCATTAATCAGGTTAACTCGGCTGGTTGTGGAACTCATCAACTGCTTAAAGGGTTAGTTCACCCAAAAATGATCATTCTGTCAGTAATTACTCGCCCTCATGTTGTTCCAACCCCGTAAGACTTTTATTCATCTTCGGAAAACACAAATTAAGATATTTCTGATTAAATCTGAGAGCTGGCTCATTCCTTCATAGGCTTCAATAGGATCGAAACTTGCCGGGCCAGAAAGTTAGTAAAGACATCGTTAAAATAGTCCAAGTGACTACAGTGGCTCAACCATAAGTTTATCAAGCGACGAGAATACGTTTTCTGCGCAAAAAAACACACGTGTTATTCAGTTATTCAGTATATATAAAGTCGTTATTCAACTACGTCAACTACGCCTTCTGACGTAGTTGAGTCATTATTTTTGTTGTTTTTTGCGCACAAAAATATTTTTTGTCGCTTGACCATAAACCTATGGTTGAGCCACTGTAGTCACTTGGACTATTTTAAACTTTGTCTTTACTAACTTTCTGGGCCGGCAAGTTTCAGTTACATAGAAGCCTATGGAGGAATTTTCGAGTGAACTAACCCTTGAAAGCATTATCGGAATGAAAACACAGCAGATCAGTTGATTCGTGATATGAATTTATATGAGCAGTCTATAGAATCATGCTTAGTAAAATGTAATAATTAAACAGTTGAAATGATGAGATATAAAGTCAAAATTATCACAACGTTTCATATATAATTATGAAATAAAGTCAAGTCAAAATTATGAGGAAAAAGTAAAAGTTATGAGATAGAAAGTCAAAATTATGACATAAAATGATTAAAATTATGAGAAAAAGTAAAAATAAAGTTAAAGGTATAATGTAAACATGTGAAATTATGACATAAAGGGCCCTATCTTACACCCGATGCAATGCAGCGCCAAGCGCGGCCGCGGTGCAAGTGTTTTTTGCTAGTTTCAGCCCGACGCAATTTTCATTTTCACGTCCTGCGCCATGTTGTTTAAATAGCAAATGCATTTGCGCCCATTTGTGAGCCCATAGGCTGCTGGTGTGAGAACGAGTGTGTGTTCTGGCGCATTGTTGGAGCGTTGCTATTTTGATGCAACAGAAATAGACTGAAGAAGAAGAAGAAGTTTTATTTATATAGCGCCTTTCCATAGCTCAAGGTCGCTTTACATTGTACATTACAATACATTTAAACACCCACACATACATTACAGTCACATAGGATACATATAGTCACATTATCCAAAATGCATGTTATATAGATATGTTTTTAACTGGGTCTTGAAAGTAGCCACAGATGAGGTATTATGTAGTGTAAGAGGTAGCGAATTCCACAATTGAGGAGCATTAACACTAAATGACCTTCCACCTACAGTAGACAACCGGAAACGAGGGATGGAGAATAAACCAAGTTCAGCTGATCTAAGGGACCGGGCAGGGTGGTAAGGGTAGAGTAGGTCAGACAGGTATTGGGGAGCAAGACCATTTAATGCTTTGAACGTTAAGAGCAATACCTTAAAGTGGATACGTTTTGCCACAGGTAGCCAGTGAAGGTCATGAAGCAGAGGAGTAATGTGAGCAGAACGCCTAGTGGAGGTGAGAACTCTTGCTGCAGAGTTTTGAACATACTGTAATCTTGAAATAAGTTTTTTGGGAAGACCAAGAAATTAGGCATTGCAATAGTCCAGGCGTGATGTGATTAATGCATGAATTAATGTTTCAGCATCGGCTAAAGTGAGAGAAGATCGTAGACAAGCAATATTACGAAGATGGAAAAAAGAGTTTTTAACAAGAGAAGAAATATGAGAGCCAAAAGATAGAGTTGGATCGAATAAGACACCAAGGTTACGAATTGATGAAGAAGGCTTAACGTGAATTCCATCAATATCAAAGGACTGGTCCATCCTTTTGACTGAGGCAGTTGAACCAATCACTAATATCTCGGTTTTCTTATCGTTTAATTTGAGGAAATTCAAGGACATCCAATGCTTGATGTCCCTGATACATGCAGTTAGTGAGTCAGGCAGAGATGGCCTATCAGAGCTGGTGGTAAGATAGATTTGAATGTCATTAGCATAGCAATGGAATTTAAGTCCATGCCTGCGTATGATGTCACCAAGTGGATATATGTAGATGATGAACAATAGCGGGCCAAGAACAGAACCTTGAGGAACACCCTGTGTAAGTGAAGCAGTGGCAGATCTAAACCCTTGTATAGTGATGTAATACTTTCTGTCGCTGATGTAGGAAATGAGCCAGGAAAGAGCAGAGCCAGTGATGCCGATATCAGAAAGCCCTGAGTCACTGACGACTGAAACCTGGGCTAAAGTCAATGACGCAATATTTTTTTTGTTATTTAATGAGTGCGTTAGTAATGTGCGCCTATTTGAGGGTCCACAACATGCAACACTTTGCTTATTAAACACACAGGGACGCACAGCAACACACAAATATGCCAAATATTTAAAATGTAAAAGATTATTATTGTGTACATAAAGATACGGTGGAATCCGGCTTGTCCCGTAGATGCTCTGTGCGCTTTAGACCATGATCGTTAAAATAGAGCCCAAAATGTAAAACTATGAAATAAACTTAAAATTATGAGAAAATAGTCCAATTTATGAGACAGTAAAGTTGACGTAAAAATGTGAAATTCTGAAAAAATATAAATTATGAAATAAACTTAAAATTATGAGAAAATAGTCCAAATTATAAGATGATAAAGTTGAAGATATGACATAAAAATGTGAAATTATGACAAAATGTAAATTATGAAATAAACATAAAATTATGAGGAAAATAGTCCAAATTATTATGAGATGATATAGTTGAAGGTAGGCCTATATCATAATTATGAGGGAAAAGACAAAATTCGGACATACTATAAGTCATAATAAAGAGATAACAGACTTATTTCAGAAGTCATAATTATGTCAAAATTATTACAAGAAAAGCCCAAATTATGACATAAAAAGTTAAGTTTTGTCATAATTTTGACTTGAAATGAATGTGAACATAATGAAATTATTATGACCTTCTTATCTTCGAATGTCATAATTTTATCATGACATACTTTTAACCAGAGCATGATTTATTTATTTATTTATTTATTTATTTATTTTCTTATCTGGCAGAAATGGGCTTCCATACAGGTCCATTTTGTTTCACCTTCCTTTTATATTCGGTGATAAAAAAAAAAAAAAAATACATAAATAAATAAAACATTTGTAGAAAAGAAATTCCATTTGTATGAAAAGCAAACTTGCACTGTTGTTCATACCGGCCTTTTATATCTCACCAGAAACTCAAAGATTGTTTTCTATGCGGCTGCGGCTGCCTTAGAAAACATGATAAAAGTCTTGGAGGAGGAAAAAACAAACACTTACAAGGTCCTGCATCCGCTGGCACTCCGTTAACACTCACTAACCCGAAGCCACGGTCACTGTGGTTTCCACCGGCCCTCGAGTAACACCTACACGAGCCGGCGCTGTCTGTATCGTGCTGAGGTCTCCTCACAATCCCCGCTGGGTCACAGATGCTTTTGCTTTCACACACACACACACACACTCAGACAGGCCCTTGACGGCTACCTCAAGTTCATCACCCCTGCCAGGCCGAGCGACGCCAGCCTTTAGCACCATATGCTAAATCACGTTCACACTGGGCAGCGGCAGAATGACAGATTTAGCACAGCAGAAACAGAAACATTCACCAGTAATGGGATATTAGATGTGGGAACGTCAAACATCCAATAGCGGGTCAGTGAACCGGCCTTCTGCTGAAGTACAGATAGCGGACGCTGGATACTCCATGAAAACTGCTGGGAGAAACAGCATCTATTTACAGAGTCGCTGTCAGGTGTTTGTTAAGCGTCTGCGGCGGGACTCTGACAAAGAAACATGGTTATCCAGAAACAGAAAGACAAAAATTATATCTGCAGGAACATATAGGCTACAATTTTGGAGCAGTGCATAATGTAAAAAATGTTTGCACTATGGTTATGACGTCGTTTTGATGCAGGGAAGGTTGTTCAATGAACGGATGAAAAAAAAATCATTTTTATAACATTTGCACTCTAAAAAATGCTGGGTTGTTTCAACCATGTTTGAATCAAATATGGACAAATTTAAAAACGAGGCTCTCTTCTGTTTAATGACACATGAAATGAATGCTTATACAAATATGGGTTTGTCCATATTTGACCCAAACATGGGTTGAATGGGTTGTAAATGTAATATTATAAGATAAAAAGTCAATGTCAAAAGAATATCTTAATATCTTCATGGCTTAAAGTCACATTTAGCAGGTTGAAGATGGACGATAATATAATTTATATTTAAAACGTCATAATTATGAAATAGTCAAAATTATGAGAAGACAAATAAAAATTGTGAGATTGAAAAGTGGAAATAAATGACAGAAAAGCTCGAAATTGTGATGACAAATAATAATTAAAATAAAAATTCTGACATAGCTACCAAGTCTTATAAATAATTCATGCGAAATTCTGATATTTAAATTCAATATTATGAGATTAAAAGTGATATACTATTCCATTTTTTACATTGGTTTTGGTCAAATGTATTTTTATCTTCATGCCTTATTTAGCAGATTGGAGATACATGTAGTTTTACAATGATACAAGCAATCAAGAGATCTGCTATATAGTAATACATTGCTTTACGTGAGTGTACTGTATGTATGTGAATAAAGCTGGACATAATTATGTATCCAAAGTTTATATAAAGAGCTGGGCGATAACAGTTTGTGTGGTGTTTGTAAAGGCAGCATCACTATTACTGTTCCTCATGCTTGTTTATGCTCCCACAACATCAATTACTGACTGCAGACTCAGCCAAACATAGTCTAAACTTCTCTGAAAACCACTTTTTAAATCTCCGACCTCTCTTTCTTTCTCACTTTGCTCTTTCATTTGATAGGACAAATGGGTAGATTAAGCAGCGCGCTGTGCAAATGTAAATCAGCCCCGGAAAGATCAAACACAGAGAGGAGGTTTTGCCATCGGTCCACAGTGTTTAACTCCATATCTGAATTACAGCGTTACAGTGATTCCTCATAAAACCCTCCAAGAATTGAGAGTGAAATTTGCCTAAACTATCTCTCTATCACATTATCTCTCTCTCTCTCTCTCTCTCTGACTGTCTGAATCTTCAAAACCAATGAATTCATCATATAAGCTTTACTGTTAACAAAGTTTAATAAACATGTATTGCTCGTTGTTAATGCATTAACTAACATTAACTGATGGGAGCTTATTGTAAACATTTCAATGCAAGCATGACTATTGATAAATGTAGTGTTAGTAATTAAGCATCTAGCTGATTTCCAAGTGTCATATCGTCCCTTAAAGCTGCACCAGTGGTGCCAGATTGGAAATGTCCAAGCATCATACCAGAAGCTCAAAATTATCGTATTTGGAAGAAAATTGCCGTACACAAGTCAAACGTACAGAATACAGCTATTTATAGACCAACAACTTTTTGACACGACCTGAAAAATACTTTTATTGCTAAACTATCGACCTCAGCTTGGAAAAGAACTGACCTAAGCGCCGCGGCAGTAAAGTTAACTTTTTATTTTATTTTTTACTTTTTTCTTCTTGCAAACAGACAGAGATGACATGTTAATGTTATACAACTTTGTATACAATATACAAAAAGAACATTAACTTGTGAGAGAGAGTCATTCTCCACGATGATTGGCCGAGAAGACATAAAGATGGAATACATGCGTAACACACCATGTTCACGTTCTCCTCACAATCATGATGGTAGACGTAGAATCCACAGCTAGATCAGTAAGTACAGAAGCCCTATGATTACAACGACTATTATTTGAAGTGTCACAAAATTCTGAAATGATCGTACATTATGAGATTTTTTTCATTATTGATCGTACAATTAGTGATCAAAATTATCGTACAAATACGATCATTATTGTACATCTGGCACAGGTGCACTGTGTAATTTTTAGCGGCATCTAGTGGTGAGGTTGCGAATTGCAACCAACAGAAGTTACGGTGGACGACAGGAAGTGATGTCATCGTCTGAGACAGCAGAAAGTAGCCAGTTAAGCAATGAGGTTTCTTTACAAATACAAATTAAGAAATTAGATTTACTTAATTATTCAGTAAAACATAACGGTTCATTATGTAAGCTCTTTATACACCACTGAAAACATAGTTATGTATATGATATGGCATTTCTGTCAACAGATCCTCCTAAATATTACACAATGCACCTTTAAACCTACTCTGAAGAAAGCACCACTTAGCAACCCCCTAACAACAGCTTAGCAACGTGGGGACAAGCAACCTTAGCAACGACGACTCAAGCACCGTTTACTTGAGAAAATGTAAAAATGTACTTTATTTTGCATGTGCACACATATTATTCCTTTCATTTGACACTTAAATAAATCAAACATGATTTTTTTCCCCTCGGCAGACTGTAAAATAAGGTGCTTCTGTATTTAACCATTCATTATAAATGGAAACGGCACACCAGCCCAAACTCCATCAGGTATTTCTTATGCGCTCGCACACAGCTCAGAGAGCATAGACTAATGCTCGCTGAAATATGAGCTATGAGATCGCTTTTATTAGGCGCCTGTCTGAAATAATTTACCTCTCCCTTTCATAAACTTTTGCTGTGCTTAACTGCCGCTGCGAGGAAAAATATAGTAAGTCGTTAAAAGTCTGTTACAAAAAGTGGCTGTAAAATGAAGGCTTGACCACTGAAGAATACAGGGCAGCAGAAGTCCTGATTCATGTAAATCTGAGAATAACGCACCCGAGAGCCTCGTAAAGGAAGATTTGTGTGTAATTGCTTAGTCAATATTACACACAGTCATGGTCAAACTCGATCCTCTGCCTTTCCGAACAAACTTTGACTTTGTTCATTCTTTGTATTTGCATTTTCAATCCCATGACGTAATACGAGTAGGGAAAATAACAACAACAAAACAAACTAGATTAAAAAGTTTGTCGAGACAAACTTTAAGTTGGCTTGAGAAAGCCGGACCAGAAAGTTTGAAGAAGTTTGAAGTTTAAATTAGTTTAAAGTTTAAAGTAGTTTGAAGTTTAAAATAGTGTGATTGATTGTTTGATTGATTTACAGAAATCGGCAAAATATTCATCTTAAATGGGCCAAAATTTCTCCAACTGGAAATGTTTACTTGCCGTTATTGCTGAGAAACTGAGATCATTTTGGTTTACAGGTAATTTCACATATTTATCTCACATATACAATTTGAATCAAACAGGTTAGTTAGTCTGAATTTGGTTACAAGTAAATGTGGGTTTAAAAGTAAATGTAAAGTGATGCTAAGACCTTGGTATTGAATGATAACTATATTTATATACCATGGTTATTTGCATGGTGCTTCAAAGAATACTATGATGATATGTCTAAAACATACATAGTAATACATCATGCATGATCATGCAGGTTTGCACTGCACAACATCAGGAAGATCAGGCCTTTCCTTACTGAGCATGCAACACAACTTCTCGTCCAGGCCCTGGTCATCTCTAGGCTTGACTACTGCAATGCTCTTCTGGCTGGACTTCCATCATGTGCAACTAAACCTCTACAAATGATTCAGAACGCTGCAGCTCGTCTTGTCTTCAAGGCGTCACTCCTCTGTTCAACTCTCTGCATTGGTACCACTCGCCGTTCGCATCAAGTTCAAGGCATTGACGCTTGCTTACAGATCTATCACAGGCTCATCTTCCTCCTACTTTCACTCACTCCTACGAGTCTACATCCCTACCAGAAGCCTACGATCGGTCAACGAGCGACGTCTCGTGGTTCCATCACAGAGAGCCACAAAATCACTTTCCAGAACATTCTCATTCCCAGTTCCATGCTGGTGGAACGCTCTCCCCACCCTCATCCGGAACGCAGAATCCCTGACAACGTTCAAAAGACAGCTGAAAACTCATCTCTTCTGTGAGCACTTAACCTCATAGAAAGAAAAAAAAAATCTTTCCTTTTCCTTTAATCCTCCCTTATCGGGCTTATACTACTCTGAACAATGCCTGAACTTCGTATTCTGAGCACTTCTTGCGTTGTTTTTGCCTCTTCACGATGACTCGCTTAATTTAGTCCTAATTTTGGACAAAAGCGTCTGCTAAATGACTAAATGTAAATGTAAAATACCATGGTACTTTTTTGTAAGTGAAACAGAGAGCTATACTGGACCGAATATGCTGATTTGTAATTTTTCATGGCCCAAATCACTAAACACCCTCCAAATGTCCATTCAGCACTTCCATGCTTCAACAGCCAATTTATAACAGGTAAAAGTGTGTTTTAATTATTCTTACTCTGTGAAACTTCTGTCTGATTGCTTTTTCCTCTGATCCTTGTAAAAACATCTTTTTGCCTATTACCCAATTAAAATAGGGCTAATAGGTTGAACAGCGAAACGTACGAAGAGCCCCGGAGGATTGCGTCCAACTATGAAAACTGCAACTGGATTTTAGAAGATTTCATTTGGATTTAGACTTCATGCTTCAGAGTCTATTCTAGGGAGACTGGACTGCTTTAAGTCTAATTTCAGACCAGCAAGAATATGATTTTTCATCCTGCTGAATGAACTGAAACCTTTAAGGCACTGATTTTGTTCAATCTTAAGTTTATATATTCTTCCTAAACACTAATAGCAAGTAACTTACTATAATTTTGTCAAGTTATCATGTCCAAGGATCAACATCCTGATCGGACTTAAAACAACATTGCAAAGCAACGGGATGCAAAGCAAAGCAAACCAAAGCAATGAAATTCAAAGCAAAGCAATACAAAGTAATGCAATTCAATTAAAATCAAAGCAACGCAACGCAATGTAATGCAATGCAATGAAAAGCATAGCAAAGCAAAGCAATGCAATGTAAATCAATGCAATTCAAAGCAATGCAATGCAATTCAATGAAAAGCAAAGCAAAGCGAAGCGAAGCGAAGCGAAGCGAAGCGAAGCGAAGCAAAGCAATGCAATGCAATGCAATGTAAATCAATGAAATTCAAAGCAATGCAATGCAATGTAAATCAATGAAATTCAAAGCAATGCAATGCAAAGTAAAATATAATTTCTTAATTTCTGATAGGTGAAATACAACCTATGAATGTTTCTGTGAGATTCACCTGTTTCTAAATCACAGTCAGTTCAGTCAGGTAATATGTAAATGTCCAAGCGCACATATGCAGCGTTACCTATTCCCCTACGATATCCTTGGCCAATTTGTCTTCAATGTGTTGACAGGAACATTAACCTTAATGTCAAGGCTCAGATTCACTACATGCAGTGAAAATATGCCTGAGACTTAAAAAAAAATCACCCCATTTAAATAATAAATGAGAGTCCTCGCTCGACCTTTCTCCTCAGGTTGCGGAGGTGATGTATGGAGCCCCAGCGGGGACATATGCTACAGCTGGCTTAACCTGAACTGAGTCAAAGGAAGCTGATGAAAAGCTAAGCTGAAGGAAGCATGTCCTCTGACAAAACGCCTCAAGTCTGAATGAGATGGACTTTATCTCCTAGTAGGAACATAGTCATCCTCAAAGGAACTTGGTGACAGTCAGACTCCAGATTAGGAAGGGAGAGTGAGGGAACAAGGACCAGGTTAAACCACATTGGTTGATCTTAAGTGTTATCATCTGATGTGTCACTGTAGCTTGATATTATCACAGTACTTGTAGAGAATGTAATCACATCAGATCAGCTGGGGCAGTCTATTTCCCATCATGCATCTGAGAATACATAGGCTTTATAGTCAATGTTAAACTGCTGTTTGCAACCCAAAATACTTGGGTACACAATCTGACATATTTGCAAATGAAACATTCAAGTTCAGGTTCAAGAAATATATGTACACATGAAACCTATATAAATCTACAAAAGATTTGACTGAAAATAAAATAAATAAAATAAAATAGGCTTTTTAAGTAAAATAAATCCTTAATTTTTGATATTTGAAATACAACCTATGGATGTTTTTGTGACATTCGCCTGTTTCTAAATCACAGTCAATTCGGTCAGGTAATGTCTTTCACACTTCCACAGCCAACCCATTTGAAGAATATAAAAAATACTGTTTAATGTTATTTTTTAGGTTTATTTTTCTTTATTCATTTTCATAATAATTTCATAATGTATTTTGTCAAGTGTTGCACATGTGTGCTGATGAGAAATCTGGGATGAGCTATATTTTGCTTAGAGGTGTGTGTGCAATGCAAAAACTGAGCAGAGATGTTCAATGATGATGATACTTCAAATTCGTACAGTTGCTATTCTCTTTGCTAGGAAAGGAATGTTTCAACTGATGCAAATGAACCCCTAAAGTATACACAGAGGGATGGTGGATTGTACCGTGTGTAAGCATGACATATATGTTCCATTTTTAAACATAAGCAACATGTTTTTCTACCTTACAAGGAAGTTGTAAGTCGCTCTGTGGTGTATATAAGCTCAATCTTACTGTACCACCTCAGAGAAACTGAGAGATGACGGGGTGAGAGGAAGGAGAAACATAGAGGAATGATGGGGTGAGGGAGGAAAAACATGGAAACGCAGAGATCTGGCATGAATATAACATCTCCTGACATATAAGAATAAAGACTTTTCTAGACTAGATAACTGGTGTCCGGTCCTGTGAATCAAAAAATAAAAGGGAAAAGGCTTAATTCCAAGTCTACACCATTTCCTTACAATATCCTTGGCACTTTTTTCTTAATTTTTTTCATTTTCAAATGCAAAATGGGTGAGAATGAATTGTATCCACCAAGACTTGATTGGATGTTGAAAGTATGCTGTTTTAAATCCATTTGCTCAAACAATATAATCAATATAAAACATTATAATATGTATAAGCCATATAAACATTATAATGGCTCCTTTATTAGTTCAGTAATAACTTCTTCACATCAGTGTATTTGTTATTCATTCACCGTCACTGAATCTCGTATTTTTTTTAATGGTCTCTCTCTACCACCTGTTCTGCGTCCTAGTGTTTTAATTAAACTCTGTTAGGCGTGAGTCTGACATTGAGTTATAACGGACCCACGATTCACCACAGTGCGATTCCATAATGATAAATAAATAATGAAAGCATTCGGCTGCATATTTTTCTCCTTCTCCCAGCTAACCTTTGAGTGGCAGTGAAATGTTTCTCTAATCACTCATTACACTTCTCAGTATTGAATTTCTGTTCCAAAGTTCTCGCTTTGCATAGAGGCGGCCAATTAATCCCAAACCCTGCAACCGCAGTCCACAAAGACCACATGAGACCTAGAGACAGTGGCTAATGCGATTAATGTCAGGTGACGACATTTGAACATCACTGATGCCTAATGCCACTCTTCAAAACCTCCAACCAGGTGCATGAGATCTTAAAGCTGCTTTTTGTTAAAGGGATAGTTCGGCCAAAAATTATATTAAACCCATGATTTACTCACCCTCAAGCCATTCGAGATGCATATGTCAATAATTTTTCAGACGAACACATTTTCAGTTATTTTAGAAAATGTCTTAGATCTTTCAGTGGTTATAATGTTAAGTTATGAGGTCCAGCTGCTTCAAGACAGAAAATGTGCATGCATCCTTCATAAAAGTAATCCATCCGGCTCCAGGGGGATAAACGAAGGCCTTCTGAGGGTAATCCGTGCGGTTTTGTCGTAAAAATATACATATTTAAAACTTTATAAATTAAAATAACTGGCTTCCGGCAACGGTCGACTGTGAATTTTGGGGTTTCAGGATTTTTTTAACCAAAATTTGTATAAAGATTATTCTCAACTATGTTATGAAAGAAATAACGGAATGAATTAATACACCATTTTACTTTATGCAATATGTGGGTAAAATGGCCATAAATTAATATTCCCATTCAATGCAATGTATCTATACACTGTATCTAATTTGCACATTAATGTGTTCTTGGAGCAACATTTAATGAAAAAAGAAGTGTAATAATTGGAGTAATAATTGGCATTAATTGGAGTAATAATATCTAATATTTCATAGGAATATTGATGTATAATTTATTTCCATATTCACTTGTTATGTCTCAGATTTAAGTCCTGATGTCCTCTACAGTGGACACGTTTGAAATCAATTTCCTGTTGTGTAACATTTTTTTTATTTGAAACCCCTTAACATTTTCCTGAGATGTTGTTTTATGAAATACAATTTGAAAAGTAGTCCAATTTAAATTATAATTACAATATATTATCATATTTCCATAAGAATGCTACATTTCATCACTAAATTAATGTCAGACATTTTTAAAGACCAAGGAGTAGTTGTTTTCATGGTGAAACCTCCAAACATTTGGTATCTCTGAAAAGTCCTGAATCTGCTCTTTACAGGACACCCAGGTTGTGTCATGTGACATGTATGATGTCAGAGAAATTCACTAAAATATAATGTCCACTACAGTGGACAAAAGTCTATTCTTGGGTCCCAGGAGGCTATAAAAAATTTAAAAAGCCAGTTCATGACCCCTTTAACAGCTTCACATTAGGATAAAACAAGCTCCTTGTTAGGTGGAAGTGAAAACACCCCTGTGCAGTTTTCACACAACGACTTTAATTGCACGTTTTAACAATGCCATTTTAACCGCGGGTACGACACAAATTTAAACTGTCTTAGGTTAATGACTCCATTAGTTTAAACGCAATGAGCTTTAATTATTTTCAGCTTGTCAGACCTCACTATCGTTCTGCTCTGGTGAAAACTTAAAATGCTTTCGCTTAACACTAACTGGGCTTTCCAAACCACAGGCACAGCTAGAACTCAGCATTTGGGTCATTCTCTGCAATGTCACTTTCATATTGTCATTTTTGTCATGACTTTATCCTCCAGGAAGTGACATCAGTAAGTATTATCTTCATAATGTTCTTGTCATTGTGCAAATGACATATTATATGAAAACCAATTATTATTATATATATTAAATTATATTTTGATTATAATAATAATAGTATAACTAAAATAAATAAATAAACACAATACAAATATGATCAAAATAATCTAATTAATAGGGTCGACGCATTTTTTACGCTAACCTGCAAACTAACTCAATGCCAGGTTTTATTTTTTGTTATTTTATATGTTCTTGACTTTCTAATAATTTTCTAATTATTATTAATAGTAATAATATAAAATGAAGAGTTCAGATGCAAAAGCCTCTAAGTGCCGTCTGAAATTTTCTTTTAAAATTCGCATTTTTATCAAGCTTGTATATTTAAGTTCAGTAATTTCACTTTAATGACAATTAATAGGTCATTTTCATTGCCATTAAAGTGAAATGACTGAACATAAGCATACAAGATTGATAAAAATGATCATTTTAGAAGAAAATTTTTCAGATGGTACTTAGAGGCTTTTGCATCTGAACTCTTCAAATATATTCATAAATAAATATATGAATAAAAAATGTAATCAAATAAATACTTAAATAAAAAAAATTATACAAATATAATAAAAAAATACTAAAAGTAATAATGTTACAAAAAAATTCTTTACACTAACCTGCAAACTCAATGGCAGGTTTTTTTTTTGCTCTTGACTTGCATAATAATAATATTATGTAATAATAATAATAATAATAATAAATTGAAATAGTAAAATTAAAAATTAAATAATATATTTTAATCAAATTATTGTATTTGTTCTTGACTAATTAATATATATATATATATATATATATATATATATATATATATATATATATAATACAAATATAATAAAAGGTAATATAATTCATAAGGTTGGAGTATTTTTTTTTCTTTACACTAACTAAAGTTTATTTATTTATTTATTTGCTCTTGACTTTCTAATGATTTCTAATAATAATACAAAGTTAAAATAGTAACATTAAAAATGTTGAAAGCAATGTTGAAGTTGAAGTGTCAGGAGCTTGATGCCAGCTAATTTCTGAATGTCTCTTTGCTTCTATAGAAAACTTTCCTATAAATAGCAACACAAACATACAAAAAAATAACTTTACCGAGTCCAAAAGCCACTGCATAACAGGAATGACCCGCATAATCGAGCATACATATTTGTTTATGTCAAGGCCATTTCTCTCATACTAAGGCTTTTGAGGATGCTGTGAGAGATAATGTCTTAAAACAACAATCGTTTACATTCAAGCAAACATGCTTGCTAACTCTTGCTGACATTCATTACCAACCAAGGGCAAGAACGGCCATAAATCTCTCCAGCCTTGACAAGCAGCTCCTCTGCAGCATCTCTAACGTACGTAAAGACATCTTATAATTAAAAGGTGGAGAAAAACATTCCATTAAAAGGATGCGCATGTAGAGCGCTGGCACTCCGACGTCGTAGATTTAAAAGGGTCAGTTATATGATGCACAGCACAGAGCGAGACGCAGCAAAGCATTAGCAGTCTGGCACCATCTGTTCTTATAGCACAACAGCTACATGCTTCCATGCTATAAAACCGAGGAGTGTTGTTAAAGGCTTGCAGTGCTGAGTTAGCGCTCTACGCCATAAAACCTTACGCTGAATGAAGTATATTGTGGTAAGAGATACTTTAATAGACTTCAGGATTGGAGGCCAAGACAAAGTAAGATTGAGGAACTGGAGATGTGACGAGGCTCAGTCATTCCTCAAATGCTGGAGGAAATTTTAAACTCATATTAGTGTTTTATTTACATTCTTAAAAATAAAAAGTTTCCAAAAGTTGTTTTTTGTGGAAATGCCATTCGGAATGGAAGAACCTTTTTTTTGGTTTCCCAAAGAACTGATCAGTTCTTAAAAAAAAAAAGTGTAAAGAACATTTTAACCCTTTTCCCACTTTAAAGAATATTTATTTGCATTGAAAAGATTCCATGGATGTTAAAGGTTCTACATGGAACCATCGATTGCTTTATTTTTTTAAAGGTGTATCACTATGAAAAGGTGAAATTTAAATCGTTTCATTTCTGAAAAGCTGGCAATTTATTAAGAAATATTATAATTATATAATAACAGTGTTTTCTTTCTTCAATCACATTGTTTCAAACTAAAACAAGCCACTTCCTTAAACGACACCATTCTCCAGGAAGTGACATCATTTTGGAGGGAATATGAAATAGGATTTGATTAATTTTGTGTCTCTCTCTAAAACTCAAATCAGTTTGATAATATAAACATTTCAAAGATGATTGAGAGTATGAAATAAAGCATCCTCATGTAAGCTAACTGAAACTGATACTTCACTGCTAGAAAGATGTGTATTTAAATTGGGTCATTTATGTAGAAATGTGAATTTATTTTAGTAAGTTGGTGCCTTCTAGACTGAGAAAAGCCAGAAAATGTATTTTTGGCTCATGCGGATGAAAGACAACAACTCCCAGAATGCACTTGCTTCGCTGCCCTATGAGGACACTCCCAAGCCACGCCTCCCGGTTACAGAGGGCAGTATCAGGAGAAATGATACAGCTAGGCTACTAGTCGACTCGAAACTGAAAAGACGGCATTTTATCGTGAGATCCCCCTATGGACGGGTTGAAGACATACGGGACGAGCTCCTCCTATTGGCTGTAGTCTCTCGCCTGATGAGCTAAATGGTGATTTTTGCGTCATCTGAGTTTTTTTTCCAGACACACAATCCAGAAATCTCTCGTCTCAGGGGGACATGAGGGAGGGAAGCACGGCCATTCCAAAATACTACCGAGTTTCTACTGATACAAAGCTTAAAGCTACACTGGGTAGGATTTTCTCCCATTTAGCGGTGAAATTGTTTATGACTACCAACTGAATATTACTTTCTAGCCCCTCCCATTCTGAGGGCGTTTTAACTCCTACGGTGGCCGTATTATTTCAGATCTGCCGGCAGTCGTGAGTAATCTCGTCATGGTGTCACTGAGTGTAAAAACGCGAAAGGCGAAGCTTGAATTTCCAGGTATGTCCCTCTTTGGCTAATGTATTTTCAAGATGGAGGCGCAACATGGCTTCCGCCATTCGAGCGGCTCACTCGTATGTTTTCTAAATGGCAGATTCTACGCTTACGAGAATACTTAATTAGTTGGTAGAAGTAATTACACATTAATGAGCACATATCATTTTGAAAGAACAAAGTGTTTTTTGCAAAGAATCAACTTAAAAAATTACACTGTAGCTTTAATGCTAATCGGTGAAGTATCCCTTTAACTTTAGCTCTTCCTGCTCATTTTCTTGTCATTGCATGTAAAGAATGTGAAAGTTATAATTAATAAAGTGCCTGAGTTTGACCAGAGGATGAATCTGACAGTCTAAAATACACTTTTATAAAAGGTGCAGCGTAACAGGAATGACCCACTGCAATATTAGGCTTGTTCTTCCTCATTTGTGTCTGATTCCTGTCTGAATGGACGAGATCCACTCCTGGGATTTCTCTTAGCCGATGAACCGTTCCCCCCCGGCATCGGTCGTCTAGGTCAATGCAGATGTTTTCTACTTCCAGCGGAGCAGCTGGCCTTTAAAGGTCAAACTATGCGAGGCAGTTCAGAATAATTATTACTAACAGCTTTTCCTACTTAGGTTTTGCCAGAATGCTGCTATTACTGATATCAATTATGAAAACAATTACAGAATGAACTCCATTCTAAATGCACTTTTGCAAAAGACTGAAGAAAGTTTTTGAATGACACAGATCTGCTATGCCAATGCACAGGACTTTTCTATTCTTTACAGTGGTACATTTTGCAAAAACTGCATTTGATGTGGCATTATACCACAAAAATAGTGTATACTTCTTATATATTTATACTTATTCATACTCTTTAAAACCAACTGTTGATTCTCATGCACAGCCGTGAGAGAAAACAAGATGCACTCATTGTCACAACAACAGCAACATTTTAGGCAGCTGTGATTGACATTTCATTTTATACAGACCCAAAAAACAACATAATTGTTTTGATGCTCCATTCGCATGTCTACAGTCTAGTTCCGGCTGCAATGGTAATGGTTATAAATGTCAGCTCATGTTTGCATAGATTCAGTTTTTATGCCGTGTTGTTGCATATAAATTACACCAATGCATAATGCATCATATCAAAGACAAATTCAATCAACACTTGCTCTTTGCCACCGTGGCCATCTATCAAGTATGAGTCACCATCTTTGACTAAAAACCAATGAGTTTGATGCTGAAAACTGTTGCTAATTGGATGCTTTCAACAAAAAAAGAAGAAGGACCAAAATGTAAATTATTGCCATATTTTTGGGGATTGTCCCATTATCAAAGATTTTTGGAGAGGGATGCACATTGCCCTGCAAGATATTTTTAAATGTGTAAAGTTACACTGTATATAAAAAATTGAATTAGGCCCATAGATAAAGTGGAATACATATTAAATATAATCTATATTTTTATATTTTGCAGTGTTGCTAGGAGTGTTGTACTGGACTATGTTTCTTTGGTGTTTATGAACAACAAACACCACGAAAGTTAAAAACAAAGGTTTTGCATTTCACGAATGAAAAAAAAAGTGTTTTTGCATGAATCACAACCTATTGATATTGATTTTGATTTTTAACATACGCTTGATTGATTCCCATGCATGATAGAAACAAGATGCGCTCATTGTCACAACAACACCAACAAACTGCTCAAAATTATACTGTGCAAATCACATATTTTTCCATTAAATTACAATGTATTGGTCCCAAATCATTAACTTTTCCAGTTTGCACTGTTGCACCAATTTTTTCCCCAAACACCAACATGCAAACACACTTTTTGTCCATCATTAAAATGAAACATTCTGCATAAATATTCAGTATAAAATGAAATGTCAGTCATTGTGAATTATGCATGGGAATCAATCAAGCGTATGTTAAAAATCAATGGTTGTGATTCATGCAAACCCACTTTTTTCCATTCTTGAAATGCAAAACCTTTGTTTTTAACTTTCGCCTAAACAGTTCTTAGATTAAAACTCGCCCATCTTGAATGTCATCAGGAGTTGACTTTGAACTTGAGCTTGTTTTATGTGTGATATACCTGTGCTTTTTTTCTACAGAACTTCTCACATAGTGTCTGATCTCATTTCGGGAAAGCATCAAGCAAATCTGCAAGATAATAAAATAATTTAAACTCCAATCAATATTAGGCTAGATTTATTTCAGTGTGCATTTGCATTTTACACTCATACAATGCTAAAACAATATTGTCTCTGCAGTGCAATACCTCGAGTTCATCAAGATCTGTGCAAAGCATACGACTCAACCCAACGTTCATTTACATTCTCTAGGTCTGAATACTGGCGATAGTGTGCACTGTTGAGAAGTCTTAATCACACTCCCCCGAGACTTCCACAACTCCACTTCATTCATACAATGCTACCCACAAAGCTAAAGAGTTTCTAATGGGAAGAGTTATAGGATCAATACTGTGATTAGCAACAGCCTTGTAGCTATTGTGTGTTGTTAGCAATCTATCGTATCAATGCTGATGCCTCCGGGAAAAGCAGGCCTGCTGCGAGAGGAAAAGGAGACTCATGGGCTTAACCGCTCAGCCTATTAGAAACTGTTTGGCAGCACCGCGGTCAATAAGGGATTTAATAAGCTCCGGTTTTGAACCACGCTTATTTCATCTTGAGAATATGCAAGGTGCACGCAAATATTTGCACGCAAGTTTCCTAGTCGAGCTCGTAGGCAAGCGGTAAGGCTTCGTTTCTGCAGGTCTGTCACTTGATGTAATTGAACGGAAGATCTAAAGAGTGCGGCTAAAGACACTATACTCATTGTGCCAGAAAAACTCAATAACTTACCGAGGAAAAACATGACATGGCCTTGATTTGATTCCAGATTAAATCTGCTCCACAAAGAGTCATTTACCGTTACAGACTGTATTGATTGTGGTAGACCTACGTGTAAGCAAAAGACTGAACTGACAGCAGACATTTCCGGCATACGCTTAGAGTATTTACGCTGTTTTGATTTTTAACATGACTCAAGCAATAGTCTTATAATAAAAAGTTAAGGAAATGCATCTGATTGTTTTTCTTTAGAATGCCTTATGCACCAGAACAAACATTTTTACTCTGATATGAAAAACAAAAATGTAAATACTGTGCTTTAGCATTATGCAGTCCACTACACCAAGTGGGAATCATGCAGTGCATTCACTTGGCAAAATATAAATAGCTCAAGGCAAATTCAAGTGTAAAAACAAAAGCATTTCAGGGAATAGGCCTATATCACAAACTGATGAGTGGCATAGATATAAAATCACATGTTGTTTGGACAAAAGTCTCTTCTAAACATAAATGCAAAACGATCTAACAGGGACTATGAAGCTGCAAGAAGGAAAAATGTTGAAGCTACATTTGGAGTGAAGAATGTGTTTATTACACTGCAAAAAGTGATTTTCTTTATCTTGTTTTCCAGTACAAATATTGAAACATTCTGAAATCGAGATACATTTACAGTTGAAGCAAAATTACATAAAATAAGAAATCTTGTTTTCTGAAAATATGTATCAAATTATGAATTTATGCTTAAAACAATTAAAAAATATCTACCATTAGCTCTGAAAAACAAACGTAATTCAAAGGAAAACAAGATATGTTTTCATAAGCATAAACTCGATTTATTTCATTTTTAGAGAACAAGACGTCTTAGTTATTTTGCTTCTCAAGGAAATGTATCATTTAAAAATGTTTAGATATTTGTACTGGAAAATAAGACAAAGAAAATCACTTTTTGCAGTGCAATCAGTATTTGCTCTTGTTTTCCAGCAAATATATCTAAAACATCCTTAAAACAATATATTAAGGCTTGTCTCTTGACTTAATTTTTTATATATATATATATATATATATATATATATATTTAATCGTGATTATATATAAATAATTGTCGTATAATTTGTAAGATTCCTTCCTTATATTTTTGCCAGATGGGAAAGAATAATTAAGGTTACTATAGGCCATCTGAAATGTTTAAAGGATGTTAACATGTTATTACTAACAAGAAAACAAATATTTTTCTACATGATAAAGCCTAAAACTGCCATTCTTAGAGCCTGTCTATAGAATCTAAAAGGTTTGATTAATTTTGTTTTAATTTATTTTTTATTTCAATTAAGTTTTATTAATTTAAACAGCTTGTAAACCTATTTTATCACTGGTCAGACTAAACATTAGTCAAAAATCTTGCTTCAAGTCTAGACTGCAGTAAACATGAAAGTAGCCTATTATGCATTCATTCAAGACATTTCTCCTTATAGAACCTTTCTGGCATAAAGGGTTCCTTAAAATTAGATTCTAGAACCTTAGAGTGTGAGTATTTTGGTCTAATTTAACAATAAAACAGTAAAAATACGCAGATATGGTCAGTGATATGGCGCATTCTTCTCATCAGTGTGTCTGTGGTTTGTTATGACTGAAGAGCTTACGGGATTATAGAAGAACTTCCTCGAGGAAAAGATGATGTAACTTTCCAGCAATAATCCTCATCTGCACCGAAACCTCACACGCACAAACACTTTCAGAAATCAACTGGAAGGTTTGAAAGAGCACTGCGTTAGGAATTAAAGAAAATGGAAGACAAAGAAAGGACAAGTTAACCGGCTTTTAATAAGGGTTATGCCTTGTCCAAATACACTTCGGCGCGGTATTCGAGGCTTAGCGTATCCCATCATGCATTACGTTCGGGAACTCATGTGTCCCGAAATCGCGAGATGTCGAGGAAAACATTCCACTGTAATTTAAATTAATTAGATGCATATAATTTGGTAGTAAAAACATAGTGTTGCACATTTTATTGGTGCAAAGATGAGTATGGTGTATGTCGGCCAATTTTGTACAACATTTGAAACTGTTTTTATCACTTAATTAGAAGCACCACAATTTTGTGTCTTGATAGTTACATAGCAACTACTGAACAGACATGTAGAAGTTTATTTTAAAATGCATAGAATTGAAAATATAATAAATAGGGCTGTCAAACGATTAATCGCGATTAATCGCATCCAAAATAAAAGTTTGTTTTTACATAGGCTAATATATGTGTGTGTATGGTGTATAATTATTTTCTATATATAAATACACACACATGCATGTATATATTTAAGAAATATTTGCATGTATATACTGTGTATATATATTTATATTATATCTAATTTATATTATATATAAATATTTTATATATAAATAACACATTTTTCTTAAATATATATGCACGTGTGTGTATTTATATATAGAAAATAATTATACTCCATACACACACATATATTATGTAAACACAAACTTTTATTTTGGATGCGATTAATCGCGATTAATCGTTTGACAGCCCTAATAATAAATAAAAGCACTTAGACTATAAGTGTGTCCCATCGAGTAATCAAAAGTTCTACACACACTTGCAGTCTTTCCGCCTGTACTTGAACACTTGGGCCAAATAGAGGAAATACGTCATGCAAGTCTGTGAAGTGCAAAGACCACAAGTGTGGGTATTTGGACAAGCCATGTCATTCGTTCATTCACACACAACTCTCAGTTTGCACACTTCCGACTCAATTAGAGGTCTGGGACTGTGACGGCCTGCTGGAATTCATTATGGCGTTTCGTAACACGGGATGAGAAGAGGCCAATCGATACAGTCAGTATCTGCTGCTTCTAATCTCTGTCGCCTGTGTCAGCGCTGCTATCTGTAATAGATCTCCGGGATTATAGAAATCCCTAAGACACTACGGCACTATGGCCCAGGTTACGGGCTTGTCTGCGCGCTTCGCCTCGACCCGCCGGCGTGAGGGGAATGCCTGCGGGAGTTAATGACCCGGGATGGAGGACACCAGGCTGGAGAGCCGGATAAGCGCGGAGGGCAGGCGAGCAAAGACTCCATGTAATTTCTCTAATCCTCGTGGCATTTATACCTCCACTGACAGATAATGAAAATGAAAAATAAAAATGGTGGGGCAACTTTTTTTTAACGTTTTAATCTGTTGCATGCTTAACGCAGTTTCTCCCCGGTCAGCAAGAATCTAAATGCTGACTCGTATTTAGTGCAGTCTAGACTTGAAGCAAGATGTCTGACCAACATATCCAGAGACCAACCAGTTTTGTTTTTTTGTGCCATTTAGAGGATGGTAGAAACGCATGAAACCAAATAAAAAAACGGTTTAAGGGTTAGTTCACCCAAAAATGAAAATTCTGTCATTAATTACTCACCCTCATGTCGTTGTAAGACTTTCGTTCATCTTCTCAACACAAATTAAGATCTTTTTGATGAAATCTGAGAGCATTCTGTCCCTCCATTGACAGCTACGCAACTACCACTTTGACACAGTTCATAAAGAGATTGTAAAACTAATTCATATGAATTGAGCGGTTTAGTCCAAATTTTCTGAAGAGACTCGATCACTTTATATGATGAACAGATTGAATTTAGACTTTTATTCACATATAAATATTAATCAACTCACACAAATGAGTATATGAGATAACTGGAAGCTCAAGCATGTTCGCTTGACGTGCGACAACCAATGAGGTTCATTCTTGTCTTACGCATCACGTTTGAGGTTCAGCAAGAACCAATAAGGTTCATTCTTGTGTTACGCATCACGTTTGAGCTTCAGCAAGAACCAATGAGGATCAGTCTCGTGTTACGCATCACGTTTGAGCTTCTGCAAGAACCAATGAGGTTCAGTCTCGTGTTACGCATCACGTTTGAGCTTCAGCAAGAACCAATGAGGTTCAGTCTCGTGTTACGCATCACGTTTGATCTTCAGCAAGAACCAATGAGGTTCAGTCTCGTGTTACGCATCACGTTTGATCTTCAGCAAGAACCAATGAGGTTCAGTCTCGTGTTACGCATCACGTTTGAGCTTCTGCAAGAACCAATGAGGTTCATTCTTGTGTTACGCATCACGTTTGATCTTCAGCAAGAACCAATGAGGCTCATTCTCGTGTTACGCATCACGTTTGAGCTTCTGCAAGAACCAATGAGGTTCAGTCTCGTGTTACGCATCACGTTTGATCTTCAGCAAGAACCAATGAGGTTCATTCTCGTGTTACGCATCACGTTTGAGCTTCTGAAGAACCAATGAGGTTCAGTCTCGTGTTACGCATCACGTTTGAGCTTCAGCAAGAACCAATGAGGTTCATTCTCGTGTTACGCATCACGTTTGAGCTTCTGCAAGAACCAATGAGGTTCAGTCTCGTGTTACGCATCACGTTTGAGCTTCAGCAACAACCAATGAGGTTCAGTCTCATGTTACGCATCACGTTTGAGCTTCAGCAACAACCAATGAGGTTCAGTCTCATGTTACGCATCACGTTTGAGCCTCGGACTCTGAATTATGGGTTTCTATAGCAAAACTATCAACTGCAATATAAATCTGCAGAAGTCAGGTGGTTCAGTGGTCACATGGTACAAATCAGTGCTCAGAAAATTCCAAGTTTACAAGTTGTTGTGACGTTTACACTTCTTCCTTATGTTAATTACAACATGGCATGAACGAACCTTGAACTAAAATGTGTAACGGACTGTAGGAAGAGACCATCTAACCAACATATTAAGGGTTTTTGTGCATTTAGGGGACGAGTGCATAATAAATTCATGAAACCACTAAAGAAACTAACCTGAAAATATGAATAAGACTGTACAAAGATCTGATGCCACTAACCTTGCAAATTTTGCTAAACCCATTGATGTGATTTGTTCAATCCCAGACTCCTGGAAATCATGCATTAGTTCTGATTGGAGCTTGTGATTGTCACTGGTGCTTTCCATTGTTTGTAAACCTGCAAATCAAATATGAAAGTGTAAAGCAAACTTCTCGTTTCACTCTGTTAGTCTCAGCAAACAGGACGATGCATCAGCTCTCAGCCGTGAGTGCACGTGAGAGGTTGAGTGCATCTCATTGAAATGAAAAGGTAATTGATGTAATTAATTGAAAAATAAGTATGTGCCTGATGGTGTGATTGTGATAATCAGATCCTCCAAGAGCTTCATACTCGAATGATTATTAAATCATATAAAAATATCCGTCACAGAAACAGGGAGCGATAATCATAATTAATGATGTGGAAATCATTCAGTCAGTCATTTAATTGCACTGTTGTCAAACTGTGCTGGGAATATCTTTGTTGCAATGTCAAATACTGTTTATCTAGCTGCAGGTTTCACATCACCGTTTTTTAGTTTACTCAGTTTACATTAAGTTAGACTGATTTTAAATGCTTTTGAATGACGCTCACAGACCTTTTTATGTCATATTTCACCCCAAGACAGAGAGAGAGAGAGAGAGAGTGTGTGTGTGTGTGTGCGTGCGTGTGTGCGTGTGTGTGTGTGTATGTGTGCGTTTGATTTATATTACATAGTGGGTGCGTTTGATTTATATTACATTGTGGGAACCAAATGTCCCCACAAGGATAGTAAAACCTGAGATCACCTCCATTGTGGGGACCAGCCAGCGGTCCCCATGAGGGGAATGGGTAAATAAACATACTAAATTATATTTTTTTGAAAATGTAAAAATGCAGAAAGTGTTCTGTGATGGGTAGGTTTAGGGGTAGGGTTAGTGTAAGGGGATAGAATATACAGTTTGTACAGTATAAAAACCATTAAGTCTATGGAGAGTCCCCACAAAGATAGTGAACCAGACATGTGTGTGTGTGTGTGTGTGTGTGTGTGTGTGTGTGTGTGTGTGTGTGTGTGTGTGTGTGTGTGTGTGTGTGTGTGTGTGTGTGTAGTACAATGAAGTCCAAATCCAGTTCACACCCATTTATCATAATGCACGAAATCACAGTCTTTACTGCAATCTGTAAAAAATAAGATACTGTATTATTTAAACTGTGAAGTATGCCGTTTTTACTGATTTAAATAAAACATCACAGTGTAGTAAATCAATTACTGGACCACAGTAATGACAACCCTCGGTAATCACCATATTTATGATTGATTCAATATGCAGACACTGTAAAAATCTACAGGTATGCATTTCATTATTTATAAAATATTCGTAAAAACACGAGTGATTAAACTGGTCAATAATGCATATGAATAAATATATGCATTTAGAGGTCATTAAAATGGAGAGTACTGCTTATCTTTGTAGAGTTAGCCTTTTGAGGGGAAGATTACTGTAAAACTGAATTGCAGTGTTGTACACAAAACACTTGACATCCGGTCCACAATCCTGACATGGCCAGAACCGTCCCTTTGCATACGCACATTGCAATTAACCTCCCGCTGTAAAAGGTCAGCAAACTGCTAAAACATTCAACGGTCGAAAACCGTGCTAACTTTACACAAACTGAATTACTGCTAATGATAAAATTGGTAGCTTTATGTGTCTTCTGACCACACCAGCAGACAGGGTTGTGCAGATGAACCTTATATAGCTATTAAGAGACAAACGACTGAAACAAACTTAATTGAGATTTGAGTGTTTGTTGTGCCACTGGCTGTGCGTTGTTGATGGAAGCATGATGTATGTCCATTTCACTGGTTCAGGTTATATTTTTTACTCTTGAATCAACATGACATACTGCTTCATGCTAATATTTGAGAACTAATACTTAATCAAAACAAGAAAATATTATTTTTGATAGTAAAACATTTTACTGTGTAAAAGTAATTATGGCAACAGTGCCTTTCCACTTTTTCAGCGGCACTGTACTGTATATTCCCATTCTTTTTTTCCCATATAGGGATTTTTTAAAAGTCTTCGTTAAAGAGTTTTAAGCATGAACTAAACCAACCAAGTGAATCACATTTGCAGCAAAAACAAGCATTTGAAAATCTGACAAAAAGACAAAGGTTCAAGTGTTTAACAGCCTTAATGAGGGAAAGAACTACAAGCCCATGACCATTTTGCAAATTTTGTTATTTTCAACCTAATCAGGTTGTCTAATAAACTTGGCATTGTATATTACACATTTTTTTGGCTCTTTGACAAAATGCTTTTGCTCCTCTTTTGTAAGTCACTTTGCATAAAAAGCATCTGTAAATGAATATGCAAAATATGCATATGATGCATAGAAAAATTTAAGTATTTTGAGAGCGTAGAGACTCGATTACGTCATTCGCAGAGAGTGGGCAAGTGCTAAAGAGTTATGGTGCATCCAAGTCATGTCAGAAAGATTGTATTTACGAGTTGAACGGCACCACAAAGTCGTAAATACCAGTGGGAAGCTCAGGCCGGGTTTACGAGTCAGTGAGAAACATGGCGGAATACAAGCATTTCGCAGTGACACTCCGGCTTTTTTATTTACAACAAAACAAGCTAATTGTCTGCACATAATACACTGCCCTGCTAAAAAATCCTGTTTGGATTTAAATAGGCAAATGCTGAAGAGTCAATGACTGCCTCATTATTGCAGGTATTATAATGTTTTTAGCATGTTATATGTTCTTCTAACCCTAATTAATGGAGTGTGTAGCTTTTCATTTCTTAAACAAACATGTAGGAAGACACATCATGACCATATTCCAGGATGACAATGTCAAGATTCATCAGGCAAGAATGGTTGGGAAGAGCATGAAGAATCATTTTCACACATGAATTGGCACAGACCTTAAATTCATTGAAAGACTATGGGATGTGCTGGAGGAGACTTTACAGAGTGCTGGACTCTTGCAATGTCAATACAAGATCTTGACTAAAAATGTATGCACCTCTTGCTGGAAATAACATCACAACATTTATTTCCCTGAAGAGGTGCATACATTTTTAGTCAAGATCTTGTATTGACAATACAACAATGTATGTATAACATACCTATAAAATGCAACAATAAAGTTTACAGTGGCTTCATAAATGAATTAAAAACATAAAAAAGCAAAACACACCTGATGCACATTCTTTGTTCTTCATTTATAGAGTTTAAAACCTTGCTGTTTTTTTGTGTGTGTAGTTAATTAAGAGAAGTTACACAGCCATCTTGCTCCGATGAAAGTGAGTTGAAAGCACCCAACGTCATAAACACGACTTCCCAACTCGTGAATACGAACTTCCAAGGAGAACTTGAATGCATGATTACGTTTGGTGCAATTTGCTTGTTTCAGTTCTCTTATTGGTGAATATTTCTTTGCAGAATCATGCATAATGTATTTTTTCACCAGGAATTCTGCTGTTAAACATAATTATTTAAAAAAATAAGTTGAAATAATATGGGCTGATGATGACTTCAACAAAAGCACAAACCATCGATAAACAACCTCATAGCTCACAGTAGGTCTGTCTGTAACTATTATAGTTCAGAATCAATTCCTCTATAGAGAAAATGAATGGGACTTCCAGATCACTTGATCAGTCACATGACCTTTACAGCTCAGGTAATTGGCATAAATAATAACAGTTACATTTATGCTTTCATTTATACAGTACTGTGCAAAAGTCTTAGGCATGTTAATACCCCCCCCCCCCCAAAAAAAATGGTTTTAAGTCAGTTATTTATATGTTTTTCTGTAGTGTGTCAGTAGGAAACGCTTGAAGAAACCTTCCTGCAAAGCTACAGTACTGTGAAAAGCACTGGCACTTTTAGTGTTAAAATGCTGTAAAGTGAGAATGCTTTCAAAAATAAAATCACAAATTGAATTTATTTATGATTTAACTTCTATTAACTCATTCAAATCAATATATGGTGTAACGACCCTTTGCGTTTAAAACGGCTTTTGTCCAGGTACACTTGCGAATAGTTTTTCAGGAAGGTTTCTTCAAGCATCTCGGAGACGTTCCCGCAGTTCTTCTGGATTTACTCAGTTTCTTCTGTTTCTTCATGTAATCACAGACGGACTCGATGATGGTGAGATCAGATCAGACCGGCTGTTGTCAGACTCCTTGTGCATACACAAATCTCACTGGATTATTACAATTAATGGCAATGGAATGGAATGGAAATGTAAACTGATATTTCCTACTGACACACTTCAGCAAAAGATAGAAATAACTGACTTAAAACCATTTTTTTGGGGAGGGGGGGGGGGGTATTAACATGCCTAAGACTAAACAGTACTGTATGTTATAGGAGCCAAAATTTCTCCCAATTTGTAAAAAAAAAAGTACAAAATCACCCCAAAAGATACAGTAGATCCTACAGTATTTCCCTTTTCAAGTAGTTTAGAGCTTTATTTACATGTCTGAAGAAAATCTGCCTAAGGTCCGCCACGTCAGCTGAAGAACAGAGCAAGTTATTACATTTTGATGAAAGAGATTTAATGTGAACAGATGAATAATGCTAAAACCAGGAGCTTGTATTAAGAAAGTAAATATCACGGGAGATGTCACGTTGACTATCTTCAACAGATGAGAAACTTCACTATTTTCTGCATTTTAGTAGAAATCTGTGTCTTTAACTCGGCTCTCTGCCAGAGCGTTTCCTCTCGCGATGGCAGAATGAACAGGTGTCGCTTGACGAAACGTCCCGGGCGTCTGGCTAATTGTGTGCAGATTGTTAGCAGATGTTGTTGAGGTGATGCCACAGCAGGATGACAGGGCTTTGACAGGTCTCAGGTCAGCAGTGAGAGACTCTTCTTCCCTGTGTTCCTCCTCCCTCTCTTTGGCCCCGGTGCTGTCATGACACAATGTGACTATCTGAGGCCGTGCAGCTGTCGAAACTCATTCAGACACCCGCGGGCGCAGGACACCTCGCTCCGCTGATCTCAGGGAGAAGAACACTCTCCTGTACAGCAAGGCATATGCAACGTGCCATGACAAATCCAGAGGTCTGCGTGTGCCGGCCTTTTGTTTTATGCTGTGAAATTCCCTGCTGAGGACTGAGGAGCTTCGTAATTTGCTCAGCTTTGTAACGGCACTGAGACTCAAAGGATTATTTAAAGAAACGAGAAACTCGATGCATTGGAAATGCATTATTTTTTAAAGCTTAACTTATTATAATGACAGGATGTCGTTCACACAGATCTCATATATGCCTTTCATTGTGCTGCTTTTCCATTGTTTTTTCTAAACGTGCGCTAGACGGATGTGTTTGACCATTGCACTCGCGTCTAATGTCTTTTGTCTCATGCATTGAAAAAAGAGGAAAAATCTCACATATTTACATTGAAGGAAGGACCTGATCCATATCTAGAGACCAGAATATCACAGAGAGCGGATCTTTTCACTTATAAGAAACCACCCAGAAAAAATCGAATTATTAACATTTATGCAATTATTCCTTGTAAGATTGTTACAGTTTGTCATTGCAATAATAAAAAATAAAAAAATAAAAAAATAAATAAATATATATATATATGTATATGCCTATTTAATTATATTTTCTATGATCTAAACATTCTTTCCAAGCAAAACACACAGTAAAATCTTAATTGCAGGCAGACGTATATGTTCTGCGTCGAGTTGAACTTTAAACTTACAGCAAACATTGAGCTCAAACAGATCAGAAAGGCTTTTCAATTCCCATCTGAGATCTGCCACCTGGATCCTGATGGAGTTGGATCCGACAGAAATTGCAAGGCTTCTCTTCCAACTTTTCCCGCCAGCTGATCCCGAACGACTGAAATTATCCCAGTTACAATCAACAGGGAACAACTAAGCAAATAATAAAAAGCAACTAACCATATAATCATGATTATGGCTAAATAAATAGATATTTAAAGGCGATGTGAAACACTTTGCATACTATTTACTCAAAAACCACAAATAAAACTATACGAGGTAAAAGAAAACCCATAGATTAAGTATGGGTTTAACCTGCAATGCAATAAGGATTAATTAAACATGGATTGCACTGAACAATATTGCAGTTTGTGAGGTGAACTATTGCCTGCCAAATGCATGAAACCATTGAACAGACATACATATACATACATAGTTCAGTCAGTTTCCCAAAATTCAAGGAAGTTCTCAAGGTGCCAGGTGAGGTAAAACATTATTTTTAATGGTAATCTTTCAGTTTCATCCTTTCTTATTCTTTTGCTTCTGCCAGCCCAAGATGAAATAATCACATAATGACATCCTGTCAGGTCGGCATCACATTAATCCCGACGTAAACAGTGCTATCGACAGAGCCATTTTTAATGAAAGGCAGGCAAAAAGGGAGGCAAGGCGATAGTAATTGTTCTAATTTGGAGTGGATCGATGGTTTTGGCAGAGCACAAATCACGCAGCTACGCAGGCATATAAAAGCAGCCTGTCAGACACCCCCCCAAACCCCCACCGCTCCTGCCAAACATCCATTCAGCACACTTGGCACGTTGCAGCGTCGGCAAAGGTGGCATGCCAAGATTTTCGGTTCCCTTTTCAAACAGAATGGCTTTCCTAGTGTTTTATAGAGCACGGATGTCTTTTAACACACAAGTCAAATGGCGGCAGGTTAAATTAAGGAGCCGCTGCTTCTGTGTCAAACCTGAGACGACAATAATATCCAGTACAAAGACAAGCAGAAGCATTTCTATTGCTCAATTAGGGGATGATACCTCTATGATTCCTCAAATCATGCAGCTTGATGAAGAGAGCTGTGGTGCTACTACTTATAAACCATCAAAACAAGTGAAATAATCCCTTAGATTTGCATTGAGGGATGAATCTTCATACCCAAATACTTCATTATTCTAATAAAATAATGAATTATTACAATTACAAGTTGCATGCTCGTTATGTAGCTACTCCAGTAAATGAACGCTGTCTGAAATTGTAAGTGAGATAATTGGTTCTCATTAGCTCCAGTTTCTTGGCTATGTTTCATTAAATGTGAAGTACACACACACATAATTGCCAATTTCAAAAAAGCACATATGGTGTCATATTGAAAATGCTGAATTGAATCCAGAATTATGAAGCATTTCTCAGCCCAGCGTGGAAAAACGACTTAATGTCACTCACTAACTCAACGGCAGGTGCTCGTATAGCGAGCCGCCATTAGGTGGAATTGAGTTTCATACGTTTATTCAAATCAGTTTAGAATCACACCTGAGAAAATATGCTTACCTGGGCAAAAAAGGTGCAAGATTTTATTCACATGTCAAGAGAGAGGCGTGCATCATATGATGAACTAAAAGATTAACTCCAAGCTCTGGTGACTGAAAAAGGCACCAAAACAGTTGTAATGTTCATAATTATTATGTGAAAAGAATCATGTGTGAGTCTCAGTTCAAGATGATTATGTGTAATTCACAATTATTTCACATCCCTGGGGTTGTTTTACATACATATTGTGAATGAAGCTCAACTGGTCGTGTCAAACCTGTCAGGCTTCTATAGAAAGAGAGTTTTCATGGTTAAAGAAGTAATGCATAATGCAGAGCAATAGTTAAATTAATGCTGAACAGAGAACATGGATGTCCATTGGGGAGCCTGTGCATTTGCTAAGTCAAGCATCAATATTATTATTTAAAGTCAATGGACTAATGATAAATAAATAAAAATCCCAAAGACACACATTGAAGGAGGGACCAGAGTCCTTCCTGCTTTAAAGAGTTTGAGCATTTAAAGCAGCAGACCATTAAAGGAGACATATCATGCTTTTAAATCGTTCCTTTTTACATATAAATCATACATTTGTAGTCTATATAAAGCGGAACTGCAATGCTTAGGTCTGAATTCCTTATTATTATAGCTCCACAGGCCCCTTTTCTACCCCTTTTCTGATGTGCGTCTGAGAGCAACTCGTTTTGGTGCGGTCTCTTTAAATACTTCATACCCCGCCCCCTCTCCAGGATGCAGAGGTGACACTCGGTTCAACTCCACCCCGTTCGGCCATTTTTGTAGTTTGATAGCAGAGATACGATTATCTAGCGGCACAGAAACTTTTTATTCACACGTTATTAACAAAATGTCAACAACGGAAGACTTGTCCAGCCAGCCTTACATGTTCGAGCCAGAGTCGGAGCCGGAGCGAGATGAAAATGAAGACGACGAACCTGCAGAACAACGTCTTCATATGGATGTATCGCAATGGTGTGTTACTGTATTTACACATGAAACTTTGGTCTTCCAACCTTTTACCACCGTGTCGATTTATTTTGATTAATATGTGCGAGGGAGAGAGAGCAAGACAGCGTCTAGTTTGGAGATGGTGTCTTGTTTACACTTTCGCCTGGCACCGAAGAGAGAGAGAGTGCGTGCGCGCGACCGGGTCTCTCTCTCTCTGCTCATTCTTTCAGTTAAACATGTCCTGTCCTGTCACAAGCGCGACAGTTCATCTACACTAGACGGTGTAATGAAGCGTGTGGGTTACTACATCTAACAACCGAACATTTTAACTTACCCTCTCGTAACTTCTGCATCTTTTAGCTTGGACTACAAAATTCCAGCGAGAAATAAAAATGGCGGATTGCTGGAAGTGTTGGGCTGGAAGTCTATGTCCTTATTTGGCAGTTCCGCTGCAAATACTGTGACGTAGTAGTTCACAAAACGTCATAGATAACAGAAAAATCTGAACAGGTTGAAAAATAAGGCCAAAACAGAATATAAAGATATCAACGAAGCACCTGAAGAGAATAATTTCAACTTTTCTGTACTTCTAAACACTGCAAATATACAACAAAATGCATTTAAGGGCTAAAAAAGTGGATTTAGCATGATATGTCCCCTTTAAACTGCAGCCCGCACTTATAATGAACAGAACAATACTGTCTGCTGATGGAGTGGACGCTATAGTTATCGTTCTTGGTGTGAAAGGGCCTTTATTAGCCTGGAAATCCAGACCTAAATCTGAAAGATCGAGGGGCGGCACCAAACATGCATTTGAAAATCTCACTGCACGCAATTGGATAACACTACGACCAATCACAACAAGTTATCGCTTAGCCACCAGCGGAGCTCACTGGTAGATTAGACTCTTACTGTATCCGGTCGGCAAAACAGCAAAAACGCCCTTCTTGCAAAGGAGCGATTCGAGCGGCGTCTTCAGTTCCTCTTTTAGATAAAAACCAAGTCTAACTCTAAGTCTAACAAGCCAAAGCCGTTTCAAACAACTGGTGTTCATCCATAGCCATCTTGCAATGTTTACTAATGACTTCGACGTCACAGCGCTGACGTCTTCTGTTTAGCTCCGCCTATATCAGATAACCCGATGTGATTGGTGCCAGGGCCGGAGTGGGGCCACTTTTCAGCCCGGGAGTTTCAGGCCCAAGACCGGCCCACTTTTTCCATGGTGGAATTCCAAATTAGCACTTTTTCTAAATTGGATAAATGAAGCAACAGTTCAGCTCGTACTATTGTGTAGTTTGTATTAATACCATGGGTTAACAAATAATGTAGCCTAAAGGTTAAATAATAATTCACTTAGACTTTAAGCAATTGTGACTTTATTTCACACAATTCTGACTTTATATTTCGCAATTCTGACTTTATAACACGCAATTGCGACTTTATATCACACAATTCTGACTCTATATCTTGCAGTTCTGACTTTATAAGCAATTGCGACTTTATTTCACACAATTTTGACTTTATAACACACAATTCTGACTTTATATCACGCAATTCTGACTCTATATCTCGCAATTCTGACTTTATAACACTCAATTCTGACTTTATATCACGCAATTCTGACTCTATATCTCGCAATTCTGACTTTATAACACGCAACTGCGACTTTATTTCACGCAATTGCGACTTTATTTCACGCAATTCTGACTTTATATCTTCGCAATTCTGACTTTATATCTCGCAATTCTGACTTTATAACACGCAATTGCGACTTTATTTCACGCAATTCTGACTTTATATCTCACAATTCTGACTTTATAACACGCAATTGCGACTTTATATCACGCAATTCTGACTCTATATCTCGCAATTCTGACTCTATATCTTGCAATTCTGACTTTATAACACGCAATTGCGACTTTATATCACGCAATTCTGACTCTATATCTTGCAATTCTGACTTTATAACACGCAATTGCGACTTTATTTCACGCAATTCTGACTTTATATCACGCAATTCTGACTCTATATCTTGCAATTCTGACTTTATAACACGCAATTGCGACTTTATTTCACGCAATTCTGACTCTATATCTTGCAATTCTGACTTTATAACACGCAATTGCGACTTTATTTCACGCAATTCTGACTTTATATCTCGCAATTCTGACTTTATATCACACAATTCTGAGAAATAAAGTCAGAATTGCGAGATGTAAACTAGCAATTGTGAGATAAAAAGTCACAATTATCTTTTAAAATGTTTTATTCTGTGGCGGAAACAAAGCTTCCATACCTCCTTGTCTCTTCCTCCCATCCATCCACCCTGACGCATACCGTTACTGTAGGGCCGGCCCAGCTATCGGTGGGCGCCGGCGGTGCTGCGGTAGCCTACCTGAGAAAACGTTTTGGAAAAGACGGGCTATGGACCCAACCAACTCTATAGGAGGGGAGGGGAGAACTCCCTCACATGGTACAACCCATGCAGAGGCTGCGCGCTGCGCTGTCAGAATGCGGAATGTGTGTAGCCTAATGTAACTAACGTGACATTGAAATGTAAAAAAAAAAAAAAATCCTCGACCGGCCCAAAAGTGAAGCGGCCCACCGGGAATTCTCCCGATTCTCCCGATTCTCCCGATTACCCACTCCGGGCCTGGTGCAGCTCGGATACAAGGGCATATTTAATGAGCATCATTACTCGACGCCAGAGTAACTCACTGAGCAAATTCAACTTGTGCTCTCGAGAGAACTCTGGATTTCCAGGGTAGACCTCTATAGTAACCAACAAAAAGTAACCACCTTGTAACAACTTATACCTATAGTATTTGAATAACAATGCACTAAAACCACACAGAACATATTAGAAAATCGAACAGCAACCCACAAGACTCAAGTTTACCACTAATATTTGATCTCCCAAAACTGTAAATGAAAAACATCTACATTTAAAGTTGTAAATTACAACTTGTTCCTCACAGAATGCATCTTATTAATCTTGATTCTCACACTTTCTCATCTTGGAATTTTTCAAATTTGCTCCTCTCACAAAAAAGCATGTCGGTGCATGTTTTTCTTTTATATGCTTATTAAAAGCATGCTTTGCTGAGTCTGTAATTGGCAGTGGTTGTACAAAACACATTGGCAGGACCGGTGCCAAAAAAAAGCGGAGGCACCAGAGAACTGGTCCACTCCAAATAAAAGACTTGCATTACAGGAACGTGAGCCAAAAGGGAAATCAGTTCAACAGGGAGTGAGGAATTAAGAAGCATATTATCAGTGGATGCAAGTCTATTGGAAGGAATATAGGGCCTAGTTGTTTAACGGGAGATTGCACCATGATCAGTGGAAAAACAAACCCAATAAAAATGTGTGCTGCACATTTTACATAACAGAAGTGATCTGTTCTGGTTAATTATGTGAACCAACAATATAAGAATTCTGCCATCGAAAATCAAACCACATATTTCATCAGTGCATTATATCCGGTCGTGGACGAGATCCGTTTCGTAACGGATGAGTGAGGATGCTCGAGTAGATTAGGTAAGTTATTGGTGTTTTTCTCATCAGGTTTGGAATGACAGAACCTCTTTTAGCCACTGTTTTCCTCCTTTACTGTTCCCATTTGTAATTACATGATTAAAAGTTTACGCAAATTTTCCATGTTTCATAAGGCACTCCAAAACTCGACTTATGATTACACCTCGTTACACGACAAACCTCCTTTTGAACATGAATCATTGACTGTTCAAAGGACTTATAATCCAACATTAATTAAAGCAGCCGTACTGCAGGACACAAAAGTGCCTGTCGCTGAAACACAGAGCAGAGAGTGAATAAGGCTTTCATATGCTTTTATGGCGAAGCTATAACCTTACCAGATCTATATTTACACATCCACATGCACATTATTTCATGAAAGCATATAGCTGGTCACCAACAGGGCCCAATGAAATTTTAATCAGTTCTTTTCAAGGCAGGTTTGACAAATGCAACATGGAAAACAGCCACAGATTTGACTCTTATAACGTGCACACCAAACTAAAGCCAACTGAGATCAATTTGTTTCAGATATTAATTATTTTTATTCATTTTAAGTTTGCATTGACATTACAACAATAATCTTACAAACCTGTGATTGTGAAACCCAGACATACATACATATTTATTTTTTTAATGGTATTATTATGTCAAAACATCCAAATACCATGGTATTTTGTTATTCTCAGCACCTGGAATCATATTCAACATGATTCAACAAGCCAGAATCCTACTTTTCCCATCTACGCTACTGTAAAATATTTTTCCCCATTTGCATATAAGCACTTGAACCCTAATTACATTAGCACTCAGGGTTAGCATGTGCTCGGCTGTGTCTCTGTGAACCCCGCAGTCCAATCTGTGTGACACGATCCTCTCCATTAAACACGAACAATCATGCATAGATGCTCAATCCCTCCTCCTCCCCCAATCATGCGTCAGACTCTGTCCTGTCCTAATCTGCCCTTGAATTCAAACTGAAAATAAAAGTCACATCCATAATGAGCAGATGAGCGTGAAGCCACTGAAAAAATCGACTCGCTTTAACCCGTAACCTCACGCCAATTATGCATAAATCTGCCAGAATGCCTTGTTGATCTGTAGCAATAGTAAATGTTCTACAGCTAAACTAATAAATTATATTAATTAGCAAAAACATTGATTCATTGAACATGTGTCTTTTATCATATTGCTGTTGCCACCATTGCACAAAAGCAATGAAGCGCTGTGAGATGGATTTTTACCAGAGTTTGGCCCTATAAAATCACAGCCCGTAAATACTGTCCCTCAAAAATATGTTTAAACTTGTGCTTGCTTTTCCTTTGCATCCTGACACAACAGATTTCGTTGTTGTTGTCGCTTCTCCACCCCACCCTACCCTTATTTTCTGTGCAGAAAGTGCCGACTTTGCATTCGGGTTTACGTTATGACAAGGTAACATTCATCACATAATAAACTGATGTAAGCTGCCGGGAAGTCGACCCAGCATCTCACGACTAGCCTCTCGTCTCACGTGACTGCTGGTAATTTAGGCTGAGAGCTCGGGTAATGCTTTATTATTAGCCAGATATCAGTGGTGGATAAACTTGCTGAAGTTGGCAGAGACCAGCGTGTTTCTTGATGCAGGTCAAAGTCTGACCGTACATGAGAGAAACCACAGCTTCCATTATGGAGAGCACAAATGCATACTGACTTTGTCCCAACACAAGCTGGGAGAGTTGTTGACCAGTACACTGCTGCCACCTAGTGAAATTAAGCTTAGGACAAATGTTAGTACATACTTACAACTTCAAAGCATGCAATAAAGCATGAGAATTTTGGTGTATTCACAATAAAACATGGCCTCAAGTGCCTTATTGCTTTTATGAAATGGTTCGAATTTAATACAAAAAATACACACATTTTCATTAAAACATGATTTTATTAAGCATATTTATGATTAAGTGCTATTCTTCTGTGAGCATGCATGCAAGCTACAGGTAATTTCATTGGTTAGCATTGTGTATGTTAGCACATCTGGATCCAGGACATTTATAGTCATAGCCTAGAACACCATATTAACCAATCAGCATCTAGAACCACAACTATCTGCTTTATAAGACTATGCACGGACCTCCTTTATTAGGAGCATGAATATGTTGCACTTAAAACAAACTAACTTACTGTAAAAAAAATTAAATTAAATAAAAACAAAAGCTGATGCATTGAAATGTACAGAGCGTAATATTTCTAACCAGTGGCCGGTTGCATAAACTGCAAAGTCTAGTCTTACAAGTTACTCTTAATTTGTTTCTTTAAGACAGGTCAGCTTTAATTGTCAGTAGCCTAACATAAAAAGGTAGATTGGTCTATTCAGGCTAGTTCTTCAGACATAGTGGCTATGTTTATGCAGCTGGACCCTGGTTCAACTCACTACGCATGAAATGAGAGTTAAAATAGGCTTTGATGAGTAAGTTACTCATCAATTAGAAGGCAGTAAAAATGATTTTGACTCTCATGTCACTTTTTTTAAATCTGACATGTCTTCTAAAGAAATTATTTGCATCTTCTAAGAAACGTTGTTCATGGAAAATATGCCATCATAATTTTAGCTGGAAGTGTTTTTCTCCACCAAATGAATATATGAGGATCATAACCAAGTGGAAGGAGCATTTCATCAAGGGATTGACTAGTTGCACGTACAGTAGTAGAACAACAACAAATATACCTACTACAAAAAAAAAAACATAATTCATCACAGGCACAAAATCAATGTGAGGAAATAATGCACCCGTCAATCATTCTCCCTTCAGTGGCGAGCATGAGAAAAAGTTCACTTTAAACTCTCTTGCTAACTGTTAAATTACAATTTGCTCTGAAAAAAGGTGCAACCTGCTTACTTGGTTAAAAACCGCATTTCATGATTTGTGTTACTGGATTAAAACCCAACACCTATCTGCACACAGAAGACAATGATAGCCCCTTTCTCAGAGCGTTGATCCCAGAAAATTGCCATAGAATTGCTAAAGTGCCTTCTGTGTGAACGCAAACACATCCCAGGATTGATTCCGGAATGGGGACCAAGTAACATTGCTAGGATCAGTCCAGGAATGACCCTGTGTTGATAAAAGGCAGGACCAATGGCATAAGGGGTGTGTCGTCGCAATGACGTAGTAATCGTGCAACTCTTTGACCGGGGCTTTTAAATGCACATCAATGTTCACGTTTCACATTAACAAAGAAGAAAGTTTGTGTTCGTCAAGGAACAAAAGAAGGACGAAAAAAAGTTTGCAAACACGCCACATCCAGAGTCCAGAAAACCACCGGCAGTATGAATGAACCAAAATCAAATCAAACGATCCCGGGACACATAATCAGTATATTTTCCAGAATCTCTGTGTGAAAGGGGCTTGAGAATTTCAATCTTCAAAGTTCATCAGGTTATAGTTTGCCATGTTGGCAGCATCAGACCAGGCAGCATGTTCTGCACCATCCATCTCAGACGCCACAGCGTTGTCCTGAAGGAGATTGTGATTAGTACCTCCAATAGCAGCGTTGCATTCTGGACATTTGCTTTCTACCATAGCACCCCCACAATCACCAATTGCATATACGTGTCCATTGGGACATTTGTACCAATGCCCTTTTTTCAAACCGATGGCTTTGAGTATCATCACCCTCTCTTCGTCAGTGATCCCTAGGCCGCTGTGTGGTAGTTTATCATCCAGCTCCGTGAACATTTTCTTGACTGTACGTTCTAGACCCTCAGAGAAAGGCAAGGTGTCCTCCAGGATCTCTCTCAACTGTTGGACCTCGGTGGCAAGAACGACGTCTGAAAGTTTCAATTGAGACATCTTGCAGCGCACGTTGAGCTCAGCCAGGTAGGAGAGTCTCTTCAATTCACGTTCAAGATCTGCAACCTGCTGGTCCGAAAACCTCTGACTTCGATCCATGAGAAATTTCAAAGCTTCTTCGACTTTGCGGGAGAACTTAAAATCGTCTAGTGGTGTCATATGTTTTGTCATTTCTTTCAGTTTCCCAATGCTCTCGAGGAAGCTCATCAAGTTCTCGAGATGCCAAAGTTGTTGGAATGAAAGGTTGATTTCCTTTGTGTTGAGCTTCTCACCAAGGAAGGCGAACTCTTTGGGAAGATGATTCTTCAAGTTTTTCTGCTTAAATAGTTTCAGTCTTAGGTCTTCCTGCTGTTGCTTGATAATATCAGGCACACCATTGATCTTCTCCTTGACCATCTCGATGGCTGCCAGGCTGCGGTTGATGTGAGTGCCATACCGAAGGTTTCTACGGATGGGAGTGCGACACCTTGGACATTCCTTGAGTTTAATTGCCCTTTGATCCAATCCAGAACCTTGGTCTTCGTCGAGACTCATGTATTGATCCATTCCTTTGGTCTCAAACAAGTGCTTGCAATCTTCTAGCTGAATAAAACAAGCATCCGGTTCGTCTTCACTGCCGAAGAAGATCTCCGTGACCTCTTCCTTGTTGCAAACGCGACACTTAATGGGACAAGGGTCTCCGCACAGGCCTATGCAACGATGTCCGCAGGTTAATTCTTTGCTACAGGGAACTGAACACGGTGGCCGGTCGCATGGTTCGTGACACAGCTTGGTACAGCTGAAGTGAGGGCACTGCCATTCGCAGGGTTCGATGCAGCGGGCGCAAGGCTGTCCACAAGTCTTCTTACAGCTGCTGTGGACACAGCGGTTCTCGCAAAATGAGGAACATGGTGGACAATCTCTGACACATGGTTCCCGACACGGATGAGAACACACAAGGGTTTCTCGGCATTTGTGGGTGCATCCTTTATGCAGGCGACCTTGATAACAACCATGGCAAGTTCCTGGGCAAGTGTGGCCACATTTCAAGGTGGTGCCACATTTCGTTCTGCAGATTGGCTCCCTTCTGGGGTCCCTGGAAATATAGCATGGTTCTTCTTGGATGTGTCCACATTTTAGCTGCATCTGAACTCTTGTCATGCACTGAGAGGTGCAGGAGTCTCCACAAGTCGACTTGCATGGATGGCCGCATGGGAGGGTCTTTTGGCAATGCTTTTGACACGCAAATGTTTCAGGGTCTTGGTGGCAGGGCACCATTTGATTGTGCAGGCATGATGGTATTTTCTTGTCTACGGGTACCCGGCATTTACCGCATTCTTGGTAACAGCGTTTCATGCATTTGTGGCCCAGTTCACACATCACCTTTGGACAGTCTTTCATGCACTTGTATTTCTTGTGCTCAGCATCGTATGGGTGGCACATACGGGTGCACACGTGGCCACAATCCAGGCGGTACTCGCAGGGCTGATCGCAACCACCCTCAGGGGCACCTTTGAAGTCATTCCCGCATGAAGCCTGGATCCGTTTCTCCGGATGGTTCTGACAGCACAACGTCAAAGCAGCACCCACTTGATCCTGCTCTTTCAGAGTGTGAATGATGTTGCTCCACAGTTTAACCGAGCTAAGCATGTCCATATCCCCAATACAATAAAGACCCATCTTAGCACGAGAGAGAGCGACACAGACTCGGTTTGATATGCTCAGGAAGCCGACCCTCCCCTGACGGTTGCTGCGCACCAGAGACAATATGATGATATCATTCTCCTCCCCTTGGTATTTGTCAACGACATGGACTTTGACGCCAGTGAATTCTGGAGAGGGCATGAGCTTACGCAGACAGTGAAGTTGTCCGGTGTATGTTGTGAGAATGGTAATCTGGGAAGGTTTGTATTCCTGGTTAAGCAAGTACCGGCAAAGCTCAACAACAAAACAAGCTTCGTGAGGATTCTGGTGACTCCGTCCGTCCTTAATCTCTTCCTCGTGTTGAGAATGTTCCACAAAAAAGAGATTTGTCAGAAGCCCCTGTAGACCCAAAGATACAGGTGTCAAGTAGATTCATTTGAGTAATAGCCAAATAATTGTGATAAGTAAGTATAAATAATGACAGTGACCATCTAATGTTGTGCAATTATGTTAACTTATATTCCTTACCTTGACATTGTCATACTCCAGCACAGAGGGGTGGTTTTCCAGAGTTTCATAGATATGAGGAGTCAATAGGCGAGCGATGCTTGGCCTCATGCGATGCTAGAAACAAACAAAATATAAAGAACAGGATTGTTGTTTTAGCACATGATTCACTTGAGGAATTATTGACATCTGTGAATATGTAACCCAGTGGCTGATGTGATTTTATAGTAACTAACCTGGTAGTTGAGGCGCACAAACGGGAAGTTCACTCTGACAAGCCTCTCAAACATCGACACTTCCAGATTGAAATTCTTGGCAAGATCGTACACTGTTGCGCTAGGCCTCAGCTGTGCAGGTTCAAATACAGAAAGAATAAGCATTTTGGTTATTACTACAGAAGAATTCACTGTTTACATTAACCCCGGGTTTCCGGGAATCTAGTCCCAGACTAAAATGCATGTTTGAGCTGATTAATAACACTTACAAAAAGGTTTTATTAGTTAACATTAGTAAACTACTTTAATTAACATGAACTAAGAATGAACAATACTTCTACAGAATTTATTAATCTTAGTTAATGTTAATTTCAACATTTACTAATACATTATTAAAATCAAAGGTTGTATTTGCTAACATTAATTAATGCACTGTGAACTAACATGAACAAACAATGAACAGCTGGATTACAATGCTGGATGTTACAAATGTATTGCTCATTGTTAGTTCATGTTAGTTAATACACTAACTAATGTTAACAAATGTGACCTTATTGTAAAGTGTTACCAACATTATTTTATGAGGTTCTCTGGGGAGTGCGTCAAAATATATATTTTTTGGTAAAGAGATTCCTGATAATCATTCAATTATTGCATTTATATTTTGCTGGAAATTACACACTTATTTGTCCCAGAATATTTCCTGAATCATTTATAGTCCCAGTAATTGATCGAGTGGTGTGTACCTGCTGGTGATCTCCGATCAGTATGAGGTGCTGGCAGGCTTTGCTGAGGGTGGTGATGGTGTGCGCCTCCAACACCTCCGCTGCCTCCTCCACGATCACCAGTCTGGGCCGCAGCTCCTGAAGAGCCTGTCTGTATTTAGCCGCTCCTGTGGTGGTCATACCCACGACCAGAGCCTGCTGCAACACACACAGATCCTCACGACGGCGGATTTCATTCAGACGCTCAGCTGCGTCCTGATAGACCTGCTCAGCGTTCAGGGTTTTGGTGCGAAGTTCAGTCCGATAGCGCAAAACCCAAAGACTGAAGGAGGAAACGAAGTTGTTATACCATGAATTTATTTTCTACTGGTTTCACAGACAAGGCTTAAGCTAGTCCCTGACTAAAATGCATGTTTGAGCTGTTTTAACTGAAAACAAGTTAACTGACAAAGGCCCGGTTTCACAGACAGGGCTTAGATTAAGCCAGGATTAGGCATTAGTTCAATTAGGGCATTTAAGTAGCTTTTGTAAACGTAGAAATAAACAATACTGGTGTGCATCGTGAGACAAAACAATGGCACTGAAATGCTACTTAAATGCCTAATTGACACTAAGGGCCCTATTTTAACAATCTGAAACGCATCAAGCGCGAAACGCAAGTAACTTTGTGGGTGGGTCTTGGGAGTCGTTGCTATCATACCGGCGGGATAAATTACTTTTGCACCCGACGCAAATCTAAAATGTGTTGGTCTGAAGTAGCTTCATTATTCATAGGTGTGGTTTGGGCGTAACGTGAAATAAACCAATCAGAGCGACATCTCACATTCCCTTTAAGAGCAGGCGCGCTTGTTTCATGGCGGATTGCTATTATAACGGCGGATTTGCCAGGAGCGGTTAACAGCCGAGGAGACCGGCGTTTTCGTCAGGGCCGTAAAACACAGAGAAGTGACATTGGGGATGGAGAAACACACCCAAATTAGCTTCGGTTAAACAGGCGTATAATAATGTGGGTAAATGTGTAAGCTACTGTAGATTTATGCCTATTTTTTCACATCTTCATGGACACAACAATGATTTCCCTTGTGTGGTAATATTTTTCCTTGTAATAATGTATGATTTGCAAAAATGAAAACTGCTGCTTCTGTGTAGATGAGAGAATCAAAGTGTATGCGCGTTGTGCACACACTACATTATGGCCAAGCATGCGCCCTTAAAATAGCATATGAATAACATGCGCAATGCGGCACTGACTTTAGACGAGGTTTCTCCTGGTCTGTGGCGGAATTGTTTTCTGAAACTGCAAAATAGCACCAGGGAAGGTTTGCACCGAAACACGCCTCCTCTTTTCGCTGAACCGCCCCCGGGAGCGCAAGTTCATTCCCTAATTTACCGACGTGCGTCTGTGGAGGGAAAAGTCCGCTGTGCGTCGGGTGCAAAACAGGAATGATACATGCGTCGGTGTACGAAGTCAATTGCGCTGGGTGCAAGATAGGGTCCTTTGACCTAATCCTGGCTTAATCTTAGCCCTGCCTGTGAAACCGGGCATTTGAATCTTAGATTAAGATGTTAGTTCACTGGTGCACCTTAAACAAATTTGTGGTAGTGATGGGTTTCTAATTTTACGTCACACCTGAGTGTTCCTGGGTGAATATTTTAATAATAACATGAGCCCAGTGGAATAAAGAAAGTGATCAGCATGACTGATATTCAAACCGGTGAGCACGTGCTGCTTTGTTTACGGTGTGTATCTGCAGCCTACAGTGTCGGTTTCCCTTTTTCAGTGACGAATATAGACAAATATATCTGCAGAAATAGACCCTGCCTTAAGGCACTGCAGTCTGTACCGGAAACAGAAATAATTGGTTCAACTCATGAGTCTTCGGGTCTGAGTCGGTCATTTCTGTCATGATGGCTCTTTTTCATAACTTGAGATGAACGAACGACTCACACCCGAAGACCCAGGAGGTGAACTAATCATTTCTCTTCAGCCTATGTGAATTGACAAAAGAACAACTCGGATCGGGAGGAGAGGAGGGATAAACTAACAGAGTGCATAGCCTGAAGACCCAGCTAAGCAATTGATGAATCATTTCTTTTTCTCATAATTTGGCCTTGGCCTGCATTATAGTTTTTTTTCTTATTCTAAATGTGATCAACGTTTGCATAAGCTGATATGTTGGGGAATTTGGTTATTAACATGTAACATTTTAATTATATTCTGCGGAAATGAACGAAATTACTTGGAAAAAGATTTGTTCATTTTACTGAATGAGACTCAAAGATCCGAGTCAGTAAAAATGATCCGAACTTCCCTTCACTGATTTGTGGGTAGATGCTGCCATCTCGTGGAGGGAGTGTGTGTGTGTGTGTGTGTGTGTGTGTGTCTTACCGATACAGTCTCCATTTGTCTTTCAGATCCAGGCTCCACACATCGCTGATTCGCCTTTCTTGTTCCTCACTCATGGCTGAAGTCTCCCTCAGCTCTTTTCGAACCATTTGCTTCATTTTTTTCTTCTGGTGGCCTTGCACCTGAACACGCATGAACAGAACAGTAGCACTGAGGTCATCAAAACACACATACACACACACACATGCTGAATAGTACTATACAGGTGAAACTCGAAAAATTAGAATATCGTGCAAAAGTTCATTTATTTCAGTAATTCAACTTAAAAGGTGAAACTAATATATTATATTGACTCATTACACGCAAAATTAGATATTTCAAGCCTTTATTTGTTATAATTTTGATGATTATGGCTTACAGCTTATGAAAACCCCAAATTCAAAATCAGAATATTGTGAAAAGGTTTTCATACCTGTTAGCCATAATCATCAAAATTATAACAAATAAAGGCTTGAAATATCTCACTTTGCATGTAATGAGTCAATATAATTCAGTGCTATGCATAAGTTTAGACACCCATGCTAAAGTTGACTAAAAAGAGGAATAAAAAATAATCTTTTGGAAATTGAACTTAATGCCTTAATTAAAAAAATTAGGAAAAATCCAACCTTTAAGGACACCAATTTTTTTGTGAATGAATAATGTATCGTAAATAAATAAATGTTCTTCCTTAAAATACAGGGTGCATAAGTTTGGACACCCCTATGTTAAATTCCCATAGAGGCAGGCAGATTTTTATTTTTAAAGGCCAGTTACTTCATGGATCCAGGATACTATGCATCCTGATAAAGTTCCCTTGGCCTTTGGAATTAAAATAGCCCCACATCATCACATAGCCTTCACCATACCTAGAGATTGGCATGGGGTACTTTCTATAAGATCATCTCTCAATGCAAATCAAACCAGCTATTAGGCTAACTGAAATAAGACCATGCCAATCTCTAGGTATGGTGAAGGCTATGTGATGATGTGGGGCTATTTTAATTCCAAAGGCCAAGGGAACTTTATCAGGATGCATAGTATCCTGGATCCATGAAGTAACTGGCCTTTAAAAATAAAAATCTGCCTGCCTCTATGGGAATTTAACATAGGGGTGTCCAAACTTATGCACCCTGTATTTTAAGGAAGAACATTTATTTATTTACGATACATTATTCACACACAAAGAAAATTGGTGTCCTTAAAGGTTGGATTTTTCCAAAAAAATTTAATTAAGGCATTAAGTTCAATTTCCAAAAGATGATTTTTTATTCCTCTTTTTAGTCAACTTTAGCATGGGTGTCTAAACTTATGCATAGCAATGTATATTAGTTTCATCTTTTAAGTTGAATTACTGAAATAAATGAACTTTTGCACGATATTCAAATTTTTTCGAGTTTCACCTGTACATTTACAAAAAGTATTTGTAGAAAATGTTGATATTATTAAATAAAAAAGATTTAATATAATATGATATAAATGATTAAATAATGCAGTAACACTTTACAAGAAGGTTCATTAGATAACATTAGTTAATGTGTTAACTAACATGAACTAACAATGATCAATACATTTGTTACAGTATTTATTCATTTTTGTTAATGTTAGTTAATAAAAATACAGCTGTGCATGTTAGTTCACAGCATTAACTAATGTTAACAAACACAACCTTTGATTTTAATGACGTATTAGTAAATGTTGAAATTGATATTTAGTAAGATTAATAAATGCTAAAGAAGTATTGTTCATTCTTAGTTCATGTTAACTAATGAACCTTATTGTCAAGTGTTACCTATAATGCATGAATATTCATATACCTGCCATTCTTCAGCCTGAGCCTGGCTCTGGAAGTGACTCGGGTCTGGTTGAGGTTCAGTTTCATTCAGGTTCAAAGACAACATCAACTCAGCCATGTCAGCGATGCTTTTCTCATCCCGTTTCTGTTTCAGGTGGTCTTTATCCCGATGATCTAAATCCACCAATATCCTCTCCGCCTGGATCAGTTCGGCCTCTTCTTCTATATATATCAGCTCCTCGTCCTCCAGGTGTGCCTCGTTTTCATCTGAGGAAGAAAGAGAGAGTTTGGAGTTGTATTACAGAAACTTAATATCTTCAGATTTGAAAAGTTCGATTTCCTATGTGAAATTTACCATGGTTACTATACAGATAGAATATGTTTCTGTAATAAATGACTGTTTATGGATGTTGCTTAAAATGGTAACACTTTAACAATAAGGTTCATTAGTTAACATTAACTAACATGCACTAACCATGAGCAATACATTTGTTACAGTGTTTATTAATCTTTTTTAATGTTAGATAATAAAAATACAGATGTTCACTGTTTGTGCATGTTAGTTCACAGATTGCATTAACTAATGATAACACGATTTTAATACAGTATTGGTAAATGTTGAAATTAACATTAACAAAGATTACTAAATGCTGTATAAGTGCAGTTCATTATTAGTTCATGCTAACTAATGACTAATGTTAACTAATGAACCTTATTGTAAAGTGTTACACCCGTAAAACATTACAAGTAGTTAAACGAGCTGAATGGACCGCAACAAATCTGTTATGTGTCCTGATCCCAAATATTTTGTGCTTTATCAGCATCCAGAAATAAAAAGATGTAGATGTGCTTAGTCATGAAATCCGAGATCCTCTCATCTGTGAAATCTGATCACAAGCGTTTAACCAGCAGAGGGCCACGATGAGCTGTATAATCAATGTCTATTTCATGCCAATACATGTTGAACAATGTGTACAATTGAAAAAATTGAAAAAATCACCACATGGGTACAATTGAATAAATCACCACATGCTTTTTTTTAATAAAGGAATGGCTTTTCAATGGCATTTTCTTCAGTCTTTAATGCACAATGAGTTCCCCTCACCACTGAGATGCAGTACCAAATAATAATAAATACTGCATCTCAGTGGTGAGGGAACTCATTGTGCATTAAAGACTGAAGAAAATGCCATTGAAAAGCCATTCCTTTATTAAAAAAAAGCATGTGGTGATTTATTTGACCTCATATAGACTATGAAAAGATCAATTGTTGTCGACGTTGTGTTTGGTCTGTTAGAGTCTCACCTCCTCCAAATGTTAGGTGTGGCCCCTGCAAGAAAATATTGGACCCGATGCCGAGCCACTCTGCTATCATTGAAGGCTTCTTCTTCCCCACGCTCTCAAAGCCATCATACACCTAACACGGAAAGAAAGGAAGTTTTGAAAATGAATGTGAGTAAAAACCTATGTACATATTACAAGTCACATGATTCATGGCTTGATGTTTAAGCCTGTAAAGCCTAACATAAGAAATAAGTAAAACAATCTGATATTTTTTATATGGAACAGTTTATTGAACCTTAAGACAAAACATTGATTTTTTTTTTTTTTTCTTAACATTTATTCAGGGGCCCAAACTGAGCAAAAATATGCAAATGCAGATGCAGATATTTATTTAAGACAAAAAGATGAAATTCTAATAGATATTTCTAACAGTATAGCAGACTACTTACATAAAAAGATATAAATATCAGTCATCACTCTATATCTACCAATAATATTAGTCTTCTAATACAATAATATTAGTCTTCTACTATCTGCCAATAGTCTTAGTAAGAAGATATTTAAATGCTGTTTATGATCAAAGCTCTGTAGTTTTAAAACATAATGCAATGCAATACAATGATAACATTCTTCAAAAGCCTGATGATCATATTTGATACTCATGATTTTTATAAAAAATGATGTATGGATAATCATGTAAAATCATGTTGCTTCAGTCCAGTAAGTGTTCATCTTGAAATATTACTAACAATTTAAAAGTTAATCTTATGTTTATTTTATAAAAATCTGTCAAGATTTCACAGCATGAGCTGAAGGACATTTGTACAATTATACTAAAAGGATTTTTACTGGCTAAACGATCAATCAGACGACAGAATGACTGTAGTAGATTGTGTGCAACAGGTTTTACAGCAAAGTTTTGATCATTTAGAAGCCTTAGAAACTGGCTATTAATATGACACAGTAGACATTACAGGGTTAAGCAGGGTCCAGAATTGCTTCTGTATAAAGTATATATGGATGGCATGTTTGGCAGCTGAGCTAGTTTCAGCCCCTGTGTGTGTGTGTGTGTGTGTGTGTGTGTGTGTGTGTGTGTGTGTGTGTGTGTGTGTGTGTGTGTGTGTGTGTGTGTGTGTGTGTGTGTGTAGACAGACTCACTGGTTGTAGACACAGACTGTCCCAGTGCTTAGCTGAGATGTATCTTTCCAGAAAGTCTTCTTTGAGAACGCCACGCAAACTGCACTCGAGCTGAGCCGTCTGTATCTTTAAGACCTCCTCTGCCTCCTCCATCTGTGTGTAGATCTGAGCACACACAGCACAACTCATTAGAAATATCATTCATATATTATGAGACACAATGGCACATAATTGTTTTCAGATAACTTTTGGAATATGTAAGAAATAAAAACACCCTAACAAATCTGCATATTATAATACAAGTTATGCACATGCATGACAGCACGGCCACACACTTAATTGACATAAATGACATTTATTAGATTATTAATGAGAAATAATTGTTACATATTTTGTTTTCTTTAGGAACAGTTTATGCAAATATCTAAAAACAATTCTCATTTTAAAAAAATTACAGCAACATTAAAAAAACAAAATTCTTTTTATTCTACTGACAGTCCTAAGAAATAATAGACTTGTATAATATAATTAAATAAAATAATCCAATTATTCATATTCTACTGGCAGTCCTGAGAAATAATAGTATAATAAAATAAAATAAATATTTTTATTCTACTGACAGTCCTAAGAAATAATAGACTAGTATAATAAAATAAATTAATAAAATAGAATAAAATTAAATTATTATTTTTATTATACTGACAGTCCTAAGAAATAATAGACTACTATAATAAATTAAAGCAATTATTTTTATTCTACTTAAAATCCTAAGAAATAATAGACTAATATAATAAAATAAATTAATAAAATAGAATAAAATAATAATTTTTATTCAACTGACAGTCCTAAGAAATAATAGACTAATATAATAAAATAAATGAATAAAATAGAATAAAATAATAATTTTTATTCAACTTACAGTCCTAAGAAATAATAGACTAATATAATAAAATAAATTAATAAAATAGAATAAAATAATTATTTTTATTCTACTGACAGTCCTAAGAAATAATAGACAACTATAATAAAATAAAGCAATTATTTTTATTCTACTTAAAGTCCTAAGAAATAATAGACTACTATAATAAAATAAATTAATAAAATAGAATAAAATAATTATTTTTATTCTACTGACAGTCCTAAGAAATAATAGACAACTATAATAAAATAAAGCAATTATTTTTATTCTACTTAAAGTCCTAAGAAATAATAGACTAATATAATAAAATAAATTAATAAAATAGAATAAAATAATTATTTTTATTCTACTGACAGTCCTAAGAAATAATAGACAACTATAATAAAATAAAGCAATTATTTTTATTCTACTTAAAGTCCTAAGAAATAATAGATTACTATAATAAAATAAATTAATAAAATAGAATAAAATAATTATGTTTATTCTATTGACAATCCTAAGAAACAATAGACTAATATAATAAAATAAATTAATAAAATAGAATAAAATAATTATTTTTATTCTACTGACAGTCCTAAGAAATAATAGACAACTATAATAAAATAAAGCAATTATGTTTATTATACTGACAGTCCTAAGAAATAAGGAACCAGTATAATACAATAAAATAATTAAGAAAACACAGAAATGTCACAGTGAAATAGGAGTTATGTCCATGATAGGCGGCTCACCTCATGATGGGCTTTCCTCAGGTGCTGTGGCAAACTTTTCCGGAAGTTTGGACCCTTGGTCAGCTCCCTCAGACCGTAACTCTTGAGAGTTTCACTGTTACTCCGTCCTCCAACTCTTACAATGCCCTTCTTTAAGAAGCCATGGATGCCTGGGACATAAGTTGTGAAATATCTCATAATGTCATACATTTGAGAACAGTTTTACTGTTCACACTTTTACTGTGTTAGTTTGAACTCTCTGGACTGGAGTAGCCATTAAAGTTTAAATGCTTAAAACAAAAAATCACTTCTGAGAAGAAGATCTTTCCATTTAATCTAATAGTTGGCTCAAAGAAACAACAGAGAGATCTCAAATCAAGTTTTTGTCCATGCTATCACCCCAAAATCAGCCTCACGCTCTTATAAATACCATATCAATATCAATAAAATGTTACCTTCTAGAAACTGGTCAAGAGCATGATTGGTATAGCAGACCACCAGCATAGGGCAACCCTGTGACCAGGCCTCATGATTCTCTAGCAAAGCCTGAGCGATCTTTAGTCCAACATGAGTCTTCCCTGCAAAGAAGAAAACAAACAGGATCTTCAAAACCATTAGCAGATATATGTGTAGCTCAGAAATAGGTTGCATCTATAATGTTAAAATGTACTTGTTTGTGTGCATATGCAACTTGACCTCAAGAGTAATCAGACCAGCATTGGTTAAAACAGTCACCTGTGCCTGGTGGTCCCTGTATGATGGCCAGCTCACTGGTTAAGGCCAGTTTCAGTGCTTGAAGTTGGCTTTCATCGAGACCCATTGTTTCCTCATCGGGCCAGGCGTGTTGGGTCAGGGGGTTGAAGGGTGGGATCTTCTGTCCTTCTGCCGTAATGCACGACAGATCGTATGACCTTCCCTCCACCCGAAGATAAGCTGGAGGATCTACATTTGTGTTGCACTCCACTATGTACCTAAAACAACACACGTTTACATTACCAACGTTAAAAATTAAAAAATGTGTGGTGTTTACCAAGTCAAGCAACACTATTACTTTAGTTCAGACCTGGAACCAGTGATAATAAGACTTGGCTGTAGGGGTGTGCGATCTCAATATTTTCTGGGATATCATCGATAACAATAATTTGACGATATTTTGCTGAGAGTGTTTGTTGTGCATCTTTAGGACTGTCGTTGACAGCTGACTCCTAAAATGTTTGATATTCTTCATATTCTGTGTGGTGGTCAGTACGCAGCAGTGACAGAAATGATCTTTTCCAATAAGTTTAAATTGATTTATATCTTTATATCTATAAAGCCTTTTTTTTTCAACATAGTTAAAGGTATGCATCATCTTTTGTGTCAAATTCTTACATTTAATCAAATTCAGTTGTAATAATAAGACACAATAGGGCTTTTATCAACCAAATTAAATCAGTATCAACAAAATTCATCTTTGCAATGCAGAGGAAACACAGAAGCTGCATCTGAAGTGGCATTTAGATGCATTTATACAGTCCGTTTAATGCAGTCCAGAGGGACATGAATGCATTTAGCCTGCAGTTACAAATGCATAAATCATTTTTTGATGTTTTAAACATAAAATGTTTAATATTGATATTTTGAATTGAAAAGATGCTTAAATTGTGAAATTAAAACCAACGAGTAGATGGCAGAAAGTCACTGTTTGAGTCAATGAGATTGAACCGATTCATTTAAACGGCTGATTCATTCAGGAACAAAGCATTTGACTGTCTTAATGAGTGAGTCATTGAATCGTTCATTCAAACGGTTCATTCATTCAGTAAAGAAACATCGCTGTGTGTTCCTCAGAGATGCAAAACCAGTCCTGTGGCTTTTTTGGAATTATTTTTGTTGGCAAAATAAAGCAAAAGCAGGCAATATTGAGTCTAAAATGTAAGTCAAACTTTTTGTTTATTGAACTGTATATCACATTTGTAATATTAATGCTGATTTTGGAGAAAAAAAATTACACACTATGTGTGATTACTGATTGACTATATTAAATTATGTAAATATAAAAGACATACAGAGGTATTTTTGCCCCTTATCTTGAATATTGGGGGTGTTCAAATTTAAAATGCATTTTAATAGACTAAATCACCCAGTGAAAGTGTACACTCTAAATGCTCAAGTGCACTAGTTTAACCTACTAGACTACACCACATAGTGTATGCATGCGCTCTCTAAATGTGTTTTTGTAAAATGCGGGACATACTCAATGTCAGATCGCACATCGTTAAAATAACAATCACGATATTATCGTAGACGATATACAGTATATTGCACACCCCTACTTGGCAGTGAGCTCTTTTGACTTGAAACCACCTAAAAACATTCAGAACACCTTACAAACCAAATAGCAACCACCCACAGAGTTTTGCACAAATGAACAAGACGTACACTTCAAACCTGCATACCTTTGAAAGGGAACATCATTTTCGTCTTCCTCCTGGAGACCTTCCAGGACGTATCTGTAGGCCTCAAAGTAAGCCGTGGTCTCGACCATCAGGAAGGAGTCTGAGGGCTGAACCCTGGCCATTCTGGCCCTGCTTTCAGAAGTAAAAGAGAGATTCACCAGTCCATGCTTTAGAAACTTTGGGTCCCGATCGGCCACAGTGGCAAACAGGAAGGTTTCGAAGTTGTCCATGGAGAGACACACAAGGGATCCGTAAATAAGACGTTTGGAATTTTCCCACCGGACAAACTGTAAGAGAAGTTGCAACGTAATAACAAACTGTTAGAAGGAACAATGGTGAGAGAACAAAATTAGGATTACAGAGGACATTAAGTTCTCTTGGACAATATTCAATTCAATTCACATTTATTTGTATAGCGCTTTTCACAATACACATCGTTTCAAAGCAGCTTTACAGAAAATGCCTGAGCCCACATTACAATTTAGAGTGTTCTGTTATCAAAGGTAACGTAAAAGATATGCATTTCAGAAATGCATATATACAAAATCATAATAATTTAAACAATGTAATAATTTAAGGCAGAAATAATAAGCTCATTGAATTAATGAAAAGAATACACTAGAAAAGAAGCTCGTCATTACCTTAAGAGGCCGTGGGTCAAACTGCACTTTGTAGGAGATTCCCGTTGATGTGCAGAGCGGCAACATCAATCGGGTGTCAGTGTAGACTCTGATATCATCAAAACGCTTCTTTTGTACCCCATCAATGTTTCCATCGCGCTCGATCCTCAGGATCTCCTTGACGCCCTCTCGCAGTGGCCTCACGAAATCTTCACGCAGAAGTCGGAAGTGTGTGTCCAGATAGATGCGAGCATTAGGGAAGCTTTGAGACATTATGTTGGGTCTCAGGAAAGGCCTCTCGTCTAAGTGGAACTCATCAAAGGTTGGATAGATGCTCATCGTCCTGAAGTCTTCCTCCCCAGGTGGAGCATCTTCATCAGCTGCTAGGAAGGAGTAGTTATCTGTCCGCAAGGTGCCTTCCCTTGATTTCTCTTGGAGATGGTCCACCACACCCTGCACCCTCTCCAAGTCCTCATCAGTGCTGTCGAGAATATCCACACCAGAGGCACGCAACTGGTTGACGGTTGGTTTCAGAAGAGCCACCAACATTGACACAGATTGGACAGAGCTGTGTGGAAACATGTTGAGAACTTCGGAGAGAAGGTTGATGATGTTGCTCAAATGTTGGGGATACTGATCCCTTCGAGCTTGCATGTGATCTGACATCATTCCAGTCACATGATAGGGCAAGATGTTACGGAAAAACGGCGAGTCCTTGAAGATGCGAGCCAAATGCATGACGTTCTTGCGGTCGATTCGAGACTGGAAGGCCTTGCAGAGAACCTGACAGATCATCTGCACCAAGTCGCTTCTCATTGGATCTTCCTCAAGCAGATTCTTAAGCCCACTGCTAGATGAAAGGGTGATGGCCACCTCGGATGCTTCTTTGTCCAGTAGACCTTCGAGCGTTTTATACCCCAGTTTGCGTATATCAGGTGTGCCGTCTCTCCCTCTTCCTCTTCCTCTCCCTCTCCCAAAACCCCCTCTACCTCTCATAGCTTCTTCTCTTCCTCTTTGAGGTTCTTCACCTTGTGGACTGGCTCTTAAGTCAGTCATGCTTCTACTGGCTCGTTGGTGGCGTGTATCTTCAGGGTGGTTCACAGGAGCCCGAAAAGGATAGGGATTGAGAAGAGTTTGATGAGTGAACCCAGAAACAGGTCTCCCAAATGCTCGTAAAGGTGAAGATGCATTTGTTGGGCGTCCTCTTATCACAGGGAGGCGGTGGGGATGTGGTTGGTTTTCTCCTCTCCACGGTCCTCGACCTCTTCCATCTCCTCCTCTTCCTCCTCCTCTTCCTCCTCCCTCGCCCCAGCCACCTCCTCTTCCATCTCCTCTTCCTCCTCCCTCGCCTCGGCCACCTCCTCTTCCTCTGGTTCGATTGGGAGACCTACTTGCTTGTCTTTGACCAGGCACAGAACCATCTGTTAAAATAAAATGATGGTGTATAATTAATGAGGATGTACAATGACCCCAGAAAAGTCGCCGTTTGGATTTAAATAGGCAAACGCTTAAGAGTCAATGATTGGATCATTATTGCAGGTATTATAATGTTTTTAGCATGTTATATGTTCTTCTAACCCTAATTGATGGAGTGTGTAGCTTTTCATTTCTTAACATGGAAGACACATCATGACCATATTCCAGGATGACAATGTCAAGATTCATCAGGCAAGAATGGTTGGGAAGAGCATGAAGAATCATTTTCACACATGAATTGGCACAGACCTTAAATTCATTGAAAGTGTTTGGGATGTGCTGGAGGAGACTTTACAGAGTGCTGGACTCTTGCATTGCCAATGCAAGACTTTGACCAAAAATGTATGCACCTCTTGCTGGAAATAAATGTTGTGATGTTATTTCCATCAAGAGGTGCATCAATTGTTGATCAAAACCTTCATGCTCCCTCAAACCATTCTTTCACAGTTTGAGTCTAATGAATCTTGACATTGTCATCCTGGAATATGGCCATGATGTGTCTTCCTTCATGTTTGTTTAAGAAATGAAAACCCTAATGAAAATTAGAGTTAGAAGAACTGTTGGCAAACATATAACATGCTAGAAACAAAATAATCACTGCAATAATGAGCCAATCATAAACTCTTAAAGGGATAGATCACTCAAAAATGAAAATTCTGCCATCATTTACTCTCCCTCAAGTTGTTCCAAACCTGTATGATTTCCTTTCTTCTGCTAAACACAAAAGAAGATATTTTAAAGAAGGTTGGTAATTAAACAGTTGATGGACCCCATTGACATCCATAGTATTTTTTTTTCCTACTATGGAAGTCAATAGGGTCCATCAGTCGTTTGGTTACCGACTTTCTTCAAAATATCTTCTTTTGTGTTCAGCAGAAGAAAGGTTGGGAGGTTTCATACAGGTTTGGAACAACTTGAGGGAGAGTAAATGATGACAGAATTTTCATTTTTTTTGGGTGAACTATCCCTTTAAGAATTTGCCTGTGTAAATCCAAACAGCAACTTTTTTTTTTTTTTTTTTTTTGTGCTTGACTAGGCATTGTATATTGACAAGTTAAAACGAGGGAATGTAAAGATCTATACCTCTTCTTTGAGGGCCACTGAAGCCTCCTCTTCCTCTTTGTTGTCCTCCTCCTCTTGGATTGACCATTATACAGCTGTTAATATCTCTGCAAGGCAATTATACCAATAGATTATACAGAAAATAGAAATAATCAAGAAGAAAATGTTATATTACTTCTCTGAAGACCCCTCCAATACCTTCACTGCTATGCTTTACCTCTGGCTGAAAGCCTGGATCTAATGCAATGACTTCTATACATTTTACAGCTTTTCCTCAGTCTCTTTGGTACATTTCTTGAACCATCCTTAACATTTTCAAACCAATAAGTGCAGTAGTAGTAATATAGCTTTTTAATGCCATGTCAGAATCTAAGGCTATCTACATGACAAAAACTGAGTTACAAAAATACAAAAGTTGCATGAATACAATAAAAATAATAAAAACAAAACAAAAGGAAAAACAGCAAGAATGTTATACTTTAACATATGCTAAAAAATTCTGAAACCTTTTCTGTTAAAATCTCACAAACGAGTCCTTAAGTGAGCTAACTTCATAAAAATGTTGTCTATTTGCATTAACAGTAGAACAGTCAGATAAAATATGTTTAATGGAAAGTGGGGTCTTGCAGAACATACATAGAGTTGGTTCTTCACCTTTAAGCAAAAATGCATGAGTCTCCCAATAAGTGCATTTCTTGAAACAATTTGTACAAACAGCACCATACAATGTTGGATTACCCGCGAAAACTAACTTGCTCAAAATCCTTAGTTAGCCTAATCTCTCAAAAGTAAATATTTATCCTGATGAATGTGTATCAGTGCATGCATCAGAATGAAAAGTCCTTGTGTCTTTGTTCACAAATAATATATCAAAATGCTTTTTCATGTTGTCAAAGTGCACTGTCTGTCAGTATTTCCTGATTTAAACTATATGGCATATAAATATTTTTTTTTAATCTATATTACACATCGCAATTGATCATGTAGGAAACAGCAGATGAATGTGCCTAAGCATTGGCAACTTGTTAAAGAATTTGCTTTTGTGATGTGCCAAAGGTGTCAAGAGGATGTGGTTAAACAAGCAGTTTTGAGAATTTCAATTGTGATCTGAGAAACAATAATTATCATCATCATCATTTCTCTCTGATTCAAGACACACACACACACACGTGACTACATGACTAATCTCTGAAATCTTGCTTTTAGTGAGCTCAGTAAAATACAGCTAATGTCTGAACCTGATCAATTATTTATATCAGTTTCATTTCTCGTTAGCCTGTATTTAGAATACAGAACCTAATATAACACATGTCTATCTATCTATCTATCTATCTATCTATCTATCTATCTATCTATCTATCTATCTATCTATCTATCTATACCGGTATAGAGAGAGAGAGAGAGAGAGAGAGAGAGAGAGAGAGAGAGAGAGAGAGAGAGAGAGAGAGAGAGAGAGAGAGAGAGAGAGAGAGAGAGAGAGAGCGAGCGGCTATTAATAACATAATAATATGCTTTTATAAATATAATTTTCTTAAATGCTTTATTAAAATTTTACTTGTTATGTTGTAGAATGACTATTACTCGCGAACATTTTTTTAAATAATACATTTAAAAATGAAATGACTGCGTACTAGTCAACTACCGGAAATGAACAGGCTAAAACTATTCTCTTTGAAACGAAGAAATTAGCGGCCGGCAGCAAATGACAATAGGTATAACATATACATAATAGTACAAACAAAGCGAATCTTATCTAATATGGTCTGAAGCACTCACCTGGTTCTGATGTTTTCGGTATTAGTGCGTCTTCCATCTGTCAGTGTCTTTTATGCTGGTCTAGTTTCGTTTCTCGCAGTTATGGGCGGATCAGATCAGCTGGTTTCACTGAGTCAGAACCGAAAGTGATGAACGAAAAACAGAACATCCGTTGCCGTGGTGAGATATACCGACTGGGGCTAAAGCGGAGACCGGGGTTAGTTGTCACATGGGATATACCTTAGTGGCTAGAGGTTTCGGAAAAAAGATCAACAAAATAAACGAGAACACGCTGACATACACTGTTATGCAATGCGCGCGCGCTCACAAACACACACACGTCTGGTTCACTATCTTTGCGGGGACTTTCCATAGACGTAATGATTTGTATCCTGTACAAACTGCATATTCTCTCCTCTTAGACTAACCCGACCCGTCACAGAAAACTTCATCAAAAAAAAAAATCATTCTGTATGATTTATAAGCAAGCTTGTTTCCTCATGGGGACCTCAATTTAAGACCTTCATTTCACAAAACCGAAACCTATTTGGAGAAAATGTTGTGGCTTGAATGCAAAGCACAAACAGCATGTAGAGGAAACCCAATACAGGTAAACCCTTAGAGAACAAGCAAGGCCTGCTAATAGCTGTTCAACTAATACACAACTAACGTGGCAGAGCCAATAAGCAAAGAAATACCCTCTAGAAATGTGCAAAACTCATGCAAACGTACACAACCTGCTGTAATAAATGATATACAGTGCAGAGGCTAGCTCTAATAACCAATATTTGAACAACTTTACAGCAAGACTTGTCCTGTTTATTACTGAGAAAACTCCTCTCAACTTTCACCGTCTTGTTTGTTCATCAAACAGTGAATCATTTGTGACTCCACCTGAAAACTTTGACCCGACTGAAGCTTCATGTTCATTTAGAAATGCAGCTTGCAAACATCTAGAACTAGATGCAATTTCCAATTTAGCAACAGACTAATAACATTACACACAATAATATTGTCATATTACACCCACTGTGATTTCATCATAATTCTACAGATACTGCCAAGTGCCCTTAAAAAAGAAGGGGAAAATGAATACCATGTTTACAACTGGTTCAGACATGTGCCATAACTGAGTAAGTGATTTTTGTAGAGTCATATATGAACACACAAGGTTGGTCTCATAAAGAATCTCACTAAAAACAGAAGCCTTATCGTGTTTTGCTTCTTCCGAGCTGAACGTGATTTATAATCACGGCGCAAAACAAAATAAAAGCTATATATGATATTTACACAAGTATTTAGTTCACTCAGCAGGTACTTGTGTAAATAAAGCATTTTATTGATTTGATATATTAATACAGCCAACATTCCCCAAAGCAAATGTCTAAAATAAAACGAGTTACACTTTATTTCAATGGTCCACTTTAGAGATTTTACTAGTTTTGCAACTTCATGTCAACTAATCTCAGTAGAGTTAGGTTCAGGTTAGTAGAATAAGTTGAGTTGTAGTTGCAAAGTTACTTAGAACATCTAAAGTGGATCATCAAAATAAAGTGTTAGGGTTAAAACTATGATCCAGGTTTATGATATACAGTATGCATCTTTCCTGTGAAGAATGTGCGAGCTTCATTCATCTCTCGTGGGACGAGGGAGAGCTTCTCTCTGCATTATCTTCAAGGTCGGCTGATAAAGAAGACACAGATCCATTGTTTCATGTGGGCTGTAAAGAGGCTGTCTGTGATATTCTGGGCTCTCTGTTTGACTTCACTTCTATGAGACTCAATCTTCTCGTCCTGCAGGGATAGTTTGGCTTAAATCAAGGGGAAATAAATCTTATTTCTGGTGCTCATTAGCCGTTGGTTATACATGTATCCTCTGCTCTACACATGCATGACAGAAACACAGGTGTTCGGTTGGAGAGTTTTATTGGAGGGGTTTGGGAGGGAGGATGATGATGATGATAAAATGATAAAGAGGCAGATGTTCCTTTGAAGTTTTGCATCAGTCACGGCTTCACCTTCTTCTGAACCTGGAGAGATGCATAAAGGATTTAAGAGAAGACCGGCAGAAATGATGCTTTTTTCACCATTCATTCATTTTCTTGTATAAAAACTATCAAGACATTTGCTTTAGATTTACCTAAAATATACACATTTACTTAAGTCACAATTTATTACTACCTTAATTTCAATGTAAGCAGTTCTGTAAATACACAAATATCTATTCTCATTTAATACAAGGTCATTAAAACCAGTTTGCATAATAACTGTAAAATAAATAAACACATATTTACAGTATATGTGAATATATTTATTTCATCATGTGTATGTAAACATTATAATTCCCTATGCAGGGAGCCTAAATTAAATAAGGATTTGATTAAATGCATAATGGAACGTAGCAATAAAGAATTAAAAGTACAATGAAATGCAAGCATAAATAAATAAATTTTATAAATGTATAAAATACATTTCTCACCCTTTATATTTCTTTATACTACTAAATACTCATGCTTATATTTAATTATTTAGTGATGTATTACATTTTTCCACGATATACTGATTTGCTTTATGTTTTTTATTTCCATTTATGTTCCACCATTTTATTTCGAGGGTGTATTTTATATTTCGTGAGTTTATTTAATTTAATTTTAGAGGCCATTTTGTATGGTATTTCACATCCTTTTTTATTTTACATGAAAAAATAATTTACTCATGCTTGCATATTGTACTTTTATACATTTAATCATGTCAAATCCCTCCATAATTCCCAACCAATGAATTGTATTTATTTTATTAATGAAAAATAAAAGTTAAATATCAACACTTTGTTTTAATTTCATTTAACAGCACTTTGGTAATTAAGTGTTTCCAGATGCATGAAAAATGAGCACATATATAATATCTAATCTGAATGAAATCCTAAATCTCACTTGGACTTTGACTTGAAGCGTCCTCCCTTCTTGTTTGGAAGGCCGAGTCTCTTCCTGTCCTCGAAGGACGGCCTGGACAGAGAAATCACTGTTAGACTCCGACACAAGAATGAGAAACCTTGACATGTGGAACGCCACTCACCCCGCTCTGTACTGCTTCAGCGTCTTCTTGCTGGTGTTCGTCAGCTCCTTGTCAAACACAGACTTCTTCCTAGATTTGTTGGGTTTTTTAGCTGGAAGAAGAAGGTTCAAGCTAACAGTCAGAGTTTGAACTCAAGGTTTGGGAGAATGTCAGTGCATGCTGGAGGATTACAGGCGTTTATTTGCGAACCTTTCTGAACGGGTTCGTCTTCTGGAACGACTCTGGCTCGCTTCGGCTTGCGATCGCGTTTGGCTGTTCGTTCAGCGTACATCTGAGACTTCAGCACCTCGAACTGAGCTCTCTCCTCAGCCTGGTGTACACACACACACACACACACACACACACACACATTCAGCATTTCAAAACTCAAGCGAGTCGCACATCTGATGCATCATACAGTGCTCAAACTCCCAAGAAAAAATATGACCCATGGATTCATTACCAAGAGCAAATTTCATTTCTGATGGTATAGATTCAGATTCAGATTATTTTATTTAGTGCCATGTCAGCATTCAAAGCTATTTTCATGGCAAAAATTCAATTACAAAAATGCAAATATCCTATAAATACAATAAAAACCAAACAAACAAAAACAGCAAGTCATATTATACAAGAATTTTTAAAATTAACATCTGATGAAAAAAATCCAAAACCTTTTCATGCATAATCTTACTAAATAACTCAGGACTGAAGTCTCACCGTTAACTCTTTTCTCTTGCCCTGTTTCAGGAACTCTGCACGTTTTTTCTTTCCTCTCAGAGCAAAATCAAAATCCTGCAGCACCTTCGCCACTTTGACAAAGACATACACAAACAATTATTGAATCATAAAGAATTATTGAAAATCTGAGGTGTGAATGCGGTCATATTGAGCGGATTTGCTTAATTTGGGGTCAATACATTTAGTTTTTTTGACGAAATTAACACTTTTATTCATCAAGGATGCATTAAATTGATCAAAAGTGACAAACACATTTATAATGTGACAAAAGATTCTATATCAAATAAATTATGTTCTTTTTATTCTTTTTATTCAAAGAATCCTGAAAAATAAAATGTGTCACAGTTTCCACAAAAATAGGAAACTGTTTTCAACACTGATAATAATCATAAATGTTTCTTGAGCATCAAATCATCATATTAGAGTGATTTCTGAAGGATCATGTGACACTGAAGACTGGAGTAATGATGCTGAACATTCAGCTTTGATCACAGGAATAAATTACATATTTAACTAATATATATATATATATATATATATATATATATATATATATATATATATATATATATATTTAACAGCTATTTTACATAGTAATAATATTTCACAATTTTACAGTATAATTGATCAAATAAATCAATCCTTGATGAGCAGAAGAGACTTCTTTTAAAAACATTCGAAAATCTTCCCGACCCCAAACTTTTGAACTGAAGTGTGTTTGTGTGTTTCAGGAGAGAGCATGAGTTGATGGAGACTCACTGCGATCTTTCTTCCTCTCCTCGTGCGTCTGGAACCAGGTTCTGGGCGGCTGTTTCTCGTCTGCGCTCTGTGTTATCCTCTTCTGAGCTAAACTGATCTGGACACACACACACACACACACACCGTTTAATACCACAGGAGTCGGTGTGTTTAATCAGACAGCTGAATGTTTGAAAGAAGAGTGTCAGACCTGCGCTTCTGAATGAGCCATTGCCTTTTCCTCCTTCTCCAAGCGTAACACTGCGTACACGTCCTTCTCCAACTTCTCGATCAGATCACGAAACTTCAGAATCACCTCTGGTGACGTCAAACAATCAATTCACACCAGCTTTCCATTAGATTGTGATATATTGAAAAACAATTAAAAAACATTGTTTTAAATTGTTCCTGCCTTTATTTCCTATAGTATACGCACTGCTTCATTCCAGAGTTATTATCATTAACTAAAACTATTAAAAACCTTTCTGTTAACTGAAATACAGCTTAAAAAAAAAAAAAAAAAAAAAAAAAAGTAGATGAAAATTAAAACAAATTAGAAATATTGCCTTGGCAATAAACTGAAATCATTTTAAGTTGAGGCACAGAAATTATTACCTGTAAATGAATAAAAAATAAAACAAAAAAATAAATGACAATAAAATAAAAAATAATAACAAAATGATAAATATTTTAACTAAAATTAACATGAAAATTAAAAGCTAATTCAACATATTGATATACATCTATATATATCTATATATATATCTATATATATCTATATATATCTATATCTATATCTATATATATATCTATCTATTATCTATATCTATATATATATCTATATCTATCTATCTATCTATCTATCTATATATATCTATATATCTATCTATCTATCTATATATATATATATATATATATATAGATAGATAGATAGATAGATAGATAGATATATCAAACTAAAACAATTAAAAAGGTTTTAAAATAAATAAAGCTGAAATAACAAAATATAATTATTATATGAAAAGTTATATAAGAAATGTTGCCTTGACAAACAAATTTAGGTTAAAATACTTAATTTATTTCAGTTTTAGTAATTTAAGGCAAATATAAATAATAATAATATATATAAATAGTAGTTTGTGATATTGGAAAAGGATTTATAATTATTGTTATATAATTTTGATTCCAACCGATGTGCAATGTATCACTTAGAAAGAATTATTAATCAGTTTGACAGATTCATAAAAAAAAAACATAAAAGAAAGATTTGGTCATAAATTGGGAGCATATTTTCCTCATTCCTTACCTTGAGGAATGACACGAGCTTTGACGGGCATTTTGGCTTTTTTCACGATCTCTTTCATCATGTTCCTCTCAGTCTCGCCCACGAGAGACACGGAGCGGCCCACTTTACCCGCGCGGGCCGTCCTGCCGACCCTGTGCACGTAATGCTTCGCCGTGTTGGGCATGGTGAAGTTTATCACCTGCACACACACATGCACTCAGATATCGTGGCCTCACTAATATTAATACTCAGTGCAAACGAATGAGAACTCACAGTTTTCACCCCGTCTATATCCAGTCCTCTGGCGGCGACATCTGTGGCCACCAGAATATCAATCTGTTCATCCTTGAAACGCCTGAAACACAGAGACATCTTTCGTTCAGCTCCTTTTTAAAGGCAAATATTTGTGTTTTTAATCAGACGAAACTGTTCACGGCACCTCAGACTCTCCAATCTCTGCGTCTGCGACAGGTTTCCATGAAGCTCGCCGACCTTTAACCCCATCAAACCCAGCAGAATGTGCATGCGATGAGCCTGTTTCTTAGTCTGAGTGAAGAGCATCACGTGATCCTGAAACGTTCTGGTGAGGAGAGCTGTGGACAGAGTCATGTGATGCTTTAATGCTTTCCTTTTCCTTTAGTTTGTACATGTCCCTCAAATGTCCATGTCACAATGTCAAACATTAGCAGGAAAATTGTCTAAAGTACCTTGTTTTTGTGTTGCAATGTTGCATGCATCCTTCATGGATATGCAGTGTTGTTATTGTTAACTAAAATTTTAATTATTTTTGGTCATTTTAAATGAAGCTGATATGCAATTAAATATAAATATTAAATGTAAAAAAACCTTAAATGAAAATTAAAAATGTTGCCTTGGCAAGCTGAAGAAACAAATGTCTAAAACCAAAACTGAATTAAAAATGAAGATAAATAGTTTTTTTTTTTTAAATCTATCAAAATAAAAGTCAACTATAATAGTACATAAATAATAATAAAAAATAATTAAAAAAACAGACTGTGATCAGCAAAAAAAAAAGATGACGGATGGTTTCAAGGGAAAGATGTGTCATAAATGCATAAAAAATACATATAAATAAATATT